>NC_062545.1:256049143-256361286 GCF_016906955.1 Phacochoerus africanus | reverse complement strand
GTGGGAGGAGGGAGGGAAGGGGAGAGAGAGGAGGAGAGCTGAATTCCATACCATGCGTTCTCCCGATGTTTAAAAACCTCTCCAGCCTTCCACACACGCTTTCTCCTTAGCTCAAAAGCTAAATTAGAGTGGATTGCACTCTCCTCACTTTAGTAATTTAGATAAAAGTAAAATTTTGTCTGAGAGCAGAAGCAATTATAGCGCGGGTTTTGTGATTAACTTGATTAACACTGTTTCGCTCTAAAAATGACACCCCCCCCCCCTTTGCCGGCGTAATCAGAGCCACGGCTTTCAACTCTGCCACAGCTGCTCTTTCTCCCCCCGACTCCCCAAAAAGGAGTTTGACATAAATACTTATTAGGGAGGACTCTAGTCTCTGGCTGGAACAGATGAGCCAAGACGGGGGAACTGTCTCTCTCCACATTAGCATCTGTAGCCGGTTAAAAGGCTGTGGCCCAGCTACCCGGTTACCGACAAAGATCCCAATTATGCAGCGATGAAATATACATACATGATACAGGAGGGCTTATACATTTTTAATTTTTTTTTTCAAAGAGAAAACGTTCAGAGAAAACTCTAATTAGAGATTTTCGTTTCTTTAAGAGGAAAATGATAGGTGGTTTCAAGAGATTATTTGGGGTTCTCATTGGGCAATTGCATGGGAATCTTCCCAACCTCAGGTTTCACTCCTAAGCAAGGGACTGGGGCTGACCGGGCACTTAGGGACATGCTGCGTCTGCCTGTGGGGCTTTGAGAGTTGAATCTCAGGTGGGTTGGGGGGTTTGGGCTGCCTCCTCCCTCTGGAGGCTCCCCAACTCCTGGCACTTATGCTCTCCCCTGACCCTCTGATTCAGAGACCAGCTTCCCATGGTCCCTGCCTAGTCCTCCCTGCTCAGCAGATACTACTTCTGGAATCCCCACTCCCAGCCAGGTGCTCTGCAGGACCCTCCTGTTGAAGCAAACCTACCAGCCTAGACTACTGCCCCCATCACGGCAGGTAAAGAAATGAGCTGGGGAGGGGGGTGGCTGGTCACTTGCCCGTTGCAGCTACTCTGTGGTGGAGATGGATTTGATCCCATATGCACACTGGCTGCAGAGCCCCCCCCCCCCCCCCCCCCCCGCCGCCTGCTCTCGCTGGCCACGCAGACACCTGCAGAATCACAGGGTGTTACAGCTTAGAGGGCTGTGGAGAGGGGCGACTACCCCACTCATCAGTGGAGGAAACCGAGCCCCAGGGAGATCAAAGACTTGTCTAGGGCCACAGAGCCTCCAGTCGGAGGCAGACTGCATGGTCTGGGCCCCCACCTCCGCCCCTCACCTCTGGGGTCAGGGCAGCTATGTCCAACCTTCCTCTCTACTGACCTCTGTAAATTGACTTGTATCCCCGCCCCCTCCCCAAATTCATATGTTGAAGCTCTAACTGCCCAGTGTGACCGTTTGGAGACAGAGCCTTGAGGGAGGTAATTAAGGTTAAATTAGGTCATAAGGGTGGGGCCCTAATCCAATAGGATTGGTGTCCTTCTAAGAAGAGGAAGAGCCACCAGAAGTGGGCACATACAGAGGAAATGCCTCTTGAGGACACCGTCAGGTGGACATCTACAAGCTAGGAAGTGAGGCCTCACCAGAAACCAACTCTGCTGGTGCCTTGATCTTGAACTTTCAGCTCCAGAACTGTAAGAACGTAGGTTTCTGTTGTGTTAGCTGCCCAGTCTGTAGCATTCTATATGGCTCAAGCTGACCAGATTCTTAGACTTGCTTTACTCTCAAGGGATCAATAGGGTGGAACACACAGAGGAAGGGCTACATTTTTTAGGCATCCACAGAGTTTTCTAAAAATGTATTTGCTATTGCCAGCTTCTGGGTCATCTCTAGAACCTTTCTTGGATCCTCTGACACCACTGTGTGCACAAAAGTCCCAAACAATTTTCCCTCTTTCAAGGTCTCCACAGTTTATCCAGAGCTTCTCACTGAACTTGAGTTCTTACAAATTTCATGTCACTGACTGGCCCAGACTTTTCAGTTTATCTCCATCATCACTGACATGCCTCCACATCGGCAATTGAATCTGGAAACCTAGAGCCCTCTCTCTGCCTTTCTCACCCCTTTGCTCAGTGGCAGCATCCTTCCAGGGAAAGCCAAGGAGACATAGCAGTAAGAGGGGCTCTGGAGCTAGACTGGGTTCAAATCCCAGCTCAGTCCTCTTGTCAACTGGGTGGCCTCCAGCAGCTTCCCTGACCTCTCTGGGCTCAGTTTCCCCATCTGTAAAATGAGGATGACAATTGTGCAGATCTCGTAGGGCTGAAGTTAAACTGGTTATCTGTGGAAAGCAGGTAGACCAGAACACACAGTAAACTCTCAGTGTCAGCATGGTCACCATCACTTTATGTGCACATAGGTTGAGCCTAAGCCCTATGAGATGGTCTTTTTGTTGGGGAAAGCTGCTCACCTATCAGCAGTTTCACAGGTTTCAAGTTCATATCTATTGAGCAGTCAGTCGATATCAGATGCTGTGCCTCACAGGCTCACCTGGGTGAATGTGTGTGGGTGGGGTTATCAGGACTAGGCAGGACTCACAGCAGACAGAGAGCAGAGCAGGGATTCAAACCCAGGCCTCCTGGTTCCCAGCCTCCTGGACACTCAGACAGTCATCCAGACACATCTCTGAACCCCAAGTCCAGCTCTCTCTGCACTGTCCCTTCCTCCTCATGCCAAGACAGACGCAAGCAGCCTGCAGCTGGAGAGATGGAGCCTGGCAGAATCCAGCCTCTTCATCTGCGTCCCAGCATCCAGGAGGAGCCCACAGGGGTCCACCTTCACCACGAGGGCCCTCCGGCCTCATCGGCCCCCTCCCATCCAGCCCTCAGCTGGCCTCCTGATTTCCCATCCTGTGCCACCAGCATCCTTCCTGCCTTTCCTGGGGCGGGCTCAGGCCTGGCACCACTCCAGAACGGCTTAATCAGAATAAATCCTGAGAAAGCACATGTATTATTTATTCCAGCAAAGGTTAAATAATTTGATGAATTTCTCAGGACGCTGCCAGAATGCTGATGGACTCTTGGAAAAAATACATACACGCAAACACAAACACACACACAAAATTTTTTTTCTCTCTCCACACACACACACACACACACACACACACACAGCAGCAGCAGCAGCAGCAGCTGCAACAGCAGCTACTGTCACTTGCCCCATGGCTCACACAGGAGACAGAGCAGGCCGCCCTCCGTGACACTGGCACTGGGGCCCAGGAGGAGACATAGATTTTCCTCCTCGCTGACTAGAGATGACAGCTCCGCCCCCTGGCCCCGCAGGCGTGATGCATTATCTGGAGCTGACTATGCCTTTGATTCTGCAAATGGCCACGGAGATCCTATTGATTTTCAGGCTCAAATGATGGCCTTGCCTGAAGCAGATTTGTTATGGAGCTCCTTGCACTTGGGGCTCTAGGGCTGTTGGGATCAAGGAAGGGGGCCATCCGGGAGACGGGAGGGCATGGAGAGAAGCCCCTGCTGGAGACTGCAGGTGACTGGGCCTATCTGGCCCATGGCTGCCAAGCCCAGGTTGGCTCACCTAAGCCAAGCAGGGAGGCCAGAAATAAAGGGGAGTCGGGGCAGGTAGTGGCTCTCCTCCTCCTCCTTCTCCTTTCATCTAGCGCTTACATGTGCCAAGCGTGGAGCTGAGTCTTTTCCACATATCACATCCCAAAATCCTCCCAACCTCCCAGTGAGCCGTGCACTTGCACTTAAATCTCTGTTTAAGAGATAAATAGTCCCAAAGAGTTTCAGTGAGTTGCCAAAGGGCACAGAAACATTAGGTGGAGCCAGATCTCTCTGCCTGTCTGGGCACCAGGCCTGCACGTCTCCACTCTGCCCTGTGGATGGAGCCGCCAAGAGCTTGGGCTCTGAAGGCAGATGACGAAATGGGGAAGCCGGTTCTGCCTGCGCGGCTGCCGGCCGCTGGGGAGGTTTCCCAGTGCCCTGTGCCTGCCAAGGGAAGATGCTCGTGGTCCCTACCTCCCAGGGCTGGGTGGTGATTGAATGGGCTTATAGCATAAGTGGTTCTCAGAGCAGTGCCCCGTGCAGACTAAGAGCAACAGCTATGTGTTCTACCACCGTTCACCCTGCACTGCTACTAACCAGCAGCCATACCCCAATAACTTGGATAATGTGTCCCCCTCCACAGATGCTTCTTCGTCATGTGGATTCATTCCATCCCTCATCCCCAAACAACCCATTTTACAGACAAGGAGAAAGAAGTTGACCACAGAGAGGTCTGGTGGAGGGTCTGCTGGTTTCAGAGCACCCTGTGGGGGCAGAGGGTGGGGGGGCAGGTAGCAGAAACCGTGGTGAAAGGGCACAGCCCTTGGGTCACACACACCTGGGCAGGCATTGTGACTCTGGCCAGTTTTGGGGTGGGACCACACTTTTGACACGCTAACTCTCGGACCTTTAATTTCTCATTTTTTTTTCTCAAAAAAAAAGTATAGTTGATATACAACATTGTATCTATTTCTACTGTACAGCAAACGTGACTCAGTCATACATGTATATACTCATATTGTCTCCCATCCTGTTCTATCACAATGGCTTGGATATGGTTTCCTGGGCTGTACAGTAGGACCTCATTGCTTATCCATTCTAAATATAATAGTTTGCCTCTACCAACCCCAAACTCCCCCTCCATCCACTCCCTCCCCGCTTTTCATCTTTAGTGAAAAAAAAAATGGGGAAAATACAACCTATGTCACAGGCTTGTTCTTTCCATGGACCCGATGCTGGGCTGAAGCATTACAGGTGTTTTTAGACTTGATCTTGTGCGGGTGTGTGGTGTTCAGTTCACAGCGGCTGCTGCCACCCTCCAGCCACACTGTCCTCCCTGCCCGTCCCAAGTTGCTGTTGTCCTCAAAGGCAGCTGCCTCCCCCTGCCCCCCTATTTCTCGGGGTCCTGCCTCCTGTTTAACTTCCTCATCCTGACGTAACCAGTGCCCTACCCCACCCCACTCTCCCCTCAAAAAGAAATCTTGTTCTAATTTTCTGCTTCAGTGTTGCTTCCTTTCTTCTGCTTATTCAGCCCTTTAGACCTGACCCTCGAGATTGTCCCTTGGTTTGGCACCTGCTGTCCTCAGGGACACTGTCTCCTGTTCCCCTTCGTGTAGTGCTCTGTTCCTTGGAAAAGGAAGGATGTATCTTCCTTTGTTTTGCCTGGATGGTGCAGGGGTGGAGATCAACGGAGCTTCTGAGGACAGAAGGCAGAGGCTTCATAAGCCTCCCCCAGCCGGGATGCTTCTGGAGGCAGACAAGGGTTCGGTTTACCTCTGTGTCCTCCAGCACCCCTGTAGGGCCCAGCACACAGGAGGCATGCAGAAAATATTTGCCAAGCCTCAGGCTAAGCCTGGATCTGGTTCCCTTGGAAGGATTCCCACAACTGGTCATCTTGCCAAACATCCTGCCATGAACTTGCGAGATGTGATTTATAGAATGGAAAGCATACACAGAAGTAATTTCAGGATGTGATGGTTCTGTGCCTTTGCGTCGGTCATGAATATTTCTGAGACCCAGCTGGGCTGGACTGAATGCTGATCCATTGATCATGCAATGAGAGCTGCAACCTATGGAGAAGCAGGACAGCTGTGAAGGCCTCTTCTCATGCTCTCAGTCATCCATGAAAGCTCAGCTACCAAGATGGTTATGGAACCCCTAACTCTGGGTGAATGACATGTATACTTGGCTTTCCATCCATCCATCCATCCATCCATCCATCCATCCACTCATTCATCCATAAGACAGATGATGGATCAGCCACAGTCCCAGCTTGACATGGTCCATTGGTATTTTTGTTTGTTTGTTTGTTTTTCCATTGGTCTTAATGTTTCAGAAAGATTATGGTACCCAAGTATTCTTCAGCTTGGGCTGCCATAGCAAAATACCATAGACGGGGAGGTTTAAAGAACAAAAATGTATTTTATCACAGTTCTGGAGGCTGGAAGTCTGAGATCAGGGTGCCAGCAGGTTGAGTTCTTCTTCTTCTGTCTTCCTGGCTCACAGCTGGCCACTGTCTCTTTGCCTGTTTGCGTGGCCTTTCCTCTGTGCATGCGCATGGAGACAGACATCTCTTTATCTTCCCCTTGTTATAAGGACACCAGTTGTTTTCAGTTAGGACCTCACCCTTACAGCCTTATTTAACCTTAATTACCTCCTAAAACCCCTACCTCCAAATACAGTCACACTGCTGATTAGGGCTTCAACATAGGAATTTGGGGGAACACAGTTCGTAGCATGGCATCCATAGCAACCCTTAAGGACAGGAACATCCTATTGGTTCTCTTCTCCCCACTCACAGCCTCGTAAGAAACAGATGAAAAATATCTGTTCGTCTATTATTTGGCCTTGATCAGTTCTATCCCAAATACTTACAACTGCTTATAAGAAAGGCAGGATGGACTATATGAAGTCAGAAAGATATAGATTTGATCCCAGGCTCTGTCAGTAATTTTTTTGTGTGGGGGGCATGCAGATGTTCCCAGGCTGGGGATCAAATCCATGCCATAGCAGCAACCTGAGCCTCAGTAGTGCCAATGCCAGATCCTTAACCACTAGGCCACCAGGGAATTCCTCTCTCAGCATTTAAACTCCAATTGTCTTAGTTTCTTCATCAGCTGAATAGAGATAATCCAAATACCCACTTGATGAGATTCTCCATGTCGAGTGCACAGCAGAATTCCTGGAACAGAGCAGGTATTTGACAAATAATAAATCTATTATGGGAAAGAGCATTTCATAAACTGACAAGGCCATTGAGTATAATGATTAAGGGTGCGGTTTCTAGAGCCAGACTCCTGAGGCTTAAAGGCTAGTTCTGCCTCTTTCTAGTTGAATGGCCTAGGGCCTGTGCCTCAGTTTCTTCACTTGGAAAAATGGAGCCAATAACAGCAGCTGTCTCATAGCATGGTTATGACTTTTACCTAGTCTTATGACATGAGAAAAAGAAAAATGTTGGCTATGATTATTGGAGAATCGGGGAACT
The DNA here is from genome assembly GCF_016906955.1 of Phacochoerus africanus. Taxonomy (NCBI): domain Eukaryota; kingdom Metazoa; phylum Chordata; class Mammalia; order Artiodactyla; family Suidae; genus Phacochoerus; species Phacochoerus africanus. The sequence continues at coordinate 256,354,260 of NC_062545.1, read as the reverse complement.
GTGACTCATCTCCAGGGCGCCATACTGCATCCTCTTAGATGCATTTAATTAAGTTACGGTCAATTTTAGGAACTTACACCACTTGCAGTTGTGAGTGACAGGGCCGTGTCCCTGTGTCTTCCCTCCCTCGGTACCTTACCCAGGTGAGCCCTGCCTAGGACAGGAGCACAGGCCCTGGGGCTGATCCCTTTAGTGACCTGTATCCCGCTAGTCAGTGGGGCCAGGGCCCCAGTAGGGGAGATAAGATTGGAGAGACCGCATGCTGTTCCCCCCTTTTAATTACCACTTCCTTAATTGAGTCACAAGTGGTGTTTGTGTTGCCATCAAACCCATGAGGACCTTGTTGTTTACGTGAATGACTCTCAGTGGAGTGATGGCTCCTAAATGTAAGATGTTCTGTTTGTACTGATTTTAACAAAGTGGCGGGTGTCGGCTACAGATTTCCTTCTTAACACTTGGCCTGCGAGCTGCTCGAAAGGGCTGGTGCCTCCTTCGAGATCAATGACATGAAACATAGTGTCACATAGTGTTCATAGTGTCACTGGAACCCTAGTGTCACAAGACCCTGGAGCCAGGGACTCTTAGGGTCTTTGAACCACAGAGGGTCTCCCATCTGCTGCTCTGGGGCTCCCAGAGATGGTGAACCTTGTATCTTATAAGCATCTCATTCCCTGCCAAGACCACTGGTGCTTGGGAAGACCTTCCTTGCTCATTAAGCTCCACTCTGCATTTCACTGATGTGAGCTGAGTCCTGGGAGGTGGTCGCATCTGGAGAGGCAGCCAGAGTGGGAGACAGCTGGCAGGGACCAGGATCCTTTGGGACTTTAGACCTTTCTGTTACGTGAATAGCTAAATATGGAGACTTTCTATGGGCCTGGGGTTTGTGCTGGCAGCCACAGAGAGGACAAGAAGAGGTTCCAGCAGCCCTTTGTCCTTGAGAAATTCACAGTCAAGCTGCAAAGGTTTGCACGTGTAGAACAAGAGGGGCAGCACTCGAGAGAATTAAGAGCCGGGTCTTGGGGCACGTACTCTACGTGCAACCAGGAAAGGCAGGCAGAGAGGGCTTTGGGAAGCGGGGGGGTCGTGTGAGCTGGACCCCGAGGGAGGATGAGCCCAGTGAGGAAGGATGAAGAGGAAGAGGAGCATAGGGAACAGTCATCTCCCACCCTCGGTGGCTCAGACAGAGCCATACCATAGCCTGTTCGCTCTGCCCTCCCGCACATCCGCTAAGACCGTGGCCAGGCTGCAGCCCAGGAGGAGGCTGTGCCTGCAGAGCTCCCCACTTATTTATTTATTTTTTCAGTTTATGAAAAGATAATTCAGGAGACATTATTTCAATCAGACCCCTATGCAGTTTAGGAATGCTAATGCTTCCTCTATTAAAAAGGTGTGGAATAATTAGGATGCTGATGAAGACTGGGGGCAAACTCTGGAGAAATCCATTACCCAGTGCTCGATGCTTTTCCCGTCCCCTCTGTATCCCCGAGTGACAAATTAACACGTAGCAGAACAACGGCTGCTAACACTTAGGACACATTTCGCTCGGATTGGAAGCTGGGTTTTTTTAGAAAATGAAGATTTTTGTGGCTCAACCTTGGAGCAATTTGGGATCGCAGAAGGAAGTCAGAGGGGGGTGAGCAGGTGGGTAGATTAGAGGTGAGGGAGGCACAGGATGGCAAGGCTGTCCACCCAGCACTAGGTGTGGGGGGAAAGGCGTGGATATTAATCCTGTGGACTTGAAGTGTCCGCTTGGGAATTCTACCCGCTCCGTTCAGGCTCAGACAGTCCGAGATGGGATCTTGGCTCCACTAATGACTGTGTGACTTTGAGAAAATTACATAATTTCTCTGATTAAATAAGAAATAAATTATAAAGATCCCAGCATAGTGCCTGGCACAGAGGACAGCGGGGACAGTCAAAGAGTGAGCCTCCCTGGAGGGAAGAAACCAAGGAAGACTCCAAAATACATAAAATAATAGTGATTAACATTGACTGAATGAATGCTTCTTAGGAGCCAGGCACTGTTCAGAGGGTTTACTGGTACAAATGTATTTGACACAACAATCCCCTTGAGGGAGGTACTGTTATCATCCCATTTTAGAGATGCAGAAATTAAGGCACAGAGTAAATACGTGACTTGTTAGATGGCAGAACAGAACTTTGAACTCAGACAGAATTATGGATGGCATCTGATGGTGCTGTAGCCGGAACTATGAGGGTACAAGGATCTCTGGGGAATACCCAGGACTGGTGGTGCAGGCCCAGCTCATGAAGGGCCTTGAAAAACAGGTGTTATGGGTTGAATTTTGTCTCCCCCAAAAGATGCTGTGGTCCTAATGCCTGGGACCTTGAGTGTGACCTTATAGGGTTACAGGGTCTTTGAAGATGATCAAGTTAAGGGAAGTCATGAAGGCGGGCTCTAATGCGATATGACTGGTGTCCTTATCAAAAGGGGAACTCTGGACACAGAGACAGACATGCGGAGATAGTGTGATGGGAAGACCCAGGAAGGATGCTGTGTTCAAGCTGAGGACTGCCTGAGAAACTAGAGCTTGGAGAGGAAAACAAAACAGATTCTCCCTCACAGATTTGGAAGGAACCAACTCTGCCAGCACTTTGATCTTGGACTTCTAGCCCCCAGAACTCTGAGATGATACATGTCTTTTGTTTAAACTGCCCAGTGTGTGCTGCTTTGTAACAGCAGCCCTAGGAAACCAAGGCAACAGGGAAAGGAGACGGGTCCCAGGGACCGAGGCAATAGGGAGCTATGGCAGATTTCTGAGCAAGGGGATCACGCGCGATTGGCATCTTTAAAAGATGACTCCGGTGGTGTGTCTATACCAAGGGTCTTGAAGGGTGGAAGGGCTGGAGGCAGGAGGAGATGCATGAGATGATGTGAGAACTGGCTGGAAGCTGTGTGGGGACCATGGGAGTGGGGGTGGGACAGGAACCATAGAATTGTCAACAGGAATGGGACAGTCTCTCGTTTCAGGGCTGCAATAATAATGATGTTAAATAACTGTATTCACTAAATCAACTGCCCACTTTCATCGCTGCATCCCCAGGGGAGACTGAAATGCTCTGAGTTAATATCTAAAAGGAAAAAAAAAAAAGGAACTCAAGGATCAAACAAATTTTTGATGAGAGAAGTGTTATTTCTACCAAGCTAAGACATCAAAGCCTGTGAATGGTGCTTTTTAGGTAATATTAAAGTGGGCTCTAAATAATGTTTGAATATTTCTCTGCTTTTCCCAGGGATCACAGACAGTCTCTCTTAGAGGAAGAACACCAATGATGCCCGAAGCCAGCCTCCTCTCCAGGAGGACCTGTGGGTTTTCCTGGGAATGGAGCACTTGTATAAATATGGCTTAAATTTCATTTTGCATTTAGCAGCCCCAGCATTAAAATTTATTGTTCTAGGCATACGTGCATTTCTGTAGGTTAAACTGGCTAAAAGTCTGACAAACACTTCAGCTATGTTTTGACAGTCCCAGTCACACAGATGGACCCTTGCATCAGCAGATGTACCGTATCAAAGCAGTCATATATCAAGTGAGTTTCTGAAAAGCAAATGCCATTTCTGCATTGATTCCTATTATTAAATGGTGGATGACTTTCCCATCTACTTGCAACAGCTAGTTTTTGCTGTGTAACAAACCACTCCGAGACCTAGTGGCTTGTAATAACCATTTTATTTTTGCTCATGAGTCTGTGGGCCAACCAGACAGTTTTGAAATTAGCTTGGGCAGGGGGGCAGGTGGTTGGGGGCTGGAGGGTCTGGAATGGCCTCCCTCGCATACTTGCCAGATTGAGCAGGGGAAACTAGCCATGTGTCTCTGTCCAATCAGCAGGATAGAGCAGAATCACATTATCTTAGTTTTCGGGTTCCCAAGTGTCCTTTTCAAGTCTCTGCTTCTGCCACATTTGCCAATGCCCACTGAGCAAGCAAACCACATGACCATGCCCCTATTCCCACATCCCTGTGTGGAGAGAGAGTCTCCTCTTAGATTAATGTCATTTTGCAGATGGATAAAGTTGTAGGGAAGGGATGGGAGGGATTTCTGGCCATTATGTGATCAATCATAACCCTCCTCCTCAAATAAAGATGCCCAGAATATTTTAATGGACTCTGTGCTAGACTCTGTGCTGGGATCTTTCTCTCACATTTAATCAGAAAAATTATGTAACTTTCTTAAGGTCACACAGCTAGTCATCACTGGAGCCAAGATTCAGTCTCAAGACTGAGACTAAATGTTATGCTGTTTTCCACTACTCCTTTCTGTCTACTAGCTACAGAGTTGAATTTGTCATTTTGGGGTCTGGGAAGCACATTTCTATTTTTTTATTTTTATTTTTTTGCCTTTTCCAGGGCCGCACCCACAGCATGTGGACGTTCACAGGCTAGGGGTCCAATTGGAGCTGTAGCCGCCGGGCTATGCCACAGCCACAGCAACGCAGGATCTGAGCTGTGTCGGGGAACCACACCACAGCTCACGGCCACACCAGATCCTTAACCCACTGAGCGAGGACAGGGATCAAACCCGAAACCTCATGGTTGGGAAGCACATTTTTCTTTCTAAACTTTTCACTGCGTTCTGGTCAGTTATTTTCTATACTATTTTCTCTATTGTTAGTTATTCCACCTCCGCTTGCTTACCTCCAGTGATTGGGAGCTCGTTATCTATCTTGACAGCCTAATTAATATTGAAAGCGGAATCTATTGCAAAACTCCAAGTCAAAACAAGGTGCTGGGAGTTCCTGTAGTGGCTCCGTGGTTAACGAATCTGACTAGGAACCATAAGGTTGCCGGTTCCATCTCTTGCCTTGCTCAGTGGGTTAAGGGTCCAACGTTGCTGTGAGCTGTGGTATAGGTCGCAGATGTGGCTTGGATCCCGAGTTGCTGTGGCTCTGGCGTAGGCTGGCAGTTACAGCTCCAATTCGACCCCTAGCCTGGGAACCTCCATATGCTGCGAGAGCAGCCCAAGAAATGATGAAAAGACAAAAAAAAAAAATGCTGAAAAATCTGGATGGGAATGAGGGGAATTGACAGGTGAAGTTTTAAGTTTCTTTTCTGTTCTGAAACCTATAGTTTATCCTTTTTGAGTTGCTTGTTTTTGTAATTGTGGTTATCTTTGTTCCATATCCTTTGGAAAATTCAATTTTCATGGAAAGAACCAACACAGGAAATTTTTGATTAACTCAAAAAACTTTTGAGTTTTTTTTTTTCCTGAAAGAAAATGAAGAGAAAAAAATGTTTAAAAAGCCTTATAAAGCAAAAGTAATGATAACTACCTCCTTGGAAATCCTAAGTCTGTTCACTGCGACTGTCTCTGATAGACTGTATTCTGGGAAGGCGGGGGCTGTGTGCGGGACATGATGTTCACGGAATCATTCATTCATTCATTCATTCATCAAACACCGAAAAGAGTTTACTATATTCCAGACACTCTCTCAAATAAACTGGGGGTGGGGGGTAATTAATTTACACAGCCCTTACTCAAGGCTTTCAGAGTCTAGAAGAGAAATAAGGCAGAGGAATCTAACCTGAGGGGAAAAAATGCCAGGGACCTGTTAAAGGCACAAAGTGCAACAGGAGCTGGGGGTTGGGGGGGGTGGATCATATCCAGGGAGGGTCCATTCTGGGTCCTTTCCCTCTTCTGAAGGCAAAAAACTGCTCTTTTTTTTTTTTTTTTTTGTCTTTTTAGGACCGCACTGGCAGCATATGGAGGTTCCCAGGCTAGGGGTCGAATCGGAGCTATAGCTGCCGGCCTACCCCACAGCCGCAGCCATACCAGATCTGAGCCGCTTCTGCAACTGACACCACAGCTCAAGATCAGGGATCAAACCCGCAACCTCATGGTTCCTAGTCGGATTCCTTAATCACTGAGCCATGACGGGAACTCCCCAAAACTGCTCATTAACTCGCTGCATCAGACATCATTAAACCTAGTTCTTTAGAGCTATCCTTCTCTGCAATGCCCTCCAACAAAAACAGCAATGTGAAACCTTGAAAGTCAAGATTTTCTATGCAAATTCAAAACTCAAAAGGACTGAGAGATGAGCAAGCCTGTGGTCAGCCTCCCGCGAATGGAAGGAGCCGTTCTGGGTGGTGGCGATGTCAGGCAAATCAGTAACAGAGCCGGGGCACTCCTCGGGCTTCTCTAACTTCCTCCCTGCAGATGGTTTCAGATGTTCTCTCAATAAAAATTACCACTGGGCAAACACAAATAAACTTAACGGATTTAACTGACAGAGTTAAACAAGCAGAAGATAGGATTTCTCTTAATGAGAATAAACTACTTGCATATGAAAAAGATTTAAAACTGAGGATCCAATAACTCACCAGAAACTTGGAACAGATTCACAGAACTCGGGGGAAAACAACCACCAGGCAGGAAAACTTCATCTGGAAGTGGGCGCTCCGGAAAGGCAGGGTTGAAGCAGTGGGGGTGAGGGGGCAATGGGAAAGGCAGGGACAATGAGGGGGAGTGGTCCTGCGCTGGACTCCAGCCCCTGCAACTGACTGTCAGACCTGCAGACACCAGTAAAGTGTTTGAAGCAGGGGAGGAGGGGGTGTGTGATCGAATTAAGTCTGTGCTTGTGAAAGATCATTCTGATTCCCTGCATGAGTGGAGGCAAGGGGACTGGGAGGTGAGACGAAGTTTATTAGTAAATCAGAAACCTGTTCGCTGCCACAGTCTTGGGTGAACTTGACTTTCCCTTATCTTGCCAGTTGGCACTTTGCATAATAATGCCTCTTTATCAGAGTTTGTGTAAAGATTCGATGAGGTAGTACTCAGGGACTCCTTATTCATTTAGCAAATTTCCTGAGAATCTACTATGTGCCAGGTGCTGTTCACACCACTGGGATACAGTGGTGAACAAGACTGATGTGGTCCTGCTCTTGGAGTTATGTTCTAGTGGATCTTGGACTCTAATATAATTATCTGAATTTTTTTGCCTGAAAAAAAGCTTGTAATTGCCTAAATTTTTTTAAATTGCAATGAACAGAAAGCCAACTTGCTTAAGGAATTGATTAAGGAATTGACTGGTTCCAATGGTTCAGTGAGTGATGAGGTAGCCCATTGAAGCTGAGGAAGAGCTGTAGGGACCAGGACTAAATTCCAAACCACCACAACTATATCTGTCTCTTGTCCCTGTCTTTCTGCAGGTTGGCTTCCTTCTCTCCTGTTACAGAGAGGCCTTCCCAATGTGATGGGGATATGGCCACCAGCAGCCCCAGCTTAGCAACTCCAAAAAAGTGCTTCCTGCTTTCAGCATCTTCATAGCAATCCAGAGAAATTTCTTCCAGACTCTGCTTGGGTCACCTTCCCACCTTTTGAGCTCATTCATCATCATTACTAAGAAGATGGAGAAGCGTGATTGGCCAGGCTTGGATCATGTGGCCAGTGGCTGGGTTCTACTGTGCACCGTAATCAATGGCTCTACCAGAAACATATGAAGAGAATCAGGAAGGTTCCTCAATAGGAGGGAAGCAAGGAGACAAAAACAGCATATGTCCCACCATGAAAGGTATTTAACCTAAAGCCTGGGAGATAGTAAATGTGATTAGGAGTAGCCCAAAGTTGTGATTGTACTCAGTAAGCCCTGAGAGAAAACTCAGATTTTCTTCATCTGTTTTGCTTACTGGGGAAACTGAAGCTCAGAGAAGGAAAGGTTTATCTTAGGAATAAGTCTTCCTTGGAAAATCCAGTTGGTAATCTCAGATTTTCCCTTTTAACTAGCTGGTTTACCTGCAGTGAGCTACCACCTTCTGAGTTAATTTATCTCATCCCCAGATGGGGCCACCGATAGCCACCCAGCGATGCTTCCAAGGACACTGTAGGATTAAGTAATGCTGACTACAGCACACAAATATAAGGCAGAAAATTAGTACTGGCAGCTGTGGCTGAGTCTGGTTCACAGATGTTTTGTTTGGCTCATCCAATGTTTTCAAAGAGTTGAGCCAACATTTAATAATTGGAAGATTTTTACATTAAAAATGCAGATTTCTGGCTTCTCTTGAAAAAAAAAAAAGTCAAGAAATCTGACAACATCAGATCTGAATTCCCACATGGCAGCCATCAGGTGGAACTGAATAGCAACTGCCCCTTTGAACAAGGTACAAGTTCTCCATTGCTCCAGTTCGCCGCAGTCCCCACCACTCCTTATTGTCCCTAACACTGATGCCAAGTGCAGCCATCATTTATCACTGTGCTTGCCCTGTTGTTTTTTCCATAGTAGGGAAATACTTTCATTTGTCTTCCAAAATGGAAAATCAATAGAACTGAAGGATCAGCATTTCAGCTTGTGGGTATTGTCGTATAAGATTATTATTTTTAATATGCCCTTATTTCCCCACCAAGAGAACAATAGTTGAGCATGGCAATAACCTTTCTGGACATAATAATCGCAAGAAATTTCCCAGTACTTACTATATGCCAGATACCATTTTAAGGACTTCACATATGGCATTTCAGTGGCTCCTCAAAACAATTCTATAAAGTGGGTCCTAGTAGTACTCTCATTTGTGAATGAGGAGACTGGGGCACAGAGAGGTTAAGTAACTGGCCCAAGGTTAGCATCACAGGGATCCGAACCTAGGCTGACTCCAGAGTCGAGGCTCTCAACCATTAACTCTACTAAGATTGCTGGTGCTAGTGCCCATGTGTGGGAGTGAACAGAGACAAGCACACTTGTGCGTATTCACATATATAAGCTATAAGGCTGTGGGTTGTAAGGGTAAGGTCAAAGGATGCCTGAATAGAAAGGACCAGGGAATATCGTGGGGTGAAGAACTGAATTCTGCTCTGGTCTTAATCATGAGTCTTACTTCTCACTTGGGCCACTGCTCCATCCTTTGATCCTCAGTTTCCCATCTCTAAAATCAGGTGAAGGCTTTGGACTAGATGATCTAAATTGCCTCCCAACTCTACTGTTCTGTGGTTTTCTGACTTTCTCCCCTTTCTTTCAATCTGTTACCCGGAGATGAACCATGGCCAAGTCAAAGCCATGTGCCAGCTTGGAAAAGGCAGGGAAGCTCTGTCCAAGCCTGGATCTCCATTTTAGGCTGTACCAGTGACCAGAGGGTACCATTCACTATGGGAGAGGGCTACCATTGCAAATTCTTAGCAGCTGGAGCCCCCTGATAGGCTGCCAAACTTCCAGTGGCTTGCCAGCTTCTCCCTTGGGTTTCTCTTGGAAAACGGGAAGGTATGTTCCTTAGCTGCTTGGCTCCTGCTTGCAGGGAATGGGAAGAGTAATGGCCCAGTAGTCTGGATACCTGAGACTTATTTCTAGCCTTTGCAGGTGACTTAACACCCTGTCAATGTTCTTTATTTCCTGTGTGACTTGCCCACTTTGAGTTGAGTTTCCTCACTTACCATGCTTTATCAGTTTTAAAGTGCGCCACTAAAAGAAGAGATGATTGGCCTATTTGCGCAGAAGCCAGTGTCCCCTGAAACTGTGATTGGGACCATGGACCACATAGAGAGAGGTCTACAGAGTGAGGAAGGGTAAAACCAGAGGAGATGGAACACCGGGCCCATAGCTAGACCTTCTGGGAGAGAGAGCCTCCAGAAAAGCTGGATTACTGGCATCAACCCTCGAAGAGGGCAGACAATCCCTCATCCCCAACATGTCCATACTCTAATCCATAGTACCCGGGATACATTAGGTTAAGGTGGCAAAAGGGATGTTACAAAGATAAAGATTACAAGCCTTAAAATAGGAAGACCTTCCTGAATTACTCACATGACCCAAACTAACCACATGAGCCCTGGGCAGTGGGTTAAGTCTCTGACTACAGGAGCTCAGGTCACTGCAGAGGTGTGGGTTCAACCCCCAGCCTGGCACAGTGGGTTAAAGGATCTGATATTGCCAAAGCCCCATCGTATATCGCAGTTGTGGTTCAGGTTCAATCCTCGGCCTGGAAACTTTCATATGCCTCAAATCAGCCATAAAATTAAAAAAAAAAAAAATAGTTGGAGTTCCCATTGTGGCTCGGCAGTAATAAACCTGACTAGTATTCCATGAAGATTCGGGATCAATTCCTAGCCCTGCTCATTGGGTTAAGGATCAGACATTACTGTAAGCTGCAGTGTAGGTTGCAGATGCAGCTTGGATCTGGTGTTGCTGTGGCCATGGTGTAGACCAGCAGCTGCAGATCAAATTCTGTCCCTAGCCTGGGAATTTCCATATGCCCCAGGTGTGGCTCTTAAAAAAGACCAAAAAAAAAAAAAAAAAGTCGAGAGTTTTCTCTGGCTAGACTGGACAAGATGCAGCAAAATAGTCACAGATATTGGTGGTGTGAGAGGGACTTGACCCACCATTGCCAGAAGGGGATCCACAGGAAAGCAGCAAAAAGGAAGGTAGGTATCTCTGACAGCAAAGACCAAGCTCTGGCTGACAGGCAGCAAGGAAATGGGGCATCAGTCCTATAACCACAAGGAACTGAATTCATCCAATAACCTGAATGGGCTTCCAAGCAGAATCTGCCCTGGAGCTTGTGGGTAAGAGCCAAATCCAGCCCCTGCCACGTGAGACTGTCAGCAGACGACCCAACTGGATCTTGTGCTCAGCCTCTGGCCCACAGAACTGTGAGATAATAAATGCATATGCTTTTAAGCCACTAAATCTGTGATAATTTGTTACAGCAGTGCTAGAAATGAATACAGACCACGTGTTGTAAGTTGAGACCAATGAAAGAAAGTGGTGGCATATGGCCTCATGAGGTTCTACATTGTGTGGATAAGTGGCTTCAGAAAAGGACAGCAAGGGACACTGGCTTACTCTTGTTACTCAAGAGTTTGACCTGGAAGGATCAGTTAGACATGGAGGTGAAAGGTGAGGAAGAGCTGCTTCCACAGGGGGGATTTGGTTCCCTGTCCCTAGAGAGCACCTGTGTTAGTGCTGAGCAGAGAGGGGCGTGTCATGGGAGAGCAAGCTTTGCACACTGGACACGCCCCCAGGTTCATGAGCTTGACAAGGAATCAATACCCTTCATCAGTGGGCACGATAAATGGTTATACTCATGTTTCACATTTTCATTCTACTTTCTTCATCACCTGGAAGGCCATAGAATCAAAATTGGGATTATAAATGACCAGAAAAAAAGGATTCTTAAAGGATGAAATTCTTCTTTCATAATCACAAAGTTCTGATAAACCAAGCCCCTCTGTGACTGTCTCTTTTGTTGCATTTTTATCCCACAAATCTAGGCTGAAAGGGCTTTGAGGGAGCCCAGGGGTTGTAGACTTCTGTGCTGACTCAGTTCAGGCCAACGAACATGTGCACTACAGGAAGAAAGAGGAAGTGGGATAAGGGCATTTAGAAGATCATGCCGGTTTGATCAGTAGCGGGAGCTGAGAACGGACCCCAGAGAGCCCCGAGCAGCCCCACTGCTGCAGCGGACCTTGTTTCTATCACACCCCAGGAGCAGCCACAGCTGCCGCAGCTGGCCCCAATCACCATTACCCCAGCCACTAGCAGGAAGGACGAGACCCAGCAGCCGCCTGCTGCCACTCCCGCCCTCAGTGCTGCAGTCACCAAGCCCAGCATGATGGGCAGTGTCCCTGGGAGGTGCAGCTCAGACATCCTCGCATCCGTGGCTCCTGCCGGCTGGGACAAGAAGGTCATTGCAAAGAAGGTTTGGGAACAGTAAAATGGTTCCGTGGAAGAAATGGATATGGCTTCATCAACAGGAATGACACAAAGGAAGATGTATGTGTACACAGCAGACTGCCATAAAGAAGAACAACCCCAGGAAGTACCTTCGCACCAAAGGAGATGGAGAGACGGTGGAGTTTGATGTTGTTGGAGAAGAGGCTGGGGAAGCGGCAAATGTTACCAGCCCTGGTGGAGTTCGGCGCAAGGCAGTAAATATGCAGCAGATGGTAACCATTATAGATGCTCTGCCCATCGCAGGGGTCCTCCACGCAATTACCAGCAGAATTGCCAGAACAGTGAGAGCAGAGAAACGAATGAGGGATCAGAGTGTGCTCCCCAAGGCCAGGCCCAACAACGCTGGCCCTACATGCCCTATGCAGGCGAAGGTTCTCACCTTATTACATGCGGAGACCCTATGGGCGTTGACCACAGTACTGCAACCCTCCTGCGCTGGGAGGAGTGAAGGAGGGGGCTGACAACAAAGGTGTGGGAGAACAAGGTAGACCAGCGAGACACAATATGCACTGGGGCTACAGTCCCCGATTCCGCAGGGGCCCTGCTCGCCAAAAACAGCCCAGAGAGGATGGCAAAGAAGAAGATAAGGAAAACCAAGGAGATGAGACCCAGGGTCAGCAGCCACCTCAACGTCGGTACCACTGCAACTTCAATTACCTGCGCAGATCCTGGGAAACCTTAAACCACAACATGGCAAAGAGATGAAAGATGCTAATCCACCAGCTGAGAATTCATCTGCTCCCAAGGCTGAGTAAAAGGCCTGCTTACCATCTCTATCATCATCCAGTTTAGTCGTCCAACAAGAAGAAATGAATATGAAATTCCAGCAATTAGAAAGGAACAAACGGAATTCCCATGGTGGCTCAGCGGAAAAGAATCTGACTAGTATCCAAGAGGACTCAGGTTCCATCCCTGGCCTTGCTCAGTGGGTTAAGGATCTGGCATTACTGCGAGCTATGGGGTAGGTGGCAGGCACAGCTGGGATCTGGGGTTGCTGTGGCTGTCGCTTAGGCCAGCAGCTACAGCTCCGTTTGGACCCCGAGCCTGGGAACCTCCATATGCCATGGGTTCGGACCTAAAAAGACAAAAAAAAGAAAAGAAAAAGAAAAAGAAAGAAAGAAATGAACAAAAGATTGGAGCTGAAGATTTTAAGTGCTTGCTTTCTGCCTGTTAACCTGATAAATAGAAGTATCCACATTATCTTTGCAGCATGGGGTTTTTATTATTTTCATGTAAAGACGTGTCTTTTTGGTAAAGACAAATGTCAAAAAAAGGCGGGGAGTTCCCATCGTGACTCAGTGGATGACAGATCTGACTAGCATCCATGAGGATGCAGGTTCAATCCCTGGCCTTGCTCAGTGGGTTAGGGAGGGATCTGGCATTATCATGAGCTGTGGTGTAGGTCACAGACGAGGCTTGGATCCCGAGTTGTTGTGGCTGTGGTGTAGGCCGGTAACCATAGCTTTGATTAGACCCCTAGCCTGAGAACCTACACCATGGGGGGTGCAGGCCTAAAAAGCAAAAAAAAAAAAAAAAAAACCTATTTTTTTCTCAATATGCCTTATCTTTTAAGGTTAAATTTTTAAATTGTTTCAAATCTGGTCAAGTTGAGATTTTAAAGAACCTCATTTGCAATTTGTAATAAGAGTTTACAACTTGATTTTTAAAAAGTCAACAAACCTCAAGCACCTGTTAATAAGGGTCTTAAATAACAGAAAATCATGGCAGAGCTGAGGTTTTGTGCCTGTTCCATCACTGACTTGATCTCATCTTGGCCGGTGTGTTTTCAAAATAGATTAGCAAGGACTGAAACACACACTCCACTGCCTAGCATTCATACCTTCCTCAGTGTCTTGGGCATACATTTTCTCCTCTCGTACCTTCAGCTCCAGTTGAAATCTGATCTGTTGGAATTTGACAGTCTATTGTCTTTTAAAATCCTAACACAGGACATGCCCTTGGACTCTGCCATTTGTCTTCTGGGACTTGATCTTAGAAATAACTGTGGATGTGCACAATGATGCATGTCCAAAGTTTCCCATTCCAGGCATCACAGATTAGAAACCACCTGGATACCCACTAATAGAAAATGGGTTGCACAAATTACCATGTATCCGTAACACAGAATATTTATGTGGCCCTTCAAAATAATGTAGATCCACAATTATGGCTGTGGAAAGAGAGTCATCTTGTAATGCTGGGAGGAATCCAGTCTACAAAATAAAATAATCATGACACAGTTTTCTAGGACCCAGTTGTCATTTGCCCAACAGCTGAGACTGTCTCCAAGACAGTGAACCAGAAGTCTGTGCTCCATCAAGAAACATCTATAGGAGTTCCTGTCGTGGCTCAGTGGTTAACGAATCTGACTAGGAACCGTGAGGCTGCAGGTTTGATCCCTGGCCTCGATCAGTGGGTTAAGGGTCCGGCGTTGCCACGAGCTGTGGTGTAGGTCCCAGATGCAGCTCGGATCCGGCATGGCTGTGGCTCTGGCACAGCCTGACAGCAACAGCTCTGATTAGACCCCCAGCCATATGCAGTGGGTGTTGCCTTGGAAAAGACAAAAAAAAAAAGACAAAAAGAAGAAAGAAACATCTATAAATAAGTTCAGATTCAGGATATCAAATGCGTCTTTTCTTGACTGAGCACCTGAAATTTGCAATTTTCTCAGAAATTCAAAAGACAAAAAAAAAATTCAAAGATATCTCATACCCAGGCACAGTTTTGTTTTTGTTTTCTATTGTCTTTTTAGGGCTTCACCTATGGCATATGGCGGTCCCCAAACTAGGGGTTGAATCAGAGCTACAGCTGCTGGCCTACACAACAGCCACAGCAATGGCAGATCTGAGCCACATCTGCAACCTACACCACAGCTCACGGCAATGCTGGATCCTTAACCCACTGAGCGAGGCCAGGGACCGAACCTGTGTCCTCATGGATACTAGTCAGGTTTGTTAGCCACTAAGCCACGATGGGAACTCCAAATACCCAGGCATAGTTTTAAATAAGAAGGAAGCCCTTAGCCTGAGTTTGCAGAGCAAAGCCATGGGCCAGGAGCACAACCATTGGTTGGTGCTGAGATGGGGAGAGGTTGGAGTGTTCTTCCTTTTGGCTTCAGAGTTTATCAGTGAAAAGGAAAGGACACGTTAAGGGCAGCTGCATCTCTAGTAGAGGAAAAGCCACAAACTAATGGGTCCCTAGACTAAGCACATCTTCAGGGAAGACAATAAACTCAATTAAGAGCCAGAGTCATAAAAGAACACAAATCTCCCAAACAAAACATAATTGAGCAGAGAGATGAGACCTGATCCCATAAATAACCCTTCGTAATTAGAACATATCAACAGTTCCTATTAAAGAAACAGCAGACAGTCAAGTACTGGAAGTCTGGGAAAATTGAGTTCTTAATTAAATCCTCATCAGAATTACTAGTACCCATATCCTCCACGTCCCATTTCCCCAAGTCTCAAGTGTAGGTGCATCAGGAAATGGTGCGATTCCGTGTAATCACATGAAATGAATTCATTCTCTGTTTGATCTTAACAAGGACTGATTTGGAGACACTGGGTTCTATTTCGTAAAACACTAAACTTCAGAGAAATCTGGTTGAATCTCAGTGTTCTCAGGGAGGGACCATACATGCAGTATTCTGAAAAAAACGAAGGAAGGAAAGAAAAGAAGGAAAGAAAAGAAGGAAAGAAAGAAAGAAAGAAAGAAAGAAAGAAAGAGAGAGAGAGAAGAGAGAGAGAAAGAAAGAAAGAAGAAAAAGAAAGAAAAAGATTTATCGTCTCTTAGACTCCTCTACTCAACACCATGCCTTGGTTCCTTAATGCCTACAGAAGAGAGTAGGAATTCCTTGGATTTGGATGGTCTTTTCAGCCTGGAATATATGCTTTCTGTCCTTCTCTACCCACCAGAATCTTACTAGAAAGCCACTATTTTACTGACAATATTCTTAATCAAGATCACGTGTCATGTCTCCTCTTCAGCCCTTCTCAGTGGCATTTGGTCTGCCGGGCCAGTTGCCCCTTCTACAAAGACTCTTTCCCTAGATTCTGTGACTCCACCCCCTCCCAGTCTTTTTCCGATTTCTCTGGCCACCTCTCCTCAGTCTCCTTGTCAATTCTTTTTCCTCTCCCCCAATCTAAAGAGTTGCCCCTCCCTATGTCCCTTCCTTGTCTCTGCCTCAGTGACCTTCTCCTCGTGCCATCCCTATGCCAGTGACTCCCAGGTCTGTACCTCAGGCCCCGATCTCTCTCCTTAGCTCCAAGTCCATATGTCCACTGCCTAATGACATCACCAAGGGGACATCTTGCTGCATCTCCAACTCAAAAGATCCAGGCTGGCCTGGCAGGAGAGATGACACACTCAGATGGGACAACTAAGGAGATTTTAATAAAGTGTATAGGTATTTAGAATAATTTTGCTGTCCTCATGAATGGAACTTTCTGGCATTGTATATTTTCATCCTAAATTTGACTTTAACAATTCTCTTTTTTCCTAAATGTCTGTTTTGTTTGATACTAATACAGTCTCTTCAACTCTCTTGGTTAGTATTTACTCAAAGCTTGGATTTTCCCATCTCTTTAGGATGGTTTGCATCTTTTTTTTTTTTTTTTTTTTTGGTCTTTTCTTATCCCGCAGTATATGGAGGTTCCCAGGCTAGGGGTCTAATCGGAGCTGTAGCTGCCAGCCTATACCACAGCCTCGGCAATGCAGGATCTGAGTCACATCTGCAACCTACTCACAGCTCACGGCAACGCCGAATCCTTAACCCACTGAGCAAGGCCAGGGATTGAACCTGCAACCTCATGGTTCCTACTCGGATTTGTTAACCACTGAGCCACGACGGGAACTCCCTCTGCATCCTTAAATTCAGATATGTTTGATACAGAGCATAGTGCCAATTTTTTAAAATCTTAACTGACAATATTTTGTGTTTGAGTTCATTTTTATTTACTTGGCATCTTATTTTTTCTTTTTCCTTCTTACGCAATTCTTTTACTCTCCTTTAAAATTTTTTTAAAAGGCATAGGTATTTTTGTTCCATTTTGCTTCTAATGATTTCAATTTGTGTATACTTCTTCTTCTCTTGTATCAGTTATCCTTAAGATATTAATAGGCATTCCTGACATGAAATCTAAAAATTTTTATCCTTCTCCCTCAAAACACCAACCACCTTTCATATGCTACTGTTACTGCTGTGCAATATTTTAACAGCTATCTTGCAGCTCTAGCCTCCAAATTCGACATTATTATTGTTGTTGATTTATACAGTCAATTTTGCTTTTTTAAATTTATTTTGGGGAGTTCCCTTCGTGGCTCAGTGGTTAACGAACCCGACTAGGATCCATGAGGATGCAGGTTCAATCCCTGGCCTTGCTCAGTGGGTTAAGACCCGGCGTTGCTGTGAGCTGCGGTGTAGTTCGCAGACGCAGCTCTGATCCCACATTGCAGTGGCTCTGGCGTAGGCTGGAGTCTGCAGCTCCAATTGGACCCCTAGCCTGGGAAACTCCATATGCTGCGTGTATGGCCCTAAAAAGAAAAAATTTATTTGTGCACAGGGAACTCTATCCAGACTCTTGGGATAGACCGTAATGGAAGATAAAATAAGAAAGGGAACGTGCGTGTGTGTGTGTGTGTGTGTGTGTGTGTGTTTGTGTGTGTGTGTGTGTGTGTGTGTCACTTTGCCGTACAGCAGAAACTGGCACAACATTATAAATCAATTATAGTTTAATTAAAAATACAATAAAAATAAAAAACAAGTTAATTTTCACCCTCCAAAAAAAGAAAGTTACTCAATATACAACAAACCAGAAAAATGAAGCTTATTTTTTAAAGAAAAAGATAATCAAGAAAGACCAAGATCAGGATGAACCAGATGTTGGAATTCTCAAGCAAGAATTAAAACATGAAAACTATGCACAATGTTGCAAAGGAAAATGTGTTCATAACGAATGAAAGGGTAAGAAATCTCAGCAGAGAAATAGAAAATATAAAAAAATATAAAAAATAATCGAATGGGATACTAGAACTGAAAAAATAAGATATCTATGTTTTAAAAAATTTCCTCCATGTCCTCTGCCCATGTCTTTTTTTTGTATTGATAGTCATTTTCTTACTTATTTGTAGAAACTTCTTAAACATTAAGGAAATTTCCTATTGTCTGTTTTATGTGTCGCAAAATTTTTGCTGTTGTTTGCCTGCTGACTTTGTTTACAGTTTTTCCAGGCAGCAGTTTACAAATTTAGCTGATTAAAAGAAATTTTATGGCTTATGACTTTTGACATTTTTAGAAAAACCTTCCCCCTGCTGAATTATTAGGTAAATACTCATTTTTTTCTCCCAGCATTTTTTCTAGTTTCATCTTTGTTAAAAGCAAACATTTTTAGAATCATTGAGAGTTTAACTTTTTCAGAACTCAGATTCCTTTTTTCTTTTAAAAGAACATAGTAAACCACTGTTTACTCAACGAAATTTACACAATATGGAACCACTCCCGATTCTACTTCAAGCTGCAATTAATTTATTAATGTTACAAAGTGCCCCAAATTCTAGGTTTTATGGTTTTAGTAGCATTTTTTTCACTTACCTTCTTATTTTTATTATTTATTTATTTATTTATTTTGTCTTTTTGCCTTTTCTAGGGCCGCTCCCACAGCATATGGAGGTTCCCAGGCTAGGGGTCTAATTGGAGCTGTAGCCACAGGCCTATGCCAGAGCCACAGCAATGCGGGATCTGAGCCGTGCCTTCGACCTCCACCGCAGCTCACAGCAATGCCGGATCCTTAACCCACTGAGCAAGGCCAAGGATCGAACCCCGCAACCTCGTGGTTCCTAGTGGGATTCTTTAACCACTGAGCCACAACAGGAATTCCTTACCTTTTTAAAATGTGAAAATTTTTAAGTATTTTCAACTGGGTATATAGATTAAAAACAAAAGACTTGATGTAGGATATGTAAACCAAGGAAAAGATACAATATAATAAGGGAAATTCAGAATCACTTGACCTGGAGTATGGAAGGCTCCACTTTGTCCTTCAGAAATGCTGGTCACCCCGCTAGGGAAGCATCAGTGAGCCTTTGTAACCAATCGAGAGAAACGTAGAAAATGTCTATTTGCCTCTTTCTTAAATATAACTTTTCATTGTGGAGATATGAAAGAACCAAAACGTTGGTGTCTCTGGTGTGAGGGAAAACAAAACGAAACAAAACCGCAGCTGCAAGAAGCCATATCTCATCGGTGAGGTTTCAAAGGAAATGGTGGAAGTTTTTAATGAAAACGAGCTCAAATACACACACAGAATAGGGGACGGAGGGGAGGGCGGAGGGGGGCGGGGTGGGGGGGAGAGGCAGAGGGAGAGGGAGGGAGAGGGGGAGAGGAGGAGAGGGAGAGAGAGAGAGTTTGGCAGAGTTAAATGTAATATTAAAAGCAGAGACAAGCAAATGCTGTGTAGCTTCCTCCACAATGTTAGATTCAAAGTTTCTGTGTGTGCCTAATACTGGGTATTGGTTTCCTTAGTAACCTGCTCAATCATCTAGCAGGCGGTCCCGAGTCATAGAGGCCTGAAAGGTAAACATGGCATTCCCAGGCCCCTTTGCAGTGGGATGCTAAATGTGATCTATTTTATCAGGGCCAGCACTCTGGACTTTCACTCTGGGCCCCCAAATTAAGGGGATGCCAAAAGACTCAGTAAAGAAAAGAAAGAGGGCGTTCCTGTTGTGGCTCAGCGGAAACAAATCTAACTAGCATCCATGAGGATGCAGGTTCAATCCCTGGCCTCGCTCAGTGGGTGAAGGATCCAGCATTGCCTTGAGCTGGAATTCCATGCTGCTGTGGCTATGGTGTAGGCCAGCAGCTACAGCTCCAATCAAGCCTGGGAACCTCCATATGCCATGTATGTGGCCTTAAAAAAATAAATAAATAAATAAGTATTTTTTTAAAAAAGGAAAGAAAGAATATTTTAATATTGTGGTTTTTTTAAAAAAACTAAATATTAAAAAAGATTTATGATAAAAAGTACTAAAATTTTTAATAAGGGCTGGATCAGTAATAGTGTCAAGCCATATTGGAGCCTGTGTCAAAAGAAAAAGTTACTAATACTGATCTTGTCTTTCTTGTATGATCCTAGACTTGATTTAGGAACCAGGTTAAATCTGGAGAGGAGCAGGTGCCAGGATCCATTCCTCGCTGGTGCAGATTCGAGCAGAGGTAAGATGGGTCTAGAGCAGCTTTGCAATTTAGCACAAGTGGCTTCCTGCTCATAGCCAAGGTAGCATGTTTTCCAAAGCATGCCTCTCAACCACCTTCCAATAGCGGCATGGGCATCAGCTCCCTGGGCAGCCCAGTTCTGCCATTTGGCCTTGGCAGTTGTTTCTGGAGGCTCACCCTATAGTTTTCTCCTGGATTTCCCAATAAACAGTGCACAAAGCTCCTTCTGTTGACAGCTGGCCAGAAAAGATTTTGTTCTCTGCAGGGGAACCATGACAGACCCACCAGAGATGTTATGGAGAGCAGATGCTAGGCCCTTCTCTGCAGATTAGCCAAGTCTTTGGGGATCATACAGAAACTGGAGAAGGTGCTGCTATGAAATGACATCATCAGTGTAACAAATGCCCTTGAAAGATTGAGAATATTTAATCTCACCAGCTTCACTTTTCTTATATACAAAATGAGGGGTGATAATTCTAGTTTCATAAGGTTGTTGTAAGTATTAAATGAAATAATATACACCTAGCCTAGGATCTGACCCAGAGGGGGTGCTCCGTAAAACTTTTAGGTATTATCAGTATTGATTTCCCTTATGGGAGTGCCCTTCATGGCTTAGTGGTTAACAAACCCGACTAGGATCTATGAGGATGTGGGTTCAATCCCTGGCCTCATTCAGTGGGTTAAGGATCTGGCATTGCCGTGAGCTGTGGTATAGGTCGCAGATGTAGCTCAGATCCCACGTTGCTGTGGCCATGGTGTAGGCCGGCAGCTGCAGCTCCGATTTGACCCCTAGCCTGGGAACCTTCATATGTCATGGGGGTGGCCCTAAAAAAAAAAAAAAAAAAAAAAGACTATTTGGCCAGCTCTTGGCATGATTCCTGGCATAAATGAAATGTCCAGTAAGTACCAATGGTTGTTATCGAGAACGATGACTCCCCCCCCGCTTAATGTTGGGGCCAGGTAGCAAGGCTTCTGTAGTTGATTTTAGGTTTTCCCCTAGTGGGGAATCATTTTAAACACTTTTATATTGTCAACACATTGCAACAAATTGCATTCATTTTTAGCATCAAGCACAGAATTTAAAGGGCATTTCTGCTCTGTGGGCATTGCCCCTGCTGGAGAGGAGAGGGGGAGGGGGACGGCTGTGTGGGTCCAGTTCTTATGCATTTTCCTCAATTATTAGCAAGATTTGGGAGACAGGTTTGTAGAGCACAGGAGAAATTCTTACCGTGACCTGTTACTATTGGCTCCATCGTAACGACATAGAACCACAGGCACCGAGGGGTCATGGTCGCCCAGATTCAAAACATTTTGGTCTCTCCCAAAGCACAGGGCCTTTGACTCTGTACCGTTTTTGGATCCTCTGCCACCTCTGTCAGGGCTAGCTCCAAAACTGGTAAAAACAAAGGTGATTGTTTGGTCAAAGTTTACCAAATGCTTTCCTTTGCGTGTCTGAGATTTTAAACCTCAGTCTCCTCCTCCCCTTGAACATTTTTTTTTTTCCTTGCAAATGAGCAAAACACACTCTTTTCCTTAAAATTCTGCATGTTCAGCGGGGATATTTTTGGGCATGGAGGTGGATTGTAATGCAAATGCCCTTGATTTTCTTGGGCCGCTTGCGAATTTCAGTGAGTGATAGGCCCCCTTGAGATAAATGCACTTTTGATAGAAGAAAATTCCCTTTTCCCTCGTGAAATGTGCTGGCAGCAGATACTTCCAGCTGGTGGGATCTGCTTCTTAACTCAATGTTCATGCAGGGCTCAGCTGAGCAGTCCTGGAAGATGAAGCAAGGACCCAGGGCTCGGACCCGGAGAAGCCTGTGGGATCAGGGTCCCAGAGGAGAAGGACCAAGATACAGAGAGCTAGAGACAGGGGCCTCCACATCAACCAAGAGCCGAGAACTGTGGTGCCCTGGAGGTGACTAAATAGGTGCAAAGCATGGAAACTTAGAGCCAAGATAAGCAAGGGTGGGAGATGGGGACACAGATGAGCAGGACAGATAACAGGGCAGCTGCCATTTATCCTGCCTGTCATGTTGAAGCTGCAGCTGCCACCAAAGCCACTACCTTTCCAGCCATTCTTGCTTATCCATCAGAGTCTTTGGTGGAGAGCAACCTGCAGCCATCTCCACTGGACCACTTGGGGGTGTGAACCAGTTCCGTGCAGTGGTTTTTTTCGACTCCCAAGAGAAATGATTTAGGATTATGGCTGGGCCAGCGGTACCTTCCAGCCTCATGGACCTCTGCCAGTGTTGTCGCGTTCAGGGGGCTTGACAGATGTTGGCCCGGAAAAGGAGAAGATGAAAAGAAAAAGGAGAGCTGCTTTGAGCAAAGACTCCAGGGAGGCAGCTCTCCACTCTTTATAAGGAAGACTCCTCTATTCAGAGCAAAGTGGGTGATCAAGGAGCAAGGAGCTTCCTGTCACCAGAGGTGCAGCCTCCCGCAGGCCTTTCCCTGCAGAGTGGTGGTTGGACTAGGTCACGGGGGAGGGCCTTTCATCACTCAGATGCTGTGAGTCAGTACCCGCCCAGGTCACAGCCCTGAGGAACACTTGCCCGTGGCGGTGGCTCCCACTGCACTCAGGGTCACACCCTGACTCCTCTCTTCCTAAAATAAAAGAGATATGAATATACAGAATGAAAAAGCTTCCCTTTGCCTGGGGAAATTGACAAAGAACAGTCAACACTATATCATATCTTAGTGAAAATATTAGATGTTCAAGTAAAAGAAAATATCTTTTGGGAGTTCCGGTTGTGGTGCAGCAGAAACGAATCAGACTAGTAACCATGAGGTTGCGAGTTTGATCCCTGGCCTCGGTCAGTGGGTTAAGGATCCTGCGTTACTGCGGTTGCAATATAGGCCAGCAGCTATAGCTCCGATTCAACCCCTAGCCTGGGAACCTCCACATGCCTTGGCTGTGGCCCTAAAAAAAAAAAAAGAAAAGAAAAGAATCTTCTGAGCCTTCAGATATAGAGAAAAAAGGAAAGAAAATAATGTCAGCATATATTTCTCAATGGCAACATGAAAGACTAGTCATCAATAGAGTACTGTATTCAAGGAACTCCTGTATATAAAAGCATGAAAAGGAATTTCATTTGTCCTTCAAGAGGAAGACAAAGAAAAATATTTCTACATAATAATCCTGCAAAAATTTATAGACTATTGTATTCACAAGTCCTTCCTGAAGAATATAGCAGGGGATTATCTAGAAACACTAGCCAAAGTTCTGATTTTGATCATTGAATTCTTTAACCATGAATCTATGCCTAAAACTTAAATTTCCACAAAGGTGGGAGAGAGTTGTGTAAATATCACATATTGTGAGTAAGCTGAAATTATATAACTAAAAATAGGGACCGGAGAGAGGTAAAAAAGAAAATAGAATAAGTTCATTATTGCTACATAGCTAATAAGTATCAAAGAATATCGTTTAAAATCACAAACCAAAGAGCAGTACACACAGGGAAAGAAAGGGGAATAAGGACAATAAGTATTTCTCTAAACATAACCACTAAAACAAAACCACAAACTTTCTCAACACCAAAAGAAATACAAACAGATAATGAAATTCAAGTGAAGAAAATAGAATACCTATCAAAAGCATACAATAAATATGAAGTAATGTAGCAGAACTAATACTGAACTTAAATCATATTAATAAGTGGAAATAGAGATAGCTTGTATTAGTCAGGATTCTCCAAAGAAATAGACCCAATAGGAGATGACAGATAGATAGATAGATAGGTAGATAGATAGATAGATAGACAGACAGACAGACAGACAGACAGACTGATAGTAGATATTATGAGGAATTGGCTCCTGTGATATGGAGTCTGAGGTATCTCACAATCTGCCATCTGTAAGCTGGAGGTCAAGGAAAAAATGATGGTAGAATTACCATCCAGACCTGAGGTCCTGAGAACCAAGGGAGCTAATGGTGTTAAGTCCCAGTCTGAGTCCAAAGGCCCAAGACGCACCAGTATGCAAGGTCTGGAGAAGATGGATGTCCCAGCTCAAGCCGAGAGAAAATTTCCCCTTCCTCTACCTTTTTGTTCTATTCAGGTCCTCATTGGATCGGATGTTTACCCAAATTGATGAGGGCAATCTTCTTTACTCAGTCCACTGATTCAAATGCTAATCTCTTCTGGGTCACACCTGGAAAAAACCTTTTACCAGCTGTCTGGACATCCTTTAGCTCAGTCAAGTTGACATGGACAATTAATCATTGCCAGCGTGTCTGTGTTAGGGCCGCTCTAAGAGAGTGCCCGATTGGGTGGCTCATCAACAACCGAAATTTATTTCCCACAGTACTGAAGTTTGGGAAGTCCACTAAGCAAATTGCCAGCAGAGAGAACACAGTGAGAAGCCCACCATCTATGAACCAGGAAATGGATCCTCACCAGATTCCGAATCTGCTGACAAGGGAGCTTTCTGGGATCTCTATAGGCACTAATCCCTTTTATAGGGCTCCTCTGTCATGACTTAGTCACCTCCTGAAGGCCTCACCTCCAAATACCATCACATTGGGGGTTAAGTTTCAACATGAACTTGGGGTGGAGATACAAACATTCAGACTATAGCACTTACCTACTAGAAGAAAAAGATGTGCAGATTGATTTAAAAAAAACACATATTTTGAAACTAAGTACTTCCAGAAAAGTAAACATAGGGTTGGAGCAAAATATGCCAGGCAAAAGGAAACTGACCCCTTCACCAAATCAAGGTGAGGAGTTCCCATCATGGCTTGGCAGTAATGAACCCGACTAGTATCTATGAGGTCACAGGTTCCATCCTTGGCCTTGCTCTGTGGGTTAAGGATCCACCATTGCCGTGAGCTGTGGTGTAGGTCAGAGATGCAGCTCAGATCTGCCATTGCTGGGGCTGTGGTGTAGGCTGGCAGCTGTAGCTCTGATTCGACCCCTAGCCTGGGAACCTCCATATGCCACCAGCGAGGTCCTAAAAAAGTCAAATAAATAAATAAATAAATAAATAAATAAATAAATAAATAAAACAAGGTAAAATTCAGGCCAATAAGTAAATAAATAAGGCAATGCAGAACACTGGATAATGTTACAGCTTCAGTTCAAGATGAAGAGGTAATGCTTGTGACTATCACTGCACCAATAATACATAGGAATCTTCATAAAGCAGAAACTATAGGACTTGCAAAGTGAGATGCACAGAACCCAATAATATAGGGAGATATTATTTTTCTCTTTTTCTTTTTTAGCCACCTCGCAGCATATGGAGTTCCTGGGCCAGGGATCAGATCCAGCTGCAGTTTCTTTCTCTGTTTTTTTTGTTTGTTTGTTTTTGTTTTTTGTCTTTTGTCTCTTTAGGGCCACACCCGTGGCATATGGAGGTTCCCAGGTTAGGAGTCAAATCAGAGCTGTTGCTGCCAGCCTACAACCACAGCAACGCCAGATCCGAGCCGCGTCTTCGACCTACACCACAGCTCATGGCAACCTTAACCCACTGAGCGAGGCCAAGGATCGAACCCACCACTTCATGGTTCCTAGTTGGATTCATTTCCACTGCGCCACATCGGGAACTCCCCAACTGCAGTTTCGACACAGCAACATTGGATCCTTTAATCCTCTGTGCCTAGCAGGGGATCAAACCTCCATCCTGGTGTTGAAGAGATACCACCGATCTCTTGGGCCACAGCGGGAACTCTGAGATTTTTATACAGCTCTCTCACTCTAAGAGAGATGAAGTGGACAAAATGTGAATATGGATAATAAAACTTCTAAGCAACATAATCTGTAAGGTAGATATTATGTATATTTATCAAAATGTATGCCATGATCAATAATAGAGAAGGTGCCATCTTCTCAAAGGCCCATAACGTTCACAAAAATTAACAATATATGAGATCATATGAAAACATTAGGAAGTTCCATAGAAAATAAAAACAGAAAGAATAAACAGATATACAAGCAGTTCACTAAAATATGAAAAATAAGCAGAAAGAACAAAATAAAGAATGCCACGGAAGACATAATTGTTGAATCAGAAAAAAATGTTTAGATCTCTTGGCACAATTGTAGTCAAAGAAATTTTTAAGCCTAAATGAAAAAGATAATTTTCTGGGAAAAATACCATTTAGCAAAATTGACACAAGTGGAGATAGCTTATATAGGTCAGGTTTCATAATAAATAGAGAAAATGGTGAACGAACTAACCCCATAGGAGTTCCCGTCGTGGCTCAGTGGTTAACGAATCCAACCAAGAACCATGAGGTTGCGGGTTCAATCCCTGGCCTTGCTCAGTGGGTTAAGGATCCGGCATCGCCGTGAGCTGTGGTGTAGGTCGCAGACACAGCTTGGATCCCACGTTGCTGTGGCTCTGGCGTAGGCCAGTGGCTGCAGCTCTGATTAGACCCCTAGCCTGGGAAGCTCCGTATGCCGAGGGAGCGGCCCTAGAAAAGGCAAAAAGACCAAAAAAAAAAAAAAAAAGAACTAACCCCATAAAATTTTCAGGCTCGAGTGCTTTGAAAAGCTTTTTACTGTTCCTTAAAAAATCAGGTAATTCCAATGCCACTTAAGCTGCTGCAAATAACAGGAAAAAAAGGCAAACTTCTGAATTTTAGTAAAAAGTGAAAATAATACTGATCTCTAAACCTGGTAAATACTGTGCAAAGAAGGAATGTAAAGGCCAATCTCACTTACTGACTCTACAAAAATCTGAAATAGAACTTTATTAAACAGATTCAACAGCATATTTAAAATAAAACATATCACCAAATTTCATTACAATAATTTTTATTACAACAATTCAAGATTGGTTCAATATAAGGGAATTAATATAATTCCAAATATTAATAATTCTAGAAATACAAATAATATGATCATCTCCACAGATGTTCTTCTTAGTTAATATAACTTAATATATCCAAAGGTAACATATGTAAACTTAGCCCAATTACAATAAAAAATACGACTTTGTATTTGTGTGGAACTAGACAACCTGATTTTAAAGTTCATATGGAAACAAGCAAGAACATCCAGGAAAACACCAAAAACTCAGAGCAATGGCAAGGGAAATTAGTTCTCCCAGATGTTAAAACATATAAGAAAGCCTCTAAAATTAAAATAGTATGGAACTGACACATAACTTAGCAGATGCATCCATGGGATAGGATGAAAAGATTAGAAATAGACTCACTACAAGTGGAAAGTTGATGTTATTAAAGAAGGACTCCCAAATTCTGGGAGAAATATAAACATTTAAGATAAATGATATAAAACAACCAGATAATCACTTGGAAAAACATAAAGCTGGATCCTTATATCATATCTAGATGAATTCAGGGATGGATAGAAAAATGGATGGAAGGATAATCTGTGATAAAGTACAGAGAGTTAAAATGTGAGTGGCAGGTCTTGTGTAATGGATGTTCACTAGAAAAACTTGGATTTTCTAGATGATTAAAATTTTCATAATATCTGTTAGGGGAAAACAGAGGAGTTATTATTTTTTTTAAGGCACGGGCATTGGCTTGAAGAGGCCCCCATTTGCCAAATTAGGACAATTCAAGCATCAAAACGAATGATGAAAACAATGGACAAAACCAGAATACATTAATAAAAAAAATCTGAGTCCATAATAAATACTGAGAAGAGAGAGCGAGAAAGACAGAGAGCCCCAGATGCTATTACTAAAAGTGACCATTACTCCAACTCCTCATTGTGAAACTTGGTAATGAAAGGGAAAAAATTAAGCCCCTATTTGATCATTTTAGGATGCTCTACAGTCTATGCCAACTAGTTGATGGAAAACACAAGTGATAGAGGGAAAAAGTCAAAGTACATGAGAAGAAAACAATCAGAAAACTCTAAAATGTAGGATGTTCTGCAAGACAGAGGCCCAGTATTTCCTAAAATCAATAAAAGCCATGTGTGAGAGATGTTTTAGATTAGAAGAGATAAAATGATCAAATGTAATATACGAATCTTGATTGGTTCTTGGTTGGGAGAAAACTATAAAAGACATTTGGGGGACAACTGGGGAATTTGAATGACGACTGGATATTAGATGATAATATACAACTATTGTTAATGATCTTGGGTGCAAAATGACATTCGATTATATACAATAATTTTCTTATATTTAGATATATGAGGGATAAAGAATCATTATGGGAGTTCCTGTCGTGGCATAGCAGAAACAAACATGACTAGGAACCATGAGGTTGCGGGTTCAATCCCTGGCCTTGTTCAGTGGGTTAAGGATCCGGGGTTGCCGGGAGCTGTGGTGTAGGTCGAAGACGTGGCTCGGATCTGGCGTTGCTGTGGCTGTGGTGTAGGCCGGTGGCTACAGCTTCGATTAGACTCCTAGCCTGGGAACTTCCATATGCTGTGGGAGCAGCCCAAGAAATGGCAAAAAGACCAAAAAAAAAAAAAAAAGGTATAAATATTGCCTAAGACTCAGATTTCATGGTTACTGAAGACCTACTATATGCCAGGCCTGCTGCTCAGCACTTTTACATATGTCATTGTATTCAATTCTCATAACCTCCCTGTCAAGTAGGCCTTACTCTCTCCATTTTGTGAATGAATAAATGAAGCTACTAACTCTTGACTAGCATCACAACGGGCAACTCAAACCCAGAGCTGCTGACCTCAAGTCCAGAGTAAGTTAAGCGGCAGCCTTAGCTGCAAAGAAACCAGGCAAAGTTAATGATCACAACTCAGAGAGAACCATATAGAAAACGTTAACTTGAAATCCCTCCAAGTCTTTTCCAAGCATTCCCAACAGAGGGCATAGGATGAGCAGAAGCAGGAAGATTGGAAAGTGGAGTGTGTTCTGGAATAGCAATGGTTCCTGGCTTTGGGAGGTGGAAAAAATGAGGAGAGGAATTGAGCTGGAAAGGATGGCTGGGCCAAGGCAAGGCAGGCCTGGAGTGCCATGCTGGGAAGTATGGGCTCTCCCTGGTTGGTAGGAGGAAGCCATGGAAAGTTGGTACGAGGTGAAGGGCATGGTCAGATAGTGACGTGTTCACTGCTTTCTTCCTCCCCAGTGGGGGACCCTACTAAAATAAACACAAACAATCAAAGCCTACAGAAGGAATTGGAGCAAATTTTTGATGTTTTATTTATGAATTGAGCATTGGTCAAGTGGAAAAAAAAAAACTGTAACAAGATAAAAAATTTATGTACAAAGAACCACTCAGTGGCTTATAATAACCCTTAGAAGAGAGGGGGAAAATGAAAAGCTATTTCATAAAAGATTGAAACTCCAGTGTACTCAAGGTTTGAGTGTAGGCAAAAGCTCTCTTGGCACCGTGGTTCTTTAATAAATGGAGTGTTTCTATGATGGGAAGGCTTCATAGGTAGTAGGCCCTTTCTGTGCTGCTTGGGGCACTGGCCATTGTCCAAGGGCTTGGGGAGCCACCAAGCCTGGGCAGGACACTGCCACTCTCTCATCACATTGCTGGGCCAAAGGCCAAGATTGGGCAAATAACAGAACAGAGTATCTTAGACTTGAAGAAGCTAAAAAGCTCCCAGCATCCTCACTCCAGCCCTTAAAGCTGCCTCATCATCCCCATCAAGGGATTATCTGCATTTTCTTCCTCTCCTAAAACAAACAAAAGCAAACAAAGCATATACTGTTCATTTATTTCTGATCACAAAACTAACACATGTTTGCTAGTAATTTAGAAAATATGAAAGGGCACAAAGAAGAAAATAAAAATCACTCATTTTACCATCCAGAGATAGACAGTTATATACTTTTTAAAAAAAGTAATCATATTGAATATGCCATTTTGTAATATGCTTTCTTCACCTAATAATATAAAATTTTACCCATGTAAGTGAGTGATCTTCTATGATAGCATTTAAAATCACAATTTAACTAATCCTCTTTCATTGGACATGTTAATTCATTAACAGTTTTTAAGATTATAAAGAATTCTATAACCAGACTTCCCGTCGTGGCTCAGTGGTTAACAAATCCAACTAAAGAACCATGAGGTTGAGGGTTCGATCCCTGGTCTAAGTGGGTTAAGGATCTGGCATGGCCGTGAGCTGTGGTGTAGTTTCCAAGAAATGGCTCAGATCCCACGTTGCTGTGGCTCTGGCGTAGGCTGGCGGCTACAGCTCCGATTGGACTCCTAGCCTGGGAACCTCCACATGCTGCTGGTGTGGCCCTAAAAAGACAAAAAAAAAAAAAAAGAATTCTATAACAAACACCCTTGGGAGTTCCCATTGTGGCACAGTGGATTAATGATCTGGCTTTTCTCTGCAGAGGTGCCAGTTTGATCCCTGGCCTAAGGTGGTGGATTAAAGATCCAACCTGTGACACAGGTTGCAGCTCTGTCTTAGATTTGATCCCTGGCCTGAGAACTTCCACAGGCAGTGGGGGTGGCCAAAAAAGAAAAACGAATACCCTTGAATGCAAATCTTTTGTGTATTCTGCTTTTTTTGGTAGGGGTATGGGGGGGGGGGCACAGCATGTAGAAGCTTGACGTGGAATCTCAGTTCTAAGACTTGGGACTGAACACAGGCCACAACAGTGACAGCATCAAATCCTAAACACCAGACGATCAGGGAACTCCCTCTTTTGTGTATTCTGGTTATTCCATAGAAAAATAACTTTTTAAGACTGAAAATCATATGTTTTTCCTTACCTGTGAGTCCTGTTGTCCTGTAACTCCCCATCCATTATCAACGCCCTTTATTACTTCAGGGGGGAGGCGTAGGTACCTTCTAGAGTCTAGACCAAAACAGTCATTGTCCAACTTTAGGTCAAGTTAGGTTTTTGAGGCCAGAGCAAGGCCTTGAAAGATAGGCCTTGTTGAGAAAAATTAAAGTTTTTAAATGCCAAATGCTTCTTTACTGTCAAAAAAACAGAGCCTGGAAGTGTCCAATTATGAATTTTTACATAAAGCCATATTACAGGAAAGATGATGAGTATCGATAAGGTAAATTCCCATCAGAGAGAAAAGGGAAAGGGAGGAAAGAAGAGGAGAGAAGAGGAACTATATGAAGGAGAGATTCAGACGTCCGGACTCCTCCTTGAGCGTGTAATCCCCAGAATGGAGGATAGGAGGGAATAGGTGGTATTATAAAGATCCAACATGCTATGGATTGAAAGCTGAAGCAAACTGCATGTAGGCATGTCTTACCTTTTGTAGCTCTGGGAGGCAACATGCTTATAGGGCAACCCTCAGTCAGCATAGGTAGCTGCAAGGAATTCTGATGTGAGATGATTAGGCAGAGAGAGAGCTCAGTTCTCTCAGCATATCACATAGGGGAGCTAGAAGTTCCCATGCCCTGGAAGGGAACACAGCAGAAGGTACTGGGGTGTAAGCTCACCAGTGGTGCCCACAGGGAGGCGATATAGCAGGGAGGGCTATAGGATGAACCCCTGAATCTGGAGATTAAATAGTATTGGGGCTAAAATGCAGGCAGTTTAATACCAGCTAGAGCCATTCAAGTAGGAACTTAATTAGCAGGAGAAAATGGCGAAACTTCCTGGGAGCAACCACAAAGCATTTCCAGGGCACCATCCTCTGTATCGAGGTGACTTGCCCCTCCTATTCTTGAAGCACCAGTCACTTTTCTTTTTTTTAAATTGGGTTTTAACGGACATAAAACATTGTGTACGTGTAAGGTTGATTTGATACATTTCTATGGCAATATGGCAGCCTTGCTATGGACTCAAAAACCTTACTTGACCTAAAGTTAGAGAACAGCTGTTTTGGTCTAGACTCTAGATGGTACCTATGCCTTCCCCCTGAAGTAATAACGGGCACTGATAACGGATGGGGAGTTACAGGACAACAATAAGTGTTAGCAATATGATAGCTACCACTTCTATCACATCACATAATTATAATTTTTTCTAATCCTTGGCTCCAAAGAGGCTCTGTCTGATGGAACTCAGGGTCTGAACTTTCAACCCTGGAAATACCAGTGGATGCTTTGCTTGCCACTGGACGTCATTATGGGAAAGAAAGAAGTAGTCCCTTCTTGAGCAGTGATGAGAAACTCACTGTCCCCAGAGAAATTTACTCTACCTTTGCTTATAAAAAAAGTGGGTTTTCTTGGTGGGCGAGTGGATGCGCTGGGGTTGTGGGTTGGAAATCCTATGAAATTGGATTGTGATGATCATTGTATGACTATAAATGTAATAAATTCATTGAGTAACAAAAAATTAAATTAAAAAACAAAATTTTTTTTAAAAAGTGGGTTTTCTTAATACTAATGGGCTTTCCATTGGCCTAGCCCTGTGTTCTGAACAAAGTTTCACAAATATATTTTATCTTACATGTCTCCTCCATTCGATTGGTGGAGAGAGTTTGAGGTACGGTGTTGACAAGGATTTTGAGGCTTGTTCTGGCTCAATGGGAGGGTGTCTACACTCAGTAATGTTGCTATGGACTTGAGGGGGGTATCTGACAGCACTTGGGCCCCCTATCTCCCAGCCCTGCCAAGCCATATAAAAGTATCCCAGCTTTTTCATGCTGGTCCCGCAGCTATGGAAGACTGGGATTATTTTCCTCCTGCCTTCTGTTCAGATTAAACATCCCTATTTTTCAACATCCTCCTTAAGTGGTATGGCTTCCAGACTTCTTGTTAGCCCTGGACCGTTTATTATTGCCTCCCCCCACCATAAAATGGGACTCACAGAAACAGACATATTCAAGCCTTAATTCAGAGCCCTTTACACACTCACTGAGCATTTGTGAGTCCCCAGCACGTTCCAGATTCTCTCTCTGGCGCCAGTGTGCACAGAGGGAGATCACCTTCTTAACCTGTTTCTGAGGGGTTTGACCAGTGAGGGTTACGGAGAGATTGCCACCTGCCCTACCTCCATCATGAAGAGTCTGTCAAAACATCCCAAATCCCCATCTGCTGAAACCCCCAAGGTCTTTGCATGCCTGGAGCCCTGTCACCTTGACCCTGGATCCCTTCGCTGGGACCAGAACTCGGGACAGGGCATCCTTCCATCTCCTGTCAATTCCATCTTCTCACTTTGGCCCATCTCTCCTGGCCGTTGAGGCTCCTCTGACTCCAGACGCTGCCACCCACCCAGCATATGTGTTCTCAGGCCAGTCCTCAGGGACAGAA
This sequence comes from Phacochoerus africanus, assembly GCF_016906955.1. NCBI lineage: Eukaryota > Metazoa > Chordata > Mammalia > Artiodactyla > Suidae > Phacochoerus > Phacochoerus africanus. The sequence goes on along the minus strand of NC_062545.1, from coordinate 256,321,288 downwards.
AGGGACTCGATGCAGCTCGGATTTCTCACAGGACGGAAAAGCAAAGCCAGCTTCACACCAGAGCGGCACCACTGCAGTGAGCCTACACTTGGTCATCCTTGGTTTTCCATCTCACACTCTCTGAGGGTCCAGCAAGGTTGGGAACCCACAGGCATGTGAAAAATTCCATATTCATCCGAGTTCTCGCACATCTGCTGTGTGCCAGGCATACATATTCCTAGTCCCTATGGAACTTACATCTCAGTGAGGGCAGCGGGGGTAGGGAGACGAGCAAGAACTTAATAAATTATATAGCGTGTTAGAAAGCTATAAGGATGGGGAGAAAAACTGTAGATTGGGGTGCTGATGGAGAGACTGCAGCATCAGTATTGTGGTCTGGGCAGGCATTATTGAAAAGGCGACATTGGAGCAAAGACTTGGAAGAGGTGAGGGGTGAGTCTTGCGGATGTGGTGGGGGAGGGGCAGGGATGGTTCTGACAGAAGCAGCCACAAGGAGGTCAGGGTGGCTGGAACGCAAAAGTGACAGGGAGGACGGTGGGAGATAAGGTCAGAAAGGCAGTGGTGGCAGAGCATGCAGGGTGGGTGGTTCACACAAGGATCCAGAACCTTCTCAGGGTGAGATGGGCTGCCATTGTAGGCATGATGTAAGCTGCCTTGCATGCTTAAGGGACGAGGGTGAGAGCAGAAGATTCAGTCAGGGAAACCGGAAACGGAGCCCAGAGCCGGGCGTGACCTGTCCAAGGTCACACAGGAAGTAGGCGACAGAAGCAGGAAGAGACCGGTTCTCGCAGCTGCTGCTGCCCACGGCTCTCCCTGCCGCCGCCACCCCGGCCCCTTGAAACATCAGATGCCCCAGCCCTCAGATCAGCACTCCAGCGGGTCAGAGGAACTCCAAGCCAATCCCCAAACCCTGAAAAAAAGTTTCATGAAGAAATGGCGAGAGCAGCTCTGTGATTACAGCCTTAATTTTGCTCTGATTCAACACTGCTCTCCCCTCCGGCATGATTAGTCAGGTACCATTACCATTTTGTAATGAGATTAATGAGAGAATTCATTCAGAAGTCATTATCTTACCTAATAATGACCTTACTGATTACTGTATCTCCTTCAACTAGGTTACTGATTTTGATGAAAATATAATAAATATAGCTTGCAGCACCTGGAAATTTGTTCTCTGCCTGGAATAGTTCTGAGGTGAAGACTTATTTTTAAGAATTTCTTGAAAGTGATTAAATATTTTGGTTCTCCTGAGGCAGTATTTCTGTGTTTTCACAGATGACATTTTTGAAATGTATGAAATATTTGATGATAAAATATTTAATAAGCCTGGCGTTCATATTTTTCAGACATCTGTTTCTACTTTGAGACTGTCTGAATGTGATTTTACATGAAATTTCTATTTGCATGTTGTGTTGGTTTAAGAAAAGGGCTTGTGCTATGCATGACATATGCGTCTCATAAAATAATGAATGCCCCGCGCCTCGCAGTCCAGAAGATATTGTACAAGAAGCATTGTGGTCTGCATATTAAGATGCATCTAAGCAAATCATTAAATAAAAACAGAACCATTTCCAGGGGGGAATAATGCAACCCAACTCATCAACTGAGAACCTACTCGGTACAAAGCTACAATGGAGAATAAGACATGAGTTTTCTCCTCAAGTTTCAGATTTGGTAAATGTTTAGTAAACTCCTACTCAGTGTCTGCTGCTTTTAGACCCATCATCTCATTTATGAGATAAAGTAGTGCAAGGACATAGGTTTCTGGACTCAAATACAGGAGGTTGAAGCCCCGCTTTATCTCTTGGTGATCATGTCACCTTGGGCAAGTCACTTAACCTCCCTAAGCCTCAGTTTTCACACCTATAAAATGAGGATCATAACAAACTGCTTAGTTTGTTGCAAGGGTGAATAATACAATGAGAAAACAGAGTCTAAAGGGGTTAGAAGGCTTGCTCGAGATCACAAGTCTAGTTAGTAATGAAGCTGGGAGTCCCAGCCTCGCGGACTTCAGGTTTCAAGGTTGTTCTACTGTGCCATCTCGTCTCTTATCCCTGAAGTTCAACCTTGCTGTGAAAACAAAGGAAGCATCAATTTGGGAACTTGATGTAAGCTCTTATGTGATTTCCATAAATCTACATAGTTATTGTATGATACCTGCTTCACTCCCTGTTCATCTTAATCCATGCGTCACCTGTAAAGATGGATGAGTAATTTGGAGGCTTGATTGATGTGGATTTTGCCTTATGACTTTCCTCGAAGTTAATGGGAGCCATGCGGTCCCAGATCCATGAATCACTCCAGCTGGAAGTGCTCCATTATAAGGAAAGAGAGAACAAAAGATCAGCAGGATGCTGGGAAAACAGTCACACTCGGGGCTAGGAATTGATGGTGATAAAACTCCACATTTGGAAGTGTGGTGGGGGTGCTATGGGCACTGGAGCCAGAGTCATATCTAATCCCCACCCATCTTGCTGTGGAATCTTGAATGCAAGTCATTTCTCCCTGTTGGGCCTCTCGTTCCCTACCTTCCCCAAAGAACTAGGGATTATAAATGTCACTGATTACTGAGGGCCTACTATGTGTCAGGCCTAATCCAAGTGCCTCACTGAACACACATTATCTCCTTTTATCTTCATGAGGACTTATGAAGCATCATTAGCCACATTTTGCAAACGAGGAAACTGAAGCACAGAGAGGTTAAGTAACTTACCCAAGGCCACTCAGCTAGAAAGTAACAGAGGCAGGATTTGAATGCAAGCAGGCAGACTCTGGAGCCCTGATCCATAGCCTCTACCTAGACTGTCCAATGGGTATTAAAGGGCTTTATGCACATGTGAGGTCTGTCATTACCATTATTGTATCATTCATTGTATTTTGGTTCTCAATGAAAAGGGAGATTCAAGAAAATTAAAAGAGGAGTTCCTGTTGTGGCGCATTCGTTGGCCCATCCGATGAGGAACCATGAGATTGTGGGTTCAATCCCTGGCCTCCCTCAGTGGATTGAAGATCTGGCGTTGTTGTGGCGTAGGCCGGCAGCAACAGCTCCGATTAGACCCCTAGCCTGGGAACCTCCATATGCCGCAGGTGCAGCCCTATAAGGACAAAAGCCAAAAAAAAAAAAGAAAAGAAAAGAAAAAAAAGGAAAAAAGAAAAAGAAAATTAAAAGAAATTACTTTGTGTGAAGTGAAAGACAACTCACAGGACAGATGTGGCAGACATAGACATCAACGCACTGACTTGTGATTGTCTAACTGGGGAAAAAGAAAGAGATGGAACAAAGGCAGGGAGAGGAGCCCTACAGAGACAATTTATAAAAACTAAGAAGTAAAACTCTAAATAGATATTGATCAGCCTTGGAGTTCCTGTTGTGGCTCAGTGGAAACGAATCTGACTATTATCCATGAGGATGCGGGTTCTAGCCCTGGCCTCGCTCAGTGGGTTGGGGACCCGGCATTGCTGTGAACTGTGATGTAGGTCACAGGCGAGGCTTAGATCCCCCATTGCTGTGGCTGTGGTGTAGGCTGGCAGCTGTGGCTCCGATTCAACCCCTAGCCTGGGAATCTCCATATGCCTCGGGTGCAGCCCAAAAAGCAAAAAAAAAAAAAAAGATATTAATCAGCCCACATCCTTGGGTTTCTCCAGCTACACCCCCATATGCAAAACCAAGTGGGAAAACTCCTGCATAGGACCAGTAGGTAAAACTGTGCTCTTTGAAATGTGGGAGGTCAATGAACAGTTGACGTCACTCAGGGCTTTTCGGAAATGTGGAATCTCAGGCTCCACCCCCCAAACCTTCAGAATCAGAATCTGCATTTTCATGAGATGCCCACATTCCAGTGGGAGAAGCTGTGCCCTACATCCACGTGCCAACAACTTGGGTAGCCATGCTCCCTACCCAGAAGTTAGAAATGATCCAGAAAGCAGGTGAGAGATGCCTAGTTTATGTTTTCTCAAAGGCAAGGGATGCAAAATCAAGGAAATTAAATCACAGATAGTCTGGGAACATATGAGATACACACATACGGGTTGAGACTGGGGTGAGTCCTGGCATTTTTATCAGGGGTGATGAGAAGTCTGAGTGCAGAGGCTACCCCAGTAGGAATCAGACTGACCGGGGTCTCATATAAACCCTGAAACTGCTGCTCTGTGGGACTTGGGAAAGCCAGATTGAGGAGTGGACAGCTGGACAACTGCCCAGGGCACAAATCCACGAGGGAAGCTAAAGGATCACTAGAATAAATTGTTGCAATGCATTCCACTTCCATCAAAGTAGACAGCGCCCTCCAGTGGAAAATAAAAATAAAATGTTCCTCCCAAGGATAGCCCTGTCTTCAGTGGACAGGTCTTGGTGGCCTGCGATTCTGAAAAAATCCTTTCCACAAAGTCAGGCTGGTTACCAGACACAAACAGCTTATTTCATTATCTAAATAAAAAACTCTTTAATATACCTACCAAAAAGTTGTAGTTCAGCCCAATGCAAAAGAAAACTGAAGAGAGTATTTGCACCATGCAAAAGTGGGAGCTGTTTGGAACACTGGGCAGGTATTTTTCAGAATTTTATATTCCTTCGGCCTGAGGAGGCAAATTATTTGGTAGATTTCTTTTCCTGTACAATTTCTATTAATGTAAAGCAGGTCTCTCTTCTTCTCTTGAAATAGATGTGAGGCAAATATTTAAGGACATTATTTTGAAGGGTTACCACATAAACCACCAGCCTGGATCACTCATGGTCCTTAATCCCTCTCTGCCCTTGGGTGAATCTCTTCCACACCCACCCGGGTACTAAAGGCTTAAGGGAGAAGATGGGTTTCCAAAAAAGCACAACAAAGAGCCTTAAACTATAAACCCAACAAAGGAACATCCAGAGTCGAAAAGGTCCCCAGGCAGCATCACTGGTTCTTGCTCCTGGGAAATTATCCTGGTCGAGAAATTTGGCTGAACACGAGACAAAGAAGCAAAACAAACTGGACCAGAACCCCCAGGGCGTTCCACGAAACCCTGCCATGAGTCTTTTAATAAAGACATTGTTAGCCACTGCTGGAAATGTGGAACTATTTTATTGCAAAGCCCCCCTCAAAGATCTGACAAGCTGCTAGAGTTAGTGGCTAAAAGCCCGAGTTTGGAACTGCACAGACCTGATTCCAAAATGCTCCGCCACCTAATACACGGGCAACTCATGGTAGTTCTCAGAGTCCTGGCTTCCTGGTCTACAACGCAGGCAAAACAATTCCTCTGGTTAGGGATTGTTATGGCGGAAACCTCGTTCCTCTGACTGCATTTCCACGGCAGGGAACACCGGGAGAGTAACACGCTGGCGTCTTGCCCAACCCCTTCCTCTTCTACCTGCAGAAGAGGAAGGAGTTGCCAGATGTGGAGCAATAGACTTTGGACCAGGTTCTCAGTGGGTGGAGCTAATTTATTTAAAAGGTGGTTGGCTGGGGCTGTCCCCTTCTTTAGGTCCTCGTGTGTTCCACGACAGTGCAGGGCAGTAAGTAAGTAGGTGACTCTGAAGCCCAAACTCACCCCGGGTAGGCTGTTTTGAGGTCTAAGTTGGAAAACTGGAGTATAGCGAAGGTTCTTAGCAAGTCCTTTGGCCGCAGGTATGAAGCCCGTTTATGAGTAAAAAACTAACCTTGGTCTCTATTGGCCTGTCTCCTAGGTCTTGTTTCTCAATGGGTCCTCGTTTTGGAAGGGAAAGAAGGAAGTGTTTTTTATGGAGCCCCTTATTTCCCCTAAGGTCGTGGTGGGAAGAAAATGAGCTATGTGTATAAAGTATCTGCTTATCATAGGCACCAATAAAAGATTATTGTAGTCATTTTGGCCCAGTTCGTCGCCCAGAGAGGAGGTTTTCCATTTATGCCCGAGAAAGAGGCAGGTTACCAGCAGAGGCTTCCATGAGGACATCAGGCAAGAATTAAGCCTCAGGAGATGAGGCGAGAACTATTAGAGCATTTTGGACAGAAAGATTTACATGCGTAAAAGTATGGGTGCTGGGAACATTTTCCAGTTCCTTGCAACCTGGCTCCTACGTCTCATTTCCTCAGCATTCCTTGCCATTTGTCCATCTTTAATGTCACCTTCTCCCCCCCTGGAGTGATCAAGTCTTTGTCTTCATCCGCCCTGGCTGGTCTTTCTGTTCACACAGCCATTATCCCTATCCAACCATCCCCCCCCCCGGGATCACGTCTCCCTTTCTCTCGCAGGATAATAGAGCCTTCCCAGAATGAAGACGACACTTCCCTGGCTCCCTTGCAGCCACATGTGACCATGTGAGTCAGTATCATAAGGGGATGTGAATGAAAGTCAGGTGTGCACCTTCTGGCTCAGGCCCTTAAAAAGGGGGTCTTTCTTGCTCACCTGTCTTCTCCATGTTGGAGGCCTCATCCCTGCCCTCCCTCCTGGAAGCCTTTCCTCACATAACAGTGACAAAGGATGTGTCCTCAGGATGTAGAACACTTGAGAAGGAATCTACACCACAGACAACTTGCAAAGCAGACTCTCTAGACCAACGGGGGTGTTTAGGTGGGAAAAGTATTAACCCTTATGTAAACCACTGTTATTTGGGCTCTTCATATGTTGCCAGAATGATCTGAATCAATCCTAGCTGCATATTAACCATTATGTGGGAGAAGGTTTTTTGGAGGAGGGAAGAGCACAGATACAGGCATGCACGTACCTGCTATGGCTGGGGCCAAGTCTGCGGTGGAAGAAGAGCGGTGAGAGAGAAAGCAGGAGAGGCTGGCGGGATCCAGAGCATGCAGGGCCGTTTATGAAGGCTACGGAATTTTCACTTTATGCTGAAGGCAATGGAATGTCATGGAAGTGTTTAGACAGGCGAATGGCAGGGTGGTAAAGGCAACACCTGTCTTAATATGCAGGGAGCTGGAAGAGCCAGCTTAGAGCCTCCGTTGCTGGTCTGCTGGTCCCCAAGCTGGAATTGCCCACCTGCCCCATCTCACCCTCTTCTCCAAGATCCCCCTTAATGAGAGAGAACCCACGGACTGAAGAGGAGGCTTGATTTCACCTATTCGCTAGAAAGAAATTTCTCTGGAATTATGGCTGCAGCCCTTCTAGCTAGCAGCACTAAAATAACTGAATCTCTGCACCCTTCAGAACTATGTGCCTAGTCAATTGATTATTATTATTTCCATCTCTAGAACATTAAGTTGATCCATAAAAAGCCAATGAGAAAATTTCACATAAAGCCATTAATGGTTTCCCCATCATTGGGCCTCTGACAATATGGCGATGTTTATTCTTAAACATTCAGGTATCATTGGAGGCATTGGATCCTTGGTCCTGCTCTCAACAACTTTGGTGGAGGTCGTAAGCATGGATCACAGTGCGTGCCCTCGAGTTATTAAGTTCCCTTCCCCCTCTCGTGGAGAACAGGAGTGGTATTCTTTCACTTCTGTAATCCATGCAATGCCTAGGATTACAAATTGCACCTTGTGGAAGTTCCCTAACATTCGGTCCAATTGGATAAGGCTGATCTATTCCTTAAACTTCCAGTTAGTGACGTTTTACTCAATTGGACATTATGTGTTTTTTCATCCAGGCTTGTATATATGCCTACAAATATAATTGGATGGAATCATGAATTTTCTGGGAATGATTGCTCTCCTCCACAGAGCCACTTCACTCTCATAAAACACGCTTGACAAAAGAAAAGGAAAAAAAAAATCCTTGTTATGATGATTGGTGCCTTATTTCTGTGTTTTTCTAGAAAGCAAAATCAAGATATATGCTCGGCGTATTTATTTTTGAGAGCAGCAGCAGTGGCTTTGTCAGAGAAACAGACTCAGTACTACCTGCCATATGCCAGCGTGCCACAGGTATGTATTGTCTTTTTAAATCATTTTAAGCTACTTTCTTCATATATCAGGGCAGAGAGTCAATAGATAACTTTCTCAGGTTGAAAATAGCTTGCAATTTTCAGTGATGGCAGATCTTATACACTGTATAGTCAAGAAGACACTGCTCACCCGTGCCTTGTCTACCCTCATGACCTCTAGCCCTCTTGTTCCAAACACACAGCAATTATAAGTAAATTATAAGAGGGAAGCTTGGAGTTCCCTGATGGCCTAGGAGGTTGAGGATCTGGTGTTGTCACTGCTGTGGCTCAGGTCACTGCTGTGGTATGGGTTTGATCCATGACCTGGAAACCTCCACATACCATGGGCATGGCCCAAAATATCATGGCCCCCAAATATATACATACATATATATATATATATATATATATATATATATATATATATATATATTTTTTTTTTTTTTTAACACACTCAAATCAGGAGTAGCATCTGGAGTTCCTGTCATGGCTCAGCAGTAACAAACCTGACTAGTATCCAGGAAGACACAGGTTTGATCCCTGTCCTCACTTAGTGGGTTTAGGATCATCGTTGACATGAGCTGTGCTGTAGATTGCAGGTGCAGCTTGGATTTGGCGTTGCTGTTGCTGTGGTGTAGGCCAACAGGTACAATTCCTATTCAATCCCTAGCCTGGGAACGTCTATGTGCCTTGGGTGCGGCTCTTAAAAAAAAAAAAAAGTAGCATCTCCATGGACCAAAGTTGGAAGAGGGAGCCTGTCACAATGAGCCTGGAGGCTCCAGGTTGGGAAGCAAGCAGAGGGGGTGAGAATTTGGATCCTAGAATGTAAGAGGAAGTAACAGCCTCCAACCTAAGAGGGGTTCCAGAGCCAGGTTCTTTGCTCCACACCTGGAGTTTGAATGGGCACCCTCTCCTCTTGAAAGGAAGCTGAAAGAGTCTACTGACAGCTTCCACAAGCTACATCTCATATGACACTGCAAGCTCAGGGAGCCGGGGGAAGAGGAGCCCTACAACCAGGATCTCAATCAAGCTGCTGACTCAGTGGAAGTATCTGAACATCCCCAGTGTCATCACTGGACTAGAGCCCCAGGCTGCTAATGTAAAGAGATCCTTCTGAACTAAGGGTCTCAAGGGGTAGCGTGGAGAGACCCTCACAATGGCTGGGCATGGAGGAGTGCTGGGACAGAGAGAGAGCTCCTACTCAAGATGAACCTGTGAACTGAAATGTTTATAATGTATGAAAAAGTGGTATCAGTGAAAATGGCAGAGTCGGGTCTCCCAAAAGTTTTCCACTCCATAAAGGCAATAAGGAGACTAACAGAAATTTTCACAATCAATATTTTTAGAAGTCTGGGAGTTAATCAAAGGCTTACAGCACCCTGAGTCTCTCTTCAGGAAAAACAGCTTAATCTTGATAAGGCAAATGCTGTGGCACTTTCATTTGCCCTAGTCCCATCTCGTGCTCTGCAGCTCCACAGTAGCCTTGAAAATCAACAGCTTATGGTCATCAGCCTAGCAGTCACCAGTAGCAGAACAGGGTTGATGCTTCTTCAAATCCCAGAGAACCGTCTTCATTTCACCTGCCTGGTGGTTGCCTAAAAGATCCCACTTAAAAGGCTACCTTTATTTGACCTGGCTCAAAGCTCACACAGCACCGAGGAAAATGGCTACCAACACCTAGATTTCTATACTTAGCCCAACTATCATTCCAGAGGAAGAGCAGAATACAGGTGTTTTCCCCCAGATGTATCATTTTCTGTCCATTGATCTTTGCGTCAAGAAGTTTGAAATCAAAGAGAAGAATTCAAAGAAAATGATAAACACAGAAATTGGTAAAATATGCTGGCAAATTTAATGAACTATTTTCTGCATAATAATCTTCACACCATTTCTTGTATATTTAAACAGAAGTGAGGAGTTCCCATCGTGGCTCAGTGGTTAACAAATCTGACTAGGAACCATGAGGTTTCAGGTTTGATCCCTGGCCTTGCTCAGTGGGTTAAGGATCCAGCGTTGCCATTGAGCTGCAGTGTGGGTCACAGGCGCAGCTCAGATCCCACTTGGCTGTGGCTCTGGCATAGGCCGGTGGCTACAACTCTGATTAGACCCCTAGCCTGGGAACCTCCATATGCTGCGGGTTCGGCCCTAAAAGAGACCAAAAAAATCTGTGTTTCCTAATCATCAGGAGCAGAAGCAGGGACAATATATAAAAAACTTTACAGCACAAAGGCAGGAAAGAAAACAAAAGAAAAAGGATAAAAAATGGGGGGGAAAGGATGTAAATAAATCCAAAAACCAGGAATCGAATAAATATAAACAAATTAAATTGACATCGACAGCAAAGACTGTCAGATTTTTTTAATCAGATTTAATTAAAAGAAAATAACAAATTTCTGACCACCTAAAGTTTTTTATACCTTTCATCTCTTAACTTTAGAAGACTCTTTAGGAGTTCCCGTCGTGGTGCAGTGGTTAACGAATCTGACTAGGAACCATGAGGTTGCGAGTTCGATCCCTGGCCCCTGGTGTAGGCCAGCGGCTACACCTCCGATTCGGCCCCTAGCCTGGGAACCTCCATATGCCGTGGGAGTGGCCCAAGAAATGGCAAAAGGACAAAATAAATAAATAAAAATAAAATTATTTCTTTCTTTTCCCCCTTTCTCCCCCATTTCTTCCCTCCTTTCTCCTTTTTGGTCTGTTCACATGCAGATGTTCATAGAGCTGGATGTAATTTGTAAGTCGCCTGCTCTTATAGAAAACTGATTTGGGGAGTTCCCGTCATGGCGCAGTGGTTAACGAATCCGACTAGGAACCATCAGGTTGCAGGTTCGATCCCTGGCCTTGCTCAGTGGGTTAAGGATCCAGCATTGCCCTGAGCTATGGTGTAGGTCACAGACGCAGCTCGGATCCCACGGTGCTGTGGCTGTGGTGTAGGCCCCTAGCCTGGGAACCTCCATATGCTGCGGGTGTGGCCCTAGAAAAGGCAAACAAAAAGACAAAAAAAAAAAAAAGGAAGACAGAAAAGAAAACTGATTTTGGCACCAGGCCAATCTTGAGGTAAGACCCAAAAGTTCAAGATTTATCATTAAAAATTCCACTTACTCCAATGTGAGCCAAGCAGACATTGCTGGTGATTCCGTGGGAGAAAGAGTGACAGTGTTTGCTCCACACTCTGCTGCAGACAGCTTAAGAAATCCCCATCAGACACCCCCCATCCCAAGTCCTACGGTGTCATGATCGACTAGGAAGGGCTGCTGTTTCCCTGGACACTTTCCTTCCCGCTCCGTCTTCTCAGCATCTGACTCTACCCACCCGACTCCTATGCTCTTAACCTCTTTCCCTTTCTTATGCAGGTCCATTTAGCTTTGTTGCAGCCCTTTCAAAATTCTCATTCCTTATATCGTCTCCCCACTCAGCAAAGTGATTACCTTCGCTCCCCAAACCAGGATGTCCCTCTCAGGAGAATGTAGCAAGGACCATGAATAACAATTGACCTCTTTCCTTTCACACAAGACATGGCTTAAGTGAACACAAAACTTGTCCTAAGTTCTGATCTTCTCTGATCGTCAGTGTTTTCAATGAAACCACATTGCTGAAAGAAAAATTTAAATCAAATACCTTCTTTCAGACAGAAGGGGAGGGAGAGAGGAAACATCGTCAAAATTAAGAAGAATTTTCATTAAAAACACCCAAATTCTACCACCTTAATACAGCATTATTATTATGATTACTGTTACTGTTATTTTTATTTCAATTTCCCTTGGGTTTTATATCAATTCATTGACAGCCATTCCCTAAGATGAATTCACCTACGTTTTGATGCTGTGTTAAATCCATCTGTGTAGCTTATTCTTCTTTGCCATCTTTTGGACAGTTTGTACTGATTAAATCATGGTATTTCATAAATGATATTTTTATCTTTTAAGACATCCACATCTTGCTTGATCCATAACCTTAGTGATGGGATTCTAGTGAAGGATCGAGTCAAAAGGAGGCTTTATAATTCATTGTACTTAACGTCCTGGGTACCACTGAAAAGTGCACGGGAAATATTAAATTTTGAAGAAAGGATTTTTGACAAACATCCTAACAAGTCCTTACATTATTCAAAAGTAGATTAAAAAGGAATGAATTACCCACACAAGGATAAAAACAATCCCATAATCAAGGGATGGTTCAAATGTTTAAAATAACTCTTAGAGACACAAAATTATCAGAAGTACCCTTAGACAATTGGATAACAAATACTTAACATGTCCAAAGATGACAAAAATGAGAAAGAATATGATAATGGAATAGACATAAACACACCTCAAGGCAGAGGGGTGAATTTTCAGAGAACTGGTCATTAGATGAATTGATAATTAGGCAAAGCGGGTTTTCAGGGATTTCATCTGTTACCGTTTCAACTTAGTTGCGCTCTGCATATTCATTTCATGTTCTATTTCCTTCTCATTTCACATTATAACTAAAGCATTTGCCTCTTTGTCACATATTCTTTATAAAATTAATTGCTCTTTCAATGACATTTGGTTTTTTCTGATTATAAAAGTAAGATACGCTCATTATAGAAAATTTGAGAAATACACAAAAGCGGAAAGGAGAAAACAAGAATCAACCAGAATCCCATCGTTTGGAAATAACCACTTTAATAAACATCGTCTCAGTCTCGGTGGTGCTGGGTGGGGACGGGGGGCGGGGGATGACATATATGTGGCAATTACTAATTTTTATTGTCAGCCTGGTATTCTGTCATAAATTGCCCCGTAATTCTATCACCCACTTCTAATTCATGGGTTTGTTTTGTTGTTGTTGTTGTTGTTTGTTTTGTTTTTTGTTTTTAACTTCTCTCTCTTTTTTTTTTTGTCTTTTTGCCATTTTCTTGGGCCACTCCCACCGGCCTATGCCAGAGCCACAGCAACGCCAGATCCGAGCCGCGTCTGCAACCTACACCACAGCTCACAGCAACGCCGGATCTTTAACCGACTGAGCGAGGTCAGGGATCGAACCTGTAACCTCATGGTTCCTAGTCAAATTCGTTAACCACTGAGCCATGGCATGAACTCCTAACTTCTCTTTTCTTGCCTTTATAGATGGGACTATGTTGAAGTTTCAAGCATATGACTTTCTGCCTTTGTTGAATGTCTTCCCCTTCAGGAAAACTTCTCAGAGTGGGATTATGGGATCAAAAGTTCTTACCACGTCAAATTCTAACCCCCAGACAGTTCAAAAGAGAAGACTGAGCCAGAGAGGAGGAAACACCTACCTCCAGTTATTCAGCCACCTCGTAGCCTGGAACCCAGGTCTCCCAACTCCCAGCCACCGCGGTCCCCACGGCTTAGTCTATTTAGGATACGAAGCCTTTCCAGATATGGGGAACCCATCATTGATGGAGGCCATTCGGTTTGTTATTCTTCTCCCATTAAATTAAAGAGACTATAAAAGTTTTCTAATAACCAAATCCTTCAAAATGAACTGTTTGAAGCCTCTGAAGTCTCACCCTGGGGCAAGACATTAAAAAGGCTCAAATAAATCTCTGCAAAGCCTTTATAGGAGCCTTAAAACCCAATTCCACAACAAAATGCTTGTTTTTATTATGAATTGAGTTTTTATTATCAGCACGAATGCTAACGGTGCTGCTGACATGGTAAACAGAAAGCATACATGCCGTCATAAATATTCACACACCTTTGGCAGAAGTAATTGTTACCTAGGGCAACAGTTCTGGCCAGTTTCTGACGGGCACTCCCAGAGACGTGGGGAATTCAAAACGTGAGACGAGCCCTCCACCCTGGCCCCACCACCCACACACAGGAAGAGGCTGGGGCGGGGGCTCCACCTCTGAAGGCCTGGGTGGCCTGTGGGAACACGAAAAGCCCGGGCCGGAAGGATCCCGTCTGTTTGGGACCGGTGTGCAGATGGGAGGCAGGATGGGAAGATTGAGATCATCAGATGCCACAGGCTGAAGCAGCCTGCTTCTTTTTGTGGGTTGACTGAGGTAAAACCCACATGCCATAAAATTCACCACTGTGAAGTGTATCATTCAGTGGCATTTCGTACATCTACAATATTGTACAACCATCACCTCTATCTAGTTCCAAAACCTTTTCATCACCTAACACAGAAACCCTGTACCCTTCACGCAGTCACTGCCCCGCCCCATCCTCCCCTTTCCGCTGCCCTTGGCAACCACTCATCCACTTTCTGTCCTCATGGACTTGACCTTTCTCAACATCTCATATTTATGGATATACAATATGTGACCTTTTGTGTCTGGCTTTGTTCACTTAATTTTTTCAAGGTCCCTCCATGTTGAAACCTATATGGGTACTTCCCTCTTTTTCATGGTTGAGTAATATTCCATGGTGTGAATATGACACATTTGGTTTATCCATTCATCAGCTGATGGACATTTGCATTGTTTCTACCTTTTCACATTTGTGAGTGGAACTGCAGTGGACATGTGCACACATGTTTTAAATACCTGTTTTTAATTCTTTTGGACATATTCCTAGGAGTAGAATCGCTGGGTCATAGAGTAGCTCTGTGTTTATCCTTTTGAGGAACTGCTAAACTATTTCCCACACAGGCTGCATCATTTTACATCTCAACCAGCGATGTACAAAGGTTCCAGTTTCTCTACAATCTTGCTAACATTTGCTATTTTCCATTCTTCTTGTTATTTCTCATTGTGGTTTTGATTTGCGTTTCCTTAACAACTGAAGATGTTGAGCGTCTTTTCATGTGCTTGTTGGCTGTCTGTATATATTCTTTGGAGAAATGTCTATCCAAGTCCCTCATGCATTTTTTTCCTTTTTGACTGCCCCCATGGCATCTGGAAGTTCCAGGGCCAGGGATCGAACCCTCGCTACAGCAATGACATCAGATCCTTAACCCTCTGTGCCACCTGGGAACACCCCTCCAAGAGTTTTTCATTTTTGACTCCCCTGAGGTATATGGAGCTCCGGGACCAGATATCAGATCTGAGCCATAGTCATGACCTAAGCCACAGTTGTGGCAACGCCAGATCCTTAACCCACTGTGCCAGGCTAGGGATCAAACCTGCATTCCAGCACTCCCAAGACACCACCAATCCTGCTGCACTCCAACAAGAGCTCCCCCTACCCATTTTTAAATGGGGTTATATTGTTGAGTTTTAGGAGTGCTTTACATATGCTAAGTATGATATCCTTGTCAGATATATTATTTGTAAATATTTTCTCCTATTGTGTAGGTTATCTTTTCACTTTCTAGGTAGTGTTCTTTGATGCACAAAAGTTTTAAATTTGATGAAGTCCAACTTATCTTTTTTCTTTTGTTGCTTCTGCTGGTAGTGTTGAATCTAAGAGTCATTACCAAATCCAAGGTCATGATGATTTAACCCTATGTTTTCTTCTAAAAATTATAATTTTAGCGTCTTTGGTCTTTTTTCGGTCTTAATTTCGGTCTTTGAGTTAATTTTTGTATATGGTATCAAAAGGGGTCTAACTTCATTCTTTTACATTTTGAGACCAGTTGTTCCAGCAACATTTGTTAAAGAGACTCATCTTTCTCTCATTGTGTGGTCTTGGCACCCTTATCAAAATGCAACTGACTATAGATGTGCGGGTTTATTTCTGGACTCTCAATTCTCATTGATCTATATTTCTATCCTTTTACCAGTAACACACTGTTTTGATTTCTGAAGCTTTGTAATAAGTTTTGAAATTGAGAAGTGTGCGTCCTCCAACTTTGTTCTTTTTTTAAAATTGTTTTGGCTATTCAGGATCCTTTGAAATTCCATATGGATTTGAGGGTAAGCTTTTTCATTTCAGCAACAATAAAAGGGCATTGTAATTTGGGGAGTTCTTATTGTGTCTCATTGGTAATGACCAACTAGTATTCCTGGGTTTTATCCCTGAGCCTGCTCAGCAGGTTAAGGATCTGGCATTGCTGTAAACTACAGTGTAGGCAGAAGATGTGGCTTAGATCTGGCATTTCTGAGGCTGTAGCTTAGGCCAGCAGCTGGAGCTCCAATATGACCCCTAGCCTGGGAATTTCCATAGGGATTTTGATAGGAATTTCATTGATCACTAGATCACTTCAAAGAGAATTGACATTTTAACACTTTTGTATCCAATTGATAAATGTAGTATGTCTTTCCATTTATTTATATCTTATTTCATTTCTCAGCAATATTTTATAGTTTTCAGTATATAAGTCTTGCAAATCTATAGTTAAATTTATTCCCATCATGGCTCAGTGGAAACGAACCCAACTAGTATCCATGAGAACATGGGGTCAATCCTTGGCCTTGCTCAGTGGGTTAAGGATCCAGCGTTGCCATGAGCTGTGGTGTAGGTCAAAGATGTGGCTCAGATCCTGCATTGCTGTAGCTGTGGTGTAGGCCAGCAGCTACAGCTCCAATTTGACCCCTAGCCTGAGAACTTCCATATGCCTTGGTGCGGCCCTAAAAAGATTTTTAAAAAATTTATTCCTAAATATTTTATACTTTTTGATAGTATTTTTTAAAATTTTTTCTTTTTTTCTGCTGTAGATGGCTGGCCAGAGGTCCTAGGTCCTTCCCATGATTGCAGCAAGAAAGCAAGCACAGTGGACAGATGTAGGAACTATTCTGAGGGTGGCTCCACAGGAAGGGTTGGGTTCAGGGAGTGTGGGAGAGAGAAGGCAGGGCTGTCACCTAAATTTGGGGCTTCAGCTGTTGGGTTTCTGTGATGTCATTCATGGGGACAGGGAATCCAAGAGGAAGAAATAAATATGATGAGGTCAGCTTTGGACACGCAGATGTGGACATGCACCTGGGGACCATCCAAGGGGCAGAGGTCCCACCAGGCAGTTCTAGCCTTATTTTGCCACTCCTTAGAGCCAAGGTGACAAGCTTTCCTTCCTGTGAATGGCCTGACCTCAGCTGTTACTCAAAAAGTATTTGTAGATTGGGAGTTCCCGTCGTGGCTCAGTGGTTAATGAACCCGACTAGGAACCATGAGGCTGCGGGTTTGATCCCTGGCCATGCTCAGTGGGTTAAGGATCCGGTGTTGCCGTGAGCTGTGGTATGGGTCACAGATACAGCTCAGATCCCAAGTTGCTGTGTCTCTGGCGTAGGCCGGCAGCTACAGCTCTGATTCGACCCCTAGCCTGGGAACCTCCATATGCCGTGGGAGTGGCCCAAGAAATGGCAAAAAGACCAAAAAAAAAAGGGGGGGTATTTTCGGATTGAATGAATGAGTGGTTGACTGTGGGCTCTCACATGCCTTGCTCACTTCACTCTGTTCTCTTCATTTATTTCTTCCCTTTACCTGTTTAAATCTTGCCCATCCCCCCATGAGCCATCTGCTCCGGGAGTCACGACTCTGTGGCCAGTCTGCAGGCCCCAGGGCAGGAGCCCTGAGGAGCCCTGGAGGTGGGGATGCGGTGACACAATGTGGTTGCTTATTGGAGGCAACCTGCAGGTCCAGAACCATCATCTTTTCTCCCTTGGTTTAAGCACAGAGACGGTGGAGGGCTCTGGAGCAGGGCCTGGGCTCTGGGGAGACCTCGATGGAAAGGGCCAGGCAGGCTGGGTAGATCAGGGAGCACGGAGCGCTCTGGCTGGGATGGTTTCCTGTCCGCCTGCCCAAGCGGAACACTTGTTGATGGCAGCCGTGAAGCCAGAAGGCCGTGCCAAGGCGGCTGGAACAGAGCGTGCGGCCGCTTGGGATGTGGGTCAGTGTGTCAGATGCCAAAGCTGAAGAGCCAAGGAGGAGGAACCATGCATCCCGGCTCCCAGGGCAAAGGAACAAGCAGTGACAGAGGAGCAGGGGATGGCAGCTCGGACACACTGCCAGGTTCCTGGTCCTCACGTGTGACCCTGCGCCAGGTGGCTCACAGTCCCCACTGTACCCAGGGCCTTGCACACTCAGTCCCCACTTCCCTGCCTTTGCTTCTGCAGAACCATCATCCATGGAGCCTTCTCAAGTCCTCTCCGCCCATTCATGTCCTAATCCACATTCAGAGCCTCAGCCAAGTGGATGCTCAGTCCTCCTTAGCTGTCGCTTCCTTGGATTCCTTAGCTGTCTGCTGGGGGAGCTTTCCCTGAGCACCTGTCATCCTCCATCTGAAGCTGTCAGTAGAGTTCAGAGGTTAAACGCCCAAATGCCACATTCAGCCTGTCTGGGTTCAAACTCAGGTTCTACCACTTACTAGCAGTAAGAGTCTAGGCAAATTACTTAACTTCTCTGAACCTCAGTTTGCTCATCTGTTAACCAGTGTTAATAATAGTTTCTGGAGTTCCCGTAATGGCTCAGTGGTTAAAGAATCCGACTAGGTACCATGAGGTTGTAGGTTCGATCCCTGGCCTCGCTCAGTGGGTTAAGGATCTGGCATTGTGGTGAGCTGTGGTCTAGGTCACAGACACAGCTCGGATCCTGCGTTGCAGTGGCTGTGGTGTAGGCCCGCAGCTACAGCTCCGATTCAACCCCTAGCCTGGGAACCTCCATATGCTGCAGATGCGGCCCTAAAAAGCAAAAAAAAAAAAAGTTTCTACCCAATAAACTGTTGGGGGAGGGATTAAGTGAAACAAACAAAAATATTAGCACAGTGCCTGGTGAATTCAAAGCCCTCAGTAGTTACTCTTACTTGGAAAGTCCACATGTCTTGGACTTTTTCTAAGAGAGAGAGAGAGAGAGAGAGAGAGAGAGTGTGTGTGTGTGTGTGTGTGTGTGTGTGTGTGTGTGTGTGTGTGACAGATAGAGAGAGAGAGGAGCAGAGCTTCTTTCTCCAACAAGGGAATAAGTCCACATGTCTTGGACTTTTTCTAAGAGAGTGTGTGTGTGTGTGTGCGTGTGTGTGTGTGACAGAGAAAGAGAGGAGCAGAGCTTCTTTCTCCAACAAGGGAATGTTCCTTGGGGAAGGCGAAGTGCTCCCTGCTTCTAGTGCAGTTTGATACATAAAATAAGGTATCAAATATCAAAATAAGGTATCTCTGAAGGTCCAGAGACCGTCATCAAGAGGGAGCTGGGCACCCGAGAGGGGCTCATCCCCAGCAGGCTTGAGGAAGGGCTGGGCTGCAGGCCTCTCGGCCAGCCCATCACGGGCCCTGTATCCCCACGCCAGGGATGCCAGGGGCATGCTTTGCAGCTGGTCCTCTCTGAGGCTGTTCTTGTCCCTTTGCTTCACTCGGTCACATGAATCAGCACGCAACACTAAGTTCCCAAAGGGCAGGAACTCTGTCCTAGGCAACCATGAACCGACCTCCCTGCGGGGACTGGAAGAAAGCTGGCATGTGTTAAACACATTCCAGGCACCAGGGGCCATCCGAGCATCTCACGAACGTTTTCCCTGAGGCTCACAGGAGCCCCTTGCAATGTTATTATACCCACTTGAGACTTGAGCCTTCTGAGGCTGACAGGGTGGAATAACCAGCCTGAGATCATCGCACCAGGACTGGCAGCCTGGAGTTCCCACTCCAAAGCTGTGGGACTTAAAAGCCACCCAGGAGTGCTAGGCCCATAGTAGGTGTTCTTGTGTACTTGCCAGAGGATGGGTTGGCTCTTACAATTAAAGCAGCTGCTTCCAGAGGCCCTCTTTGACCCACCCATTGCCCTATCCTAAGAGTAGCTGTAAAACTCTTGAAAACAAATTATTTGAAAGATTCTTTTTTTTTTTTTTTCTTTTTATAGCCACACGTGGCATATAGAAGTTTCTGGGCTAGGGGCTGCACTGGAGCTGCTGCTGCCGGCCTACGCCACAACTACAGCAACACCAGATCTGAGCCACATCTGCAATCTAGGCCACAGCTTGAATGACTTGGGATCCTTAACCCACTGAGCAAGGCCAGGGATCAAACCTACATCCTCACAAACACTGTGTTGAGTTCTTAACCCTCTGAGCCACAACACAAACTCCTGAAAGATTCTTTAGTTAAGGGTTCCTATGAAAGCAGATCTTGGGCCAGCAGAATCTCCGCAGACCCAGAGGGAAAGGGCTCGCTGCAAATGGTTTATATAGTATGGACCCCCGAGGCAAGGCTGCTGCTGTGTCCTGGACCAAATATTCTGCAGCAGAGACAGGTCAGCCTTCCCCACCAAGGCCAGCTAGAGAAAAGGCAGAACGTATGCAAATGGGGCTGGAGGAGTTCCCGTCTTGGCGCAGCGGATACGAATCTGACTAGGAACCTTGAGGTTGCGGCCTTGCTCAGTGGGTTAAGGATCCAGCATTGCTGTGAGCTGTAGTGTATACACGGTTGCAGATGCAGCTCAGATCCCACGTTCCTGTGGCTGTGGTGTAGGCTGGCAGCAATAGCTCCAATTAGACCCCTAGCCTGGGAATCTCCACATGCTGCAGGAGCGGCCCTAAAAAGACAAAAAAAAAAAATGGGGCTGGAAGGAGGGTCCCCTCTTTTCCAAACACCTCTTGGTTTTCTCTTTTTTTTTTTTTTTTTTTTGCTTTTTAGGGCCGCACTTGCAGCATATGGAGGCTCCCAGGCTAGGGGTCAAAGCAGAGCTACAGCTGCCAGCCTACACCACAGCCACAGGAATGCAGGATCTGAGCCATGTAAGGGACCTATACCACAGCTCACGGTAATGCCAGATCTTTAACCCACCGAGCGAGGCCAGGGATCCAACCCACATCCTCATGGATCCTAGTCTTATTTGTTTCCACTGCACCACAATAGGAATTCCTGGGTTCCTCTTTCATGTAAGCTGTATGTGTCTCTTATCCAGTTGCCAGGCATGGCGCCCCCCAGTCCAACCAATGAGAAGAGTATGAACCCCCAGATGACCACCTTTATTTTAGGCAAACTCCCAGCGCTGAGGGATTGAAAACTTTGGACTACTTTAGAGGCTGTCAGGCCTGGATTTGTATTTACCTGCAAGGTATTCTATTGATATGGGCCTCAGTTTCTTTGTCTATAAAATGGGGATCGTCAAACCCACTTTACAACATTCTGCGAGCGATAAAGTGAGATTCTGTTTGTGTGGCAGATGCTGTGGTGCATCACCCACCCCCTCCTTCCAGGCGGGGGCACTCAAGCCCCAGGATGCCAGGAGAATTGGTGGCCGATGGCTCAGACTCTTTCTGGGAATAGAGGGCAGGGGCAGCTGGCATCCTGTATAGGAAGATAAAAGTCCAGCCTCCTTGCCTTGATTCAGTCAGAATAACAAAGGCCTTCCTGGCTTTAGAGCTCCCCGTGGGATGGGCTGAGGCCTCTGTAGCAACTGCATTGCAGCCCAGCGTCTCTCTCTGCTCCTTCCTGTTTTTCTCACTCCCCCCAAGGCATTGTCTCCAAGAGCCTTGCCCTATAAACCACTTGCAGGCATCTCTCCAGCCCAGAATCTGTTCCCCAGGGTGATGGTTAATCCTGCGTGTCCACTCGGCCATAGCACCCAGATATTTGGTCAAACACAAGTCTGGATGTTGCTCTGAAGCTATTTTTCAGATAACATTAACATTTAAATAAGTTCTGGGAGTTCCCGTCGTGGCACAGCGGAAACAATCTGACTAGGAACCATGAGGTTGCAGGTTTGATCCCTGGCCTTGCTCAGTGGGTTAAGGATCCGGCGTTGCCATGAGCTGTGGGGTAGGTTGCAGACAAGGCTCAGATCTGGCATTGCTGCAGCTGTGGTGTAGGCCGGCCGCTGTAGCTCCGATTGGACCCCTAGTCTGGGAACCTCCATATACCGCAGGTGCAGCCCTAAAAAGACAAAAGATTAAAAAAAAAAATTTAAATAAGTTCTGAGTAAAGCAAATTATCCTCCATAGTGTGGGTGGGCCTCGTAGAATCAGTTGAAGGCCTTAAGAGAACACAGACTGAGATTTCCCAGGAAAGAGGGCATTCTGCCTCCAGACTCTTTCTTCAGTCTCAAGCTGCAGTATCAACTCTTCCTGGGATCTCCAGTCTGCCGGCCTGCCCTGTAGATTTTGGATATGCCAGTCTCCATATTCCTGTGAGCCAATTCCTTAAAATCTATCTGTCTATGTTTATATCACACACACACCCCCTATTGGTTCTGTTTCACAGGAGAGCCCTGACTAATACACCCAAGAACCCAACCTAAGGCTTGCAAAGTGCCTGAGGGAAGCCCTCCCCAGATGGTGGTTTATATAAATTCATTGAAGAGTGGAGGGGGGGTCTCTGACTCGCATCTATAAGTAGAGACCCCCATCTTCACAGTCTCCGGAGACCCGTGCAGGTGCACCTTGCTAGGCTGAAATGGGAGGAGGAAATAAGATCCAAGACTCTTACTTGACTTGGGCTTCCTGGCATTTGAGTTTTGGGGAAGGATTTAAATCCAGAGCCCCTCACTCATTGTCTCCCCTCAATTTCCTCCCTGGTGCTATATTTTGAAGTTAGTCTTTGTTAAATAAAAATGGGATATGACGAATTAGTATTTCTCTCCCAGCAAGTGCAGTGTGGTTGGCAGTCATCTACACACTGAGGTAACATCTGATCGCCATCATTGGGTTTTGGTGTCTACAATTGTTTCCTAAAAATAGACGTTTAAAAAGACATATTTTAAGACTTACGCCGCAGTTACGATTATGAACATCTGTTAATGTTTACAGAAGACCCAGATTAAGTTAGAAAATGTCAGTGCAGAGAATGTACACAGAAACTCCCACACCCCTTGGGTTTTACTTTCATCCACAAACGTGCTGGGATACTCGGGGCACAGCGCTTCTCGTGGGGTCAAGTTCATGGTCATTAAAGCGTGAAGGAGCCCATTAGATCAGTGGTCCTCAAGCAGGGTCTTTCCAGGAGGAGCAGGCTCGCTTTTAAAGGCTGGAACGTCACCAGAACCTAAGTGTGCCTGGACACACAAACCTTGCTCCAAGGCCTTAAACCTCATGGAGCAAAAGAGGCCACGCGTAACCCAAGAGGCCCTGGGGGGAGCCAGCACCCCAGAAATGGCTGAGCTGGTTTGTGTCTTGGAAGAAAATTGCAGCCTCTGTCAAATGATGTCATCTCGCCCAGCAATCCTGACACATCTTAATAATATTTTGAGGCTGCACATGACATGCTTGATCAAGCTTCTGGCAGAAGTATCCCTTTCTATTTATGTATTTGATTAATTTTTGTTTTGTCAAGCACTGATACTCAGGACAATTGGATAAGAAAGAGGGTTCATTGTGCCTGGGCTTCCTTGGTGGCTGATTTTTGTCCTATGAATGAAGTATGCCTTCGGATTCCTGTGGTACTTTGTGTATTTGTAGAAATACGAGGCATTTTTATTAAGATGTTTTGAATATATGACTATGAAACTGTGCATGGCTCTTCCTTATCTGTGTTGATCTCTTGTTTCTATGGTGATGCCCATTTCTCATTTTGATTATGTCTCCTTTTTCCCATTGATTAGATTTGCCTGAAGTTTGTATTATATTAATCTGGTCTTTTTTCTGTTCTCTAATTTAGTCACTTTCACTTTCATCTCTATTATTTTATTATTCTTACCATTTTCCTTTGGGTGGTTTTGTTCTTTTTTAGGACATAAACCTGGTTGCTTTTCTCTTCTTGATGGTAAAGTTTGTTGAAAGTTTTGAATTTCCTTATAAGGACTACCAACTCTATGTCCTGAAAGTTCATCTATTTATTAATTTTATTGGTCTAGATAAGTTTTTATAGACAAGTGAGATATTTTAGAGGAAATGTAATCATAAGCAGCAAAACAATCCAACCAACAAAAACCCCTGAAATCACCAGAAACCCCATTTCCCAAAAAGAATATTGATATCTGAGTATATATTTTCTCGATTTTTTTCTTTGCAGATTTGTACATATAGGTTTTTAAGATTTTTACAAAATGGGGTCACACTTAACATCATTTTGTAATATGTTTTATCTAGCTAAATAATAAAATTTTTAGAATTTCTTTCCCTGTTGTTAAGACAAGATTTACACTGTCTTTTGTAATGGCTGTTGAGGATTTATTCTGTTTTGCAGATATCCTATAACTTATGCTACCAAGTTCCTACTATTAGACATTTAGGTTGTTTTCATTTATTTTGTCATCATAACACACACACACACACACACACACACACACACACACACTGCAGTGTATACGCTTGTTGGGTATTTGCCTACCTCCGTGATTATTTCCTCAGGATAAAGTCGTAGTAATAGAATTGCTGGCTGAAAGTAGTAGTTATGGTTTCAAGACTTTTGATATATTGTCTTTCTTTTATCCCCAGAAC
Organism: Phacochoerus africanus; assembly: GCF_016906955.1. Taxonomy (NCBI): domain Eukaryota; kingdom Metazoa; phylum Chordata; class Mammalia; order Artiodactyla; family Suidae; genus Phacochoerus; species Phacochoerus africanus. Next base: position 256,297,278 of record NC_062545.1, on the reverse strand, counting down.
AGGTGTACCAGGGATTTGCTCTTAGCCAGGAAACTTCCATTTCCATTTACCCTCACCAATACTGGGTATGTTTAATTGGGGACTATTGGTGGGAGAAGCAAAGGTGGATACTTTTTTTCCCACTTTTTAGGGCCGCACCTGTGGCATAGGAAGGTTCCCAGGCTGGGGTCGAGTCGGAGCTGTAGCCGCCAGCCTATGCCACAGCCACAGCCAGGCCAGATTCGAGCTGTGTCTGCGACCTACCCCACAGCTCATGGCAACACCGGATCCTTAACCCACTAAGCAAGGCCAGGGATCGAACCTGCAACCTCATGGTTCCTAGTCGGATTCGTTAACCACTGAGCCACGACGGGAACTCCCTAAAGGTGAATATTTTTGTACATTTAATGGCCACATATTTTTGGACTGCCTTTTCATATCCCTTTCATCTTTATTCTGATTAATTTACATGATCTTTTTGCTCTTTGCCATATATATATATTACAAATATTTTAGCCACCCTATTGCCAGACTTTCAAACTCGCTTAGCTATTCTTGCCTTATGGAATTTGTAAAGTTTTATTCAGTTAAATATATCAGTCTTTTCTCTTTCATGGTTTTTGTTTTTGCACATATGTTTAGAAAGACCTCACATAATGAAGATCAAATGATTATGCATTTCTTATTTATGTGCTTGCATTTAAATCTTATTAGCATCTGGATTGATTTTAGTGTGTGGTAGAAGCAGATTTTATTTCTTCCCAATAGCCAGTTGGTCTTAGTCATATCCCATCCTTTGCCCACGGAAATGACAGTTGTCATATAAAAAATGTATTCAGGAGTACCTTGTTTTATTGCACTTTGCTTTATTGCACCTTGCAGATTTTGTTTTTTACAAATTGAAGTTTTGCAGCAATTCTGCATCAAGCAAGTCTGTTGATGCCATTTTTCCACCAGCATTATTTTTTAATTAATGTGCGTACATTGTTTCTTTTTTTTTTCTTTTATTTTCTTCTTCTTTTTTGGTCTGTTTAGGGCCACACTTGCAGCACATGGAAGTTCCCAGGCTAGAGGTCAAATTGGAGCTGTAGCTGCTGGCCTGCGCCACAGCCACAGAAACGTGGGACCCGAGCTTCGTCTGCGAACTACACCACAGCTCAAGGCAACATCGGATACTTAACCTACTGAGCAAGGCCAGGGATCAATCCTGCGTCCTTATGGATGCTAGTCAGAATCGTTAACCACTGAGCCACGATGGGAACTCCTGTACATAGTTTCTTTACACGTAATGCTATTGCACACTAGACTGTGGTGTCAGCATAATTTTCACTTGCACTGAGAAACTGAAATTAACTCGTTATGACTCACATTGTGGCCATATTTGCTTTATTTTGCGATGTTCTGGAACCAAATCTGTCATATCTGTGGGGTACGCCTGTATAGACTCATGCCCTCGCGTCCGTTTCTGCCTTCTATTTCCATAGCGTTGAGGGTCCGTCCGTTCATTCACAGAGCCAGCTCCAGTCACTGTAGTGGCTGAAAGGGCCAGCTCTGGAATCATTCCTCTGACCCTTGAGCTTGTTCCCCTCGCTGACAAGCTCTCTGACTTGGACAAGTTGCTTAAACTCTCAGCTTTGGTTTCCTGGAGGGTGGTGGTGGGATTTAGAAGGGTGTGTGTCGAGTTCTTGGCTCTGTACATGGCACATTCAAAGATTCCATGGTGTATGTGGTACTGCCATTGACACAGACAGACCAGGGGAACCCCATGGCAACGACTATCCCTTACCCCTCAGGGTCAACTTGGCTCCATCCCCCAAAGCGGGTGGAAGGAGGGAGCTGGGCAAGGCCAGAGCCACCTCGAGATTCCAGTGACTTCCGGGGGTGGTCCCTGCTGTCCCTCCCTGCTGATCTTCACCATGTACCCCAATTGTGAGAGGGTCCCTGCTCAGAGTTCCAGCCCCCATCTCCATCAGAACCTCCCCCAGCAGCACGGATGACCACAGCGGATGTTCCTAAATCCAGGGAGTGGGGGCACAGAGAAGGCACTGACATTGCGACATCACACTCCACCCTATAAAAGTGGAGCAGGGAGTTCCCGTCATGGCTCATCAGTTAATGACCCCGACTAGCATCCATGAGGACGTGGGTTTGATCCCTGGCCTCGCTCAGTGGGTTATGGATCCAGTGCTGCTGTGAGCTGTGGTGTAGGTTGCAGACACAGCTCAGATCTCTTGCTGCTGCGGCTGTGGCGTAGGCCAGCAGCTGCAGCTCTGACTGGACCCCTAGCCTTGGAACCTCCATGTACCGAGGATACAGCCCTAAAAAGACACACACTCGAAAAAATGGAGGAGGAGGGCCCCCCATAGGGACCACTGGTCCAGGCACCTCCACAGTGTGTCTTACTAGCTTTGCCTTAACTGTCTTAGCACCTGCCCTCCCCCGTGTCCCCTCCCTTCTCTCACTCACACTCATTGCTCCTCTTCCCCACTCCTGGCTCCACTCCCACATTCAAAACCACAAATGGGAGATCCCGTCCTGGCTCAGCGGAAATGAATCTGACCAGCAGGTTCAATCCCTGGCCTTGCTCAGTGGGTTAAGGATCTGGCACTGCTGTGAGCTGTGGTGTAGGTCGCAGATGCGCCTCCAATCTCCGAACTGGCATTGCTGTGGCTGTGGTGTAGGCCGGTGGCCACAGCTTCGTTTAGAACCCTAGCCTGGGAACTATGATGCAAGTGTAGCCCTAAAAAGACAAAAAACAAACAAACAAACAAAAACACATAAATGACTGCTGCTGCCTCCAACACAGCAGCTGCCCCATATTCTGACACCTTTTGGCACCTGTCAAGTCCTTGCCCACAGGCTCTCCTCCCAGAGAGGACCTCGTAGGGCATTTTCCCAAACAAAGACACTTCCCTCCCTAGGAGGGTTTGGTACCAGCTGTTAAGATGCTAAAGTAGTCTCCGCTTTGGTATAATAATAATGATTTCCCCAGTTATTTATTGCTTACTGTAAGCCAGACACATACTCTGTATTATGTCTTTTCAACTTCGCAACATTTCTACAAAGCAGCCATTGGGGGAGGAATATTGTGGGAGGAAGGTGACTGGGGCTCAGAGAGCTGATGTGACTCCATCAGGCCACAGTTAAGTGTCAGAGGGGGGGCTTTGAGTCTGGAGGTGTCTGCCTCTAAAAACGGGGCCCTTACCTATACTCTGCACACCTGCCTTTTCAAGTTCTCTTGATAGATATTTTGAACTTGTTCTTCTGAAAGATCCTACCAGCCTTTTGGTTTCAGGCAGGGAATTTGATATAAAAGCTAAAGGCACATCCCGAGTCACAGCCGTGGGGGAAATTTAGGCAGACATCGTTTTATCCACTTTACAACTGGGGGGACCATGAGGTACAGAGAGGTTAAGTGACCAGGTCAAGTCCACACAGCAAGTTCTCCGGCAGAGCTGGGATTCACATCCAGACCTCTCATCACTGGGTCTGGGGGCAGCCACCTGATCCACACTGCATCCATCCGCTTGTCCTAACGTCTCCTGTGTCTCCTTCTGCCAGGAGGGCTGATAGTGTTTCTGTCAGTGACACCAAATCTGTTCAGCCCTCTCTCCATCCTTCGGGGTTTAACTGCCCAGACCCTCCCTGCCCCTACATGGTCAGTCTCCAGGATGGTCACCTTACAGCTACCAGTCACTGGATCCTCAAGACCATTTTTTGGGGGGAGGGAGGCAAATTACCACCCCCTGCATGGGGGCTGCCTTACCTAACAGCCAAGCCTCCCCTCCATACCCCCTGCTGGGAACAGACAGAGGCTCTCCTTTGGTGCGGGGCTGCCACTAATTGGTCCAGGCAGGCACATGGCCATGGAGGACCCACCCATAGGCTGGACACCTATGATGCTGTGGGCCCAGGGAGCTCATCTCTAGGGCTTCTTCCAATCCCACTGCCTTCCCAGAAGTCCAGTACATCCTCACATTACACCTCTTTTTCTCAAGATGGCCTGGGGGGAGCCTGTCCTTGCAAGGGAGATGTTAACACACCCCATTTACAGAGGAGAGAATAAGGCACTGGGAGGCCTCTGAATAGTACACACAGGTAGAAAATTGGCAATGCTGAGACCCAAGCTCAGAAGCTCTCTGATTCCAGAAGTCATCATCTTTCAGGGGCTCAACCGAAGGTTTTACCAGCTACCCAAGGAGGCTACTGCCACGTGCAAGACCAGTCCCTTCTCTCCCGGGTCGGTCTAGCCTCCTGGACCCAGCCGCTGCCATTAGCTACCCTTCGTGGGGGGTGAACCACGTGACAACGTCACAAGACCTTTCCCTCTGCACATGATTTTATCCTTTTTTTTTTTTTTGCCTTTTTGCCTTTTTGCCTTTTCTAGGGCAGCTCCTGCGACATACAGATGTTCTCAGGCTCGGGGTCGAATCGGAGCTGTAGCTGCCAGCCTATGCCAGAGCCACAGCAACGCGAGATCCGAGCCGTGTGTGCAACCTACACCACAGCTCACGGCAACGCCGGATCCTTAACCCACTGAGCAAGACCAGGGATCAAACTGCAACCTCATGGTTCCTAATCGGATTCGTTAACCACTGAGCCACGACGGGAACTCCGATTTTATCCTTTAAGGTCGGCATAATTGGGCCAGTTTCCAGGTAAGTAAACCAGATTGAGAGAAGTGAAGTGACTCATCAAATTCACAGAGTGAGAGGTGATAGTGCCAACTCATAAACCAGGTTGGTCTTCCAGGGCCTCTTCTCTCGACCCCTACAGGGCTTTTCCAGTGGCAGAGGCCAGGGCGGCAACCTCCTCACTCTTCCCCACACACATCAACACACACACATGTTATCTCATGCTGTTCCCTGTTTTCCTGTCCACATTCTGCTTGTCCCCCAGAATCCATTACAACCTCCCCTCCTCCAGGAAGGCCTCCCTGCTGCCCCCACAGAAAATTCTCTATCCTCTGCCTCCCACAACTGATTTTCTTGCCTTGGGTGGCGGATCATCCCTTTCTTTGGCTCCCCAGCAGCAAGGGCAGAATCCAAGCTGCACTCATTTCTGAGAACTGGGCCCCGGGTACATTACCGTTTACACAACGCTCTCAAGTGCATCCTCCCTCTTGGTCTCCAACATTGCCCAAGGGTCAGCAAGATGGGGTCAGCTATCCCACTCCCAACCCAGGGAGCTGCGGCTGCAGAAGGCATAGCGCCAGCCCAGCCCAGCCCACACCAGCCTGATTCAAAAGCCTGTTCTTTGGACTTGGCTTTGCAATGCAGATTTCATGCAATTGTCGGGCAGTGAGTGACTCTAAATACATATTTACGGGTTTGTCAAGTGTTGCAGTGAGCCCACAGATCCCCAGCTCCCTGCATAAAGAGACCTCATGAAAACCAATGAAGTTACAGCCCCTGCACCCAGCGCCCCTGCCTGCAGCACCCAAACGCACGGTCTCCGCCGGGGTGGGGGTGGGGGTGGGGGTGGTAGGGTCCCGCAGAATATATTCACATCCCCTGAGGGTCAAAGCAGATCAGGGGCCCGTCAGCTCATGCTCCCAGGGAGGGGCCAGTGGGCTCTCGACGTGGCCATGTGACAAGCAGAGAAGAGGGGTGAGGGCTTTTCTGGGTCTTGGAGCAGGCTTGTGGCAGGACCTTGCTCACACTCTGCAGAGAAGTGGAACTGGGGTTCTGAGCAGATAGCAGCTGCAGACTGCCCGCCCCATAGTCTTTTGCTCTCTCTGTGTGAGTCAGGATGGTGGGTTACTGTGTAACCCACCATCCCCAAATTCCTGTGCCTTAACACTATACGAGTTTATTGTGTGTTCGTGGAAATCCACAGTGGCCCCCAGAAAGGGACTTCGTGATACAGGCTGCTGTGATCTCATGGCTCCCGTGCCAGTCTGAGGCCCCCTCCACGACCCCTGCAGCAGAGGGAGAGAGAACCAGGAAGTGCACTGGAATCGCACTGCCATGGCCTGAAGGTGCCACCTGGCTCTTCCATTCATATTTTCTAAGCCAGAAATAGTTAGACAGTCCTGACAACTGCAAGAAAGCTGGGAGATTTCCTGTGTGCCACGGGAGAAATGGCCTATCGCTCTATGTTAGTAATATCCACTGCACTTTTTTCTGAGACCCAGCTGTTGGGGTTCTCTCTGTTGCCCCTGCACTTGAGCCATTTTGAAAGATGCTCATTTAGAGAAGTGTCTTATTCAGCAATCGCTGCATCAATGCTGCGTAATAGACCCCTCCAAAACTCAGCGGTTTACGACAATGAGCGTTTACTTTTCTTGTTCATAAGTCATAGATTGATGGCTGTGGCTGTGCTCCAGGCTTCAGGTTGGTCTGGCGTGGCTGCAGGCACTGGGTTGGATTCAGTCTGCTCCTTAGATCAGCAGCTGTTCTGGTATATTCGTCTCCTAGTGGATCAGAGGAGCACAAGAGGCCAAATCAAGTCGGCACATTTCAAGGCCTCTGTACACATCACACCCGCTAACCTTCCCGTGGCCGAAGCAAGTCCCGTGGCCAAACCCAAAGTCAGGGATGGGGAAGTGCCCTCCCCCTACCACAAAGCCTTGCAGGTGTGGGAAGGTAGAGTTCTATTAAAAGGGGAAGTAAAGATGTGGGAGCAATGATCCAGTCCCCGTGAAAGCTCTTTGGGAAAAGCCAGCTCTACCCCAGCCCAGTCTTTCTACCCCCTGAGCTTCTGCAGCCCCTTCTATAAAATGGGGCTAATACCTTTCTCTCAGGACTCCGAGGCCCCTCCTTAATCACAAGTAACAATTTCGTTCCCACCACATGGAGCGCCAGGGGCAATGCTTAAAGTCCACTGTGAGCTCTGCATCCCTTAAAGGCACACTGCTCATAATTCACACATTGGTGTGAATTAGCGAGTGCAGTGGATCCCCACTGGAGAATAGATTTGAGACCTGAATGCCCAGGGATCCACCAAGGTAGAGGGGAGAAGAAAGGGGGGGGGGGATGCTGAAAGGAAAGCAGAAAAATATCCAAAGGTCAGAGTCACCAACTTCACAGATCCGGGGCATGCTGCCCTCAGGATTTGGGAGAGCTGAGGGTGCAGGTGTGTGGCTTTGCCACAGGGGTCCCCTCTCACTCGGCTGTTCCTTCCTTCCACAAATATTGACCGACTGCCAGCCCTTACTAGGCTCTGAGGACGGGGAAACTGAGGCACAGGAGGACTCTGTGAGACCAGTGAGACCCTGTTCTCCCTGAGTTTACAGCTCTATTGGTCAGGGTTCTCCAGAGGAACAGAACCAGTTGGAGAGGTATAGACACACAGTCCCCAACCTACATGATTCAAACTTATATTTCGACTTGAGGATGAGGATACAAAAGTGACGTGCAATCTGCAGAAAGTGTATTTTGAATTTTGACCTTTTTCCGGACTAGCGATGATCTGGCTGTACAATCCTTTCTCGTGATGATGGGAGCAGTAGCCACAGCTCCCAAGTCAGCCCCGTCATCATAAGGGGAAACTATCAGTACCACTGCAACCAGTCTGTTTTCCACTTTCAATGCAGTATTCAGTAAATTACATGAGGCACTTTATTATAAAATAGTTTTGGTGTTTGATGATTTTGCCCAGCTGTGGGCCAGTGTTAGCATTCTGAGCATGTCTAGAATAGACGAAGCTAAGCTATTATGTTCTTTCAGTAGGTTATATGTATTAAATGCACTCTTTTTTTTTAAAGGGTCACACCCGCGTTATATGGAAGTTGATAGGCTAGGGGTCGAATCAGAGCTACAGCTACCGGCCTGCGCCACACACAGCAAACTATTATACCACAACTCTTGGCAAGGCTAGATCCTTAACCTACTGAGCAGGGCCAGGGAGCGAACCTGCACATGCTCATCGGATTCATTACCGCTGAGCCACAACGGGAACTCCTAAATGCATTTGTGACTTAAGGAGATTTTCAGCTTTTGATGGGTTTATGGAGACAGGTAAAGGAAGAACTGTGTATATAGACAGATGGAGATTAAGGAATCGGCTCCAGCGTTTATGGAGACTAAAAATTCCCAAGGTCCGTCGTGGGACAAGCTGGAGACCCAGGAGAGCCGATGGTGTAAGTTCCTTTCTGAAAGCCAGCAGACTCAAGACCCAAGGAAACCCATGTTTTAGTCGGAGACCAAAGACAAGGGGAAAAACCCTCATCCCAGCTCAGGCTTTCTGACAGGAGGAGGGTCAGCTTTTTTGTTCTATTCAGGCCTTCAACGGATGCCCTGAGGTCCATGCACAGTAGGGAGAGCCATCTGCTTCCCTCCCCGCCACCACCACCAATTCAGAGGAGGCGCTCACTCATCCAGAAATGCCCTCACGGTCATACCCAGAGGAACATTTGACCAAGTATCTGGGCATCCAGTAGCCCAGTCAGGTTGACACATAAATAACCACACACAGGCCAATGGGAAAGGCAGAAACTGAAGAAGGAAATACAAGTGGAAGGGGTAAGAGAGCAGATGAATACGTCTCTGTGGGAGTTCACAGCACGTGGTCCTTTGTTGCGAGACATGTTTTTATAATATTTTCTTAGCCTCTTTGCTGAAAACTCCATCTTGTCCTTCCTTACTTTGTCCCGTCTTCCTGCTTGAGAAACAGTCACGGTGATGGTAAATGACTTCAGCTTAAGAACAAAGACCTAAAGGCATAAGTTATTCATAGGGTCAGCTGAATGAGGACACAATGCATTGGTCTAGGCACGCTGGACCTGTGCAGGTTGGCATGCCATTTGCACAGCATGATTCGTCCTCTTAAGAATAAAAGAGCCCCATGGCCCCAAGGGGTTTATGAGGGGTGGTTAGCTGGATATGCACTAGCAAGGAGAACCGAGGTGCAAACCTAGGCACAAAGGGTTGCCGCAAATAGGCATGCCTTTTGCGGAAGCACAGTGAGGATTCTCTGAAATGCTATGCATAGAGAGCTGACTCAAATGCTAATGATAATGCCTAAAGTTTAGAGTAAAAGTTTAACCATCTACCAGCCACGTGACTTTTAAAATAATAAAAGAACTTATAAAATAATAATAATTAAAAAAAACCTATATCCTGCACCTACAACCCCCTTTTCCCTTGAGCACAATAAAAGCAGTGTGGTTTCTTGAGGCAGTGCTCTTGGTCCCTGAGACCTTGAGTCCCCTGGTTCCAAACTTTACTTAAGGTAAATGTCCCTGTGTCTTGTTTTATGTTAACTTTTTTTCCTTAAGTTCCACAGCACCCGTTCTTCAGCCCCATCCTGCTAAGCTGGTCTCGGCTAGTCCTTGTCTGTCCTTGGAGGGTGGAAGGAAAGGCAGAGGCGCTGAATGGGGTTTCTGGAGCCCATGAGCAGGTGGAAAAGGCATTTCAGAAGCTGGAGAACTTTCTCTCTGGTCATGGATTACACAGTGACAATCCAGGCCTTCAAGGCCCTGATGGTCCTTGCAGAGGAAAGCAGGCATCTCAAGATTTCCCACCCAAACCAACATTCTTGTCTGTAGGGGAATTTGATTCAATATGGCTGTGGCCTAGTCTGTTGAAAGATCACTGAGATTCAGTCACTATAAGTCACCTCAGGGAAGGGTCCCTAGTATGAGGTTTTGCTAGCCTTTGGCTTCTTCTTTTTTTTTTTTTTTTAATGTTGCCAGATTTCTTTTAACCTGTTTTTAAAAAGTAGTTTATTTGATCCTCACAACAATACTCTAAGGGAGGCATTATTATTTCTGTTCCCCTTTGTGCAGATAATGTGCCCAAGAGGTTAAATAAGTTGCCCAAGTTTGCACAGCCAGGCAGCCTGGCCCCAGGGACCACACCTTAAGACCAAGCTGGTATCTCCCTTGTTTTTGTCCGACCAGAATTTCAGCGTTTGTTTCTAAACAGCCAGATGACTGTGTCTTCAAGAGGATCCACTCTGGCGGGGGCGGGGGGGGGGGGGGGGGGTGCTTCTGAACCAGATTGGGTCCATCATGAATTTGGAACAATCCACATACACCTAGCTACCCGTTTCCTTATGTGGTCAGCATCACGCTGGACACCCAAACACGTGAGGAGGTCCCGGCCTTCAAGAACTCCCCCAGAGTCCTGGGAATCCACACTGCCGGCTTCCTTCCTTAGGCTAAAGGACTCGTTCCTGCGAAAAAGCCTCTTTACCTGCAGAATGGTCCTTTGCCCGACTAGTGGCAGTATAATGACCCCAACTCAAAGGCCCGGCCACTGCTCCATTTTGCACTGGAGCACCTACTGTGGTTTCCCTGCGGCAGGAAGGGGCCTGAGGTCATCCTGCTTAAGAAGAAACCAATATTTGCTCTCGATTTTGCAAAAGGGAGGGGTGCAATCGCCTGTCCCAGCCATGCCTGGCAGAGGTTGTGAAAAGGTGACTTTTCCATTAAAAGCCCAGCTCATGTTTTATGTATTTCTAAAGAGCCACAATTTGAATGTGATTCCTCCTCCCTTTAAGACAAGAACCCCAAAGTTAGTATTTAAAATGTCACGTGCAGCCAGAGGCCTCTGTGGGTCACGGAGGCCTGGATGGTTTATCCTGGGAAATAATAAAATGGATGCAGAATGATTTCAAAACCCAGAGAGTTGCCTAAGAGGTCAAGAATAGAACGTTTGAAACCAAACCATGAATAAATCTTAGGAAAGCTGAGAGCCGAACTTTAAGAAAGGAAGCTGGTAAATAAGCTGAATTTAAATGTTGCATTCACATAAGGAGGGTTAGTACAAGGAAGTGACACTGAGGTTGACAGCAAACTGTGGAGGGTCATTGGGTGCAGGCTGTAGGCCCCTCGCCAAGGTCCCCTCATCTAAAGCACTGTCCTTATTAACCAACAGGACAACTGAGACACTAGAGCACAGAGCTAGTGAGTAGCAAAGCCCCCCGGGTCCGCCCGCCTGGACTGATGCATATGGAGGATTTAGCACAGTGCTGGGCACACAGGAAGCACAATATCTATGCTAGCATTATTATTATTGCTGTTGTTGGGTTTTTGTTTGTTGTTTTTTTGCTTTTTATGGTTTTTTTGCTTTTTATGCAGCTTATGAAAGTTCCCAGGCGAGGGGTCGAATTAGAGCTGTAGCCACCAGCCTACACCACAGCCACAGCAACGCAGGATCCGTGCTGAGTCTGTGACGCACACCACAGCTCACGGCAACACCGGATCCTTAACCCACTGAGCGAGGCCAGGGATCAAACCTGCGTCCTTGTGGACGCTAGTCAGATTCGTTAGCTGCTGAGCCACAACGGGAACTCCAACTGTTGTAGTTACTATAGGACTTCAAAGACTGGAGACATATCCTTTAGGGTCTCAAGGGTCTCGTGGAATGATCCCTTCAAAAAGACTTCCTGGTTGTCCCACAAAAATGACTTCAGTGGAAACTCGAATTGGTGTGTCGCCAAAAGTGGATCAGAGCAGAAACTGTTAACCACCACTGACTAATCCCAGCCCCCACCACCACCCACACACATGATGCGTAGTAATAGCCTTGTATTACCCATCCTGTAGATCTTTCCATATCAGCACACAGACTGCAGCCCAAGGCCATGGCTGGCTGCAGGTGGAGGGCCCTGGCCAAGCTGGGACCGGGAAAGGCTGCCCAGTGCCGTGATGGATTTTTCCGTGCTTATTTCTCCCCATAACCTCACCTAATTATTACCATCCTTCAAATGCATTCCTTCTGAGATGGATCAATTTAACCGTGAAGCCTGAGCATTTCTATGAACCGACAGGCATCAGGGCGGCGGAAGGCAGGGCCACTCCCTTTGTTCTGTTCTGTTTTGTTGTGTTTGTTCTGTTTTGTTTTGTTTTGTTTTGTTTAAAGCACCTACACTCCCAAAGCAATTCTGTTTTCGTTTTTTCTACACAAATCACCCACTCCAGGCCCGCACAGCCCACCCCTCCCCGCCTCCCCAGCCTTTCAAAGCCTTTCAGAATCTCGGCCCCTTCTCTAAGCCTGTGACTTTCAACCAGGCTGCATAGTTGAACCACCTAGGGAGGTTTTAAAAGGTCCTGAAGCCTAAGCCACACCCAGGCCCCTTAAACCAGCAGCTGCTGGAGAGGGGCCCAGGCCTCAGGAGTTCTAAAACCCCGCAGGCCCCTCCAACGCAGCCAGCAGCCGCCTGTGTCGGAACCGCCCAGTTCTATGCCAGGCCCAAAGGCTTCTCTTCTATGAAGCGGCCTCTACTTTCATCTGCTCCCACCCTGAAGTACATACACACCACAATTATTTTTCTTTTCAATAAAAACATTACCTTTATTCGTTCATTGTGGAGTCAGAAATGGATGCGAAATTTTAAAGGTACAAAAAGATAGCGGGAGAAGTCTTCCCCCCCCCCATCCCAGCTCCCCTCCCCAGAAGGGAAGGCCTTTGTCCGCTGCTCTGAGGGCACAACGGCTGAGGGAATTGGCACGGTCTTTGGGTCACTCAAAGACTTCGAGTGTCTTGACTCCCGCCTCTGCCACTGGCTTCCATGTGACCTTAGATGAGTTTGAATGATGCGTTTGAATCCTGCGTTTGCATCCTGCCTGCGTTTGAATCCTGCCTCTGCCACTGGCTTCCCATGTGACCTTAGATGAGTCATTTCAGGTCTCTGATGTTTGGTTTCCTTTCTGCGACGTGGAGATGACAGCCCCTGCCACCTGGAGCTGTGAGGCTGGGGAGAGGGGCTTTCTGATTCTCTGCTGCAGCCTAACGAATGGTCCCAACACTGCGAGGCTTATGAAACAACTGTTTAATTTGCTCAATGTTCTGTGGGTCAGGAATTGCAGCCTGGGGGACCCTGGCCCATGAGTTCTCCCCAGGGTCATTCTCCTCACGGGTGACTGGGCTGGACTACAAGGTCCAAGACAGCTCCATTCACTTGACCGTCTCCCTGGGGCCCCTCTGCTCGGTCCTGCCCCCTCAGACTAGCTTGGGCTTCCTCACAGCGTGGTTTCTGGTGGTCAGATCAGAAAGCGGACGGGCTGCCAGTTTCCTAAGTCCCCGTCTCAGAAGTTCCAGCGTCAACCCAGATTCACCAGGAGAAGGCAAACCCCACTATCTCAGTGATGAGAAAGTGTTACGGTCTCGATGGGCCGTGTGTCATGGCAGCGTCTTCGGAAACACAATCCACCAGGAGAGGAATGAATGCAAAGAGTCAGCATGAAGCAGGTGCCAGCAAAGGTTAGATGCTATCCTTCTCATCAGCATGCAGTTCCTGTGCTTTTTACTAGAGTTCTCTGTTTAAATGCATCTTTGCACTTCCATCCCCAGTGCCTGGCCAAAGAGCCGGGCACAGATCGATGGCCAATGACTGTTTCCATGAAATCTCCGAGGTGCTCATGAGGCCACTCCTCATCCAGCCTTATGAGTGCTAATGGGGTGGATGCCTAAAGGGCCGGGCCACAAGGTCCCCCCCCCACCCCCGCTACCTCACCCCACCTCCTTACACGCTGGTCTCTCTGGTCTGCTGTGTCCACAACCTGAATGGTCCTCCTCCTCTCTTGTCCTCACAGTGTCTTCCGGTCCAAATTCTCCACGTTCACCACCATGAAACCACTTAAATGTCACCTTGACCCGGAAGCCTTCCTCAACCCCCTGCGCAGCAAGGCGGAGCACCTAGGTTTGAGCATCTGCTGTGTTGAGGGCACTTTATAAGAACTTCGGGATGAACAAGATGGGGACAGGTGAAGGGCAGAGATGTTTGGGGGCCAGGAGGCAGCAGGAGAAGAGGCAAGGACAAGGGAAAGGCATGGCGGGGCTCCTGCCTGGAAGGACCACAAGGTGAGTGAGAAGGGATTGGCGACCAGGAGTTCCCGTCGTGGCGCAGTGGTTAACGAATCCAACTAGGAACCATGAGGATGTGGGTTCAGTCCCTGACCTTTCTCAGTGGGTTAAGGACCCGGTGTTGCCGTCAGCTGTGGTGTAGGTGGCAGACATGGCTCAGATCCCGTGTTGCTGTGGCTCTGGCGTAGGCCAGTGGCTACAGCTCCGATTGGACCCCTAGCCTGGGAACCTCCATATGCTGCGGGAGCCGCCCTACAAATGGCAAAAAGACAAAAAAAAAAAAAAAAAAAAGAAGGGATTGGGGACCAGACCAAGCACAGTCTCACATGCCCTGTGATGAGTTCGAGCTTCATTCTCCAGGCGAAAAGGGCAGGCATTTTAGGAGAGGGGAGACGTAATGAGATACGAGGCAGGTGTGCGGGCACGAGAAGAATAGAGGGCACAGAAATGATGTTTCATCAGGTACCATCCCAGTACTCAGAGTTCTGAACCCTGGACTGTCAGATCAAGGCTTTCCACTCCCACCCCTGCCCTGGTAGAAAGGGAGACATAGAGAATTGCCCACAGCGAGGGCCGTGGGCCTTTGGCCATGCAGCTGGATTCCAGAAAATGTATCTGCCAGGCCTGCGTCTGACATTGGGAAATGTCTTAGTGGCACAGGGAGTAATGATTGATAGGTCTGATGAATGCATCCCCATTATTATTGAAATTTATACACATTCTGCAGATCGAAGACTCTCTCAGTGCACGAGTCTCATTTAATATTCACAGCTGTTGTTTTTCAACTGGAAACCTAAGACTCTGGCCCCTAGATTGACAAAGCTGAAATCCAGAAGTAACATCCAGAAAGCAAATTCCCTCATTGGGAAACTGCCCTCTGCCCCTAACTGACACGTGACCCTGGGCGCATGGTTACTGGATCTGAGCCGTGTTCTAGAAGGATGAAGCAGGTCGTGGACAAGCCCAGACCCTCATCCATGAGAAGACTCCAATTCCCTCTGACTATTCATTTAGTCATTCATTCGTTAAGAGATATTTTGAACACCTGCTATTTGCCAGGCCCTGCGGTAGGTGCTAAGAATACAGCAAAATCACCATAGAGGAGGCCCTTGCTCTCCTGTGCCTTACTGTCAGTGGAGCAGACAGACTAGAAAGGAAACAAACGAAGCAAAATAAAATAAATACAGCTCGCGATAAGATCCATGAAGGAAGTAAGCAGCGTTGTGTGAATGGCGCAAGGCAAGAAATCATATGATTTGAGGGTGTTATTTCCCGAATACTCCCAAACCCTAAGACGCATTGGGCCCTGGGTTAGGCCTTTTTGCTCCACTTGATGAACTGGTTAAGATCACAAAGGGAGGAGTTCCCGTCGTGGCGCAGTGGTTAACGAATCCGACTAGGAACCATGAGGTTGCGGGTTCGGTCCCTGCCCTTGCTCAGTGGGTTAACGATCCGGCATTGCCGTGAGCTGTGGTGTAGGTTGCAGATGCGGCTCGGATCCTGCGTTGCTGTGGTGGCTCTGGCGTAGGCCGGTGGCTACAGCTCCGATTGGACCCCTAGCCTGGGAACCTCCATATGCCGTGGGAGTGACCCAAGAAATAGCAAAATGAAAAAAAAAAAATCACAAAGGGAGAGATGATATAAGACACCAGACATGGCAGGTAGACAGACATAAGCAGTAACCGATCTGTGTGCTCACTCTGGATTTTTCTCCACCGACTCAGATGTTATCTGCAGTTTTCTAATTCTGCTGCATTCTAGGATCTGATATGAGTTCGTTTCCATGCCTCGGTTTCCTTCTCTGTGCAATGACAGTAATAGTAGGACCCTCCTCATAGAGCGTGGGGAGGATTAGATGCTGTATACATAAAGTGTTTAGAACATAAACTCCCCCTATCCTTGGATGGGCCGCCCCTGGAGCTGAGCTTTGAGGTTCTCTTGTGTGCATCGGGCTGAGGGGAAAGGGTACCAGGGGAGGGGGTGGGCTGTCTTGATTTGGGTTCCACCAGAAGCACCCCCTGAAGCAAGAATTTGTATACAAGTAATCTGTCGGGGAGGTGAAGGAGATACTGTTAGGAAGTGGGGAAGTGAGGGGATAAGGCAGCCAGCAAAGGGCGTGGTATCAAGCAGGTTGGAGCTTAATCTTCCCGGGGAACTGCAAAGCCAGTGTAGTGCACAGCCTCAAATTTATCCCATGAAAGGGCAAGGGAGTTGAGGTGTTTATACACCAGTTCTTCCCTGGTCACCTATTAAAGGCTACAGTGTGGGGGGGGGGGTAATGAATTTTCAGGAAGCCTGCTGTCCATTGTGGCTGCACCCTAGCAGCCTCAGAAAGCCTCAGGGAATCCATACAGATTCTAGAAGTTGGGATGTATGCACAGCCGCGGTCCAGGCAAGAGCTGTGGATGGGCTCCAACAGAGCCCAGCACAGAGGCTCAGCTCAAGTAGAGACACAGTCAGATAAACTTGGGGACAGCAGGTGTAACGTCTGGGAGCTGAAGCAGAGCAGTAGAGGACAAAGGGTCATGCTGATCCCAGGTCTGGGGGCCTTGAATGCCAGGCTAAGGAACTGGGGCTTCATTCTGTGAGTAGCAGGCAGCCCTTAGAGATGCTTGAGGAGAGGGATGCAGAGCTGAATTGAAGATGAGAAACAACAGGGGAGTTTCTGGGGTGGCTCAGTGGTAATGAACCCAACGAGTATCCATGAAGATCCAGGTTCGATACCTGGCCTCGCTCCCTGGCCTCGCCAGCGGGTTATGGATGCGGGGTTGCCATGAGCTGTGGGGTAGGTCACAGACACAGCTTGGATCTTATGTGGCTACCGCTGTGGCACAGGCCAGCAGCCTCAGTTCCGATTTGTCCCCTAGCCTAGGAACTTCCATATGCCTCAGGTGCAGCCCTAAAAAGAAAACAACAGGGAGTTCCTGTTGTGGCTCTAAGGGTTAAAAACCCAGCTAGTATCCATGAGGATGCAGGTTCGATCCCTGACCTTGCTCAGTGGGTTAAGGATCTGACGTTGCCCTGAGCTGCAGTGTAGGTGGCAGATGGGGCTCAGATCTGGCGTTGTTGTGGCTGTGGTGTAGGCTGGCAGCTGCAGCTCTCCTTTGGCCCCGAGCCTGGGAACTTCCAGGTGTGGCCCTAAAAAAAGAAAGAAAGAAAGAAAGAAAAAGAGAAGAAGCAACAGAATCATTAAGATGGGGGTCTACCCCACCCCCAAGTGTCCCTGGAACCTGCTGACCTTGCTCCCCATTCCGCAGGCCAGCCAGGTGGTTCCCAAAGATACAGATTCTAAGAGCAGCTTGCAAGGACTACTCTGAGAAGTCACTGGGAAGAGGCTGGTGCTCCCAGGGATATTCTCAGGCAAGAGCAGGGCCAGTCACCACGCCTAACAGTATTAATGAACCAGAAGAGTCAGACACGCAAGTTTGGGCCAGAGCTGAATTTCTCCATGCGAGAGTTCCAGGCTTCCCACAGGGGTCTTCTCTGCCCCTCACCCAGGCCTCCTCTGAACAAATGATCAAACACATTATTAAAGACCATTGTTTGAAAGGATGGCCATACTGTCAGCATTGCCAAGGCATTCAGGTCTCAGCCCAGCCTTGGCACTGCCAGAGGCGGGGGTGCTGAAAAGCAGGAGGGCTGCAGTGCCTTTAAATGCCCACAGTCACTGTACTGGGTCCCTCTCAACTCTCTCCACCACTGGGCAGGGTATTTATCATCTCCATCATCCAGAGGTAAAAATGCAGGCTAAGAGAATTTACAAATTTGTCTCAGAGCAGGAGCTCCCATTGTGGTGCAGCAGAAACGAAACTGACTAGGAAATATGAGGTTGCAGGTTCAATCCCTGGCCTCGCTCAGTGGTTAGGAATCCGGCGTTGCCGTGAGCTGTGGTGTAGGTCAGCAGCTGTAGCTCTGATGGGACCCTTAGCCTAGGAACCTCCATACGCCAGGGGTGTGGCCCTAAAAAGCAAAAAAATAAATAAATGAACAAACCTGTCCTAGAGCAAAGCTAGGGTTATAACTGGAAGGCTTTGAATATTCTGGATTAAGATACCTAGATTTATAAAAACCTTCTGGTCATGCGTCAAGAAGGAGATTCCATCAGAGTGGGAACCCCTGCAGAGAAGGCCTTGCCATCAGATCGACTTGAGGTGAAGAAGGGCAGGGAAATGTGCCCAGAAGTTAGTGAACTTCTGCACATTTGTGTCACTAGAGTTTATAGGCAAGACACCAAGCTGGGAGAAAGGAAAAAAAGAGACAAACGATATCAGAAAGGAATGCAGGAATTCCTGCTGTAGTGTGGTGGGTTAAGAATCCAACCCACTTGGGTTGCTGTGGAGGTGCGGGTTTGATCCCAGCCCTGAGCAATGACTTCAAGGATTCAGTGTGGCCGTAGCTGCAGCGGAGGTCGCAGCTGTGGCTCCGATTCAATCCCAGACAGAAAAAAAAAAAAAAAGAAAAGAAAGGAATGCCATGCTTGGTGCCTGAATCACCTGGCTGGCTGCATAAATGCCTAGAAGAAAATGCAGAACGCCGACTCTGTTAGGAAAAGACACATTTTGCTGCCGAGAGTAAATCGGAGTCGGGGAAGAGTGACAGAAGGGGAAGCCACGTGGATGAGGAGTGGGCTTACTGTTCAGGAAGCTACAGTTCCCAAGCATCCCTGCAGAGCTCACAGAAGCAGCAAAAGGGACCCTGTGCCCCATTCTGGACGTGTGGGGGTGAGTGTGTGTGCATGCACATGTGGACTCATGTGTGTCTGCGTGTGTGTACATGGGGGCGCATTGCAAGAATGTGTGTGTTTACGCATAGACATGCCCGTGAGTTCGTGTGCTCGCACAGCGTGTGTGTGTGTGTGTGCCCACAAATTGGCATACAGGGGCAAAACGCACATCTCATCGTCTTGGAATCTGGGTGGCTCTGACACACAGTAGATGCTGCTATTTACTAAGTCAAGCTCAACACTTGGGCACTCGCTGCCTGATCCCTCCCAGACAGGAAGAGGTCAGGACGAAGGTGACAGTGACTTCTGCTTTCTGCAGGTGGAGCAGGAGGAATTTCTTTCCTTCTCTCATCCTACCTGCCTGTGATTCCTCTCCTGCCTCATCCCAGCCATACTGCCCTGCCTTCGGCTCCAGGACTCCTTCTCCCCCCTCGGGACCTTGCCAGGTGCTCTTCCTTCTCAAGGCACCCACTTTCTCTCCGTGCTTCTCTGTGAACCCACACCCCACCCAAGCTTCACCTCCCTCCTTCTACTCACAGCGCAGGGCATCAGATCTCCTGGAAAACTTTCCTCTCCTTGGAGTTCCCATTGTGGCTCCATGGTTAATGAATCTGACTAGGAACCATGAGGTTGCGGTTCGATCCCCGGCCCCGCTCAGGGGGCTAAGGATCTGGCATTGCCGTGAGCTGTGGTGTAGGTTGCAGACACTACTCAGATCCCGTGTTGCTGTGGATGTGGTGTAGGCCGACAGCTACAGCTCCGATTAGACCCCTAGCCGGGGAACCTCCATATGCCGTGGGTGTGGCCCTAGAAAAGACAAAAAAATAATAATAATAAAATTTTAAAAATTAAAAATAAATTTAAAAAACTTCCCTCTCCCTTAGCTGTGTTTTGTTTTGTTTTGTTTTGTTTTACTTTTTTAAAAAAGAAGCTCTACTGACGTACTCATACGCCCTTCAATTCACCCACTTAAAATGAACAATTCAGTGGTTGCAGTAAATTCACAGGGTTTCAGCAAATTCACAGTGGTTGTGCTACCACTGCCATAATTTAATTTTAGGACATTTTCATCTCCCCAAAAAGAAGCCCCATAACTATTAACAGTCGCTCTCCATTCCTGCCTCCTCCAACCACTAATCTGCTTTCTATCTCTATGAATTCGCCTAGTTGGGACATTTCACATAAATGGAATCATGGAATATATGCCCTTTTTAACTAGCTTTTTTCACTCTGCATCCTCTTTTCAAAGTTCATTCATTTTGTAATACGTATCAATACTCCCCTTCTTTTGATTGCCAAATAACATTTGGCATGTGGTGTGGATATACCACATTTTATTCATTCTTTCATCAGTTGGTGTCATATCTGGGACTACCTAACCCAAGGTCACCAATATATAGGCCTACGTTTTCTTCTTAAATTTTAGTTGAAGCTCTTACATTTAGGCTTATGATCCATTTGGCCTTTGGCCTTCAACAATTATTTATTGGGCAGTTACTACGTGCCAGTCACTGATCTAGGGCTGTGTGTATCTCAACATGTCTGTGAGCAAAACAGACAGCCTCCCATTCTTTTTTTTTTTTTTTTGTCTTTTTGCCATTTCTTGGGCCGCTCCCACGGCATATGGAGGTTCCCAAGCTAGGGGTCGAATCAGAACTGCAGCCACCGGCCTACACCAGAGCCACAGCGACTTGGAATCCGAGCCGCATCTGCAACCTATATACAGCACAGCTCACAGCAACGTTGGATCCTTAACCCACTGAGCAAGGCCAGGGATAGAACACTCAACCTCATGGTTCTTAGTTGGATTCATTAGCCACTGAGCCACGATGGGAACTCCAGCCTCCCATTCTTGAAGAGCAAGAGCCGACCTCCCGGTGGAGGAAACAGTCATCAGGAAAACCACTAAACAGGATAAACTGAGCAGGTGTTGAGCCCTGAAAATTAAAACCACATGGCACATTCAGGAAACCGGGTCATTCCATGAGCCTGGATCCCTGAGCAGGTGTTCAGGGCTTCCGGGTGACACAGGGGTGGCCTTCCTGACTCTTCCCTTGTTTACAAATGACAGACAGAGGTCCAGGAAGGTGAGGTCAGGTGTCTAGCCCTGCTCGGCCAGGCAAGTGGCAGCACTCAGACATGGCTTTCAGTTCCCAGGGTTCTGAGGCTTGACTTCCATCACTCGCCTGGAACACGGTGCATTTTCCACACAGCAAGGTTTGTTTATGTTTCTTGCTAGCGCGATGCGTCGAAAGTAGCAGCAAGTGCTCGGATAGTGCCTGAGCAGTGTCTTAAGTACTAAAACCCTCTTAGATGAGATAATCCGCATGATGATGTTTACAGGCATCCCCTCACTATGAAAGGTTCTGCTTTGAGACAGGCTATTTCTGCCTCCACTTAAGATAAGATAATATCTCAGCTAATCCATTTCTCTGTTGGGCTCTGCTGGAACTTCTCCCTTAATCTTCATTATCACTTACCATGTGCTTTTGTTGGGACTTTGCTGGACCAGGTTCACCCCAAGGGCCTCTGCGCAGTTCTAAGAAGAGGAGATCAAATGCCGAATCGCTCAGAGCTACGTCTGTCTAGGGCCCAGGTTGGCTGTCACTCACTGGGCGTTTCAGCCACAGGACTTCCAGGTTCCCAGGTCCAGGGAGAATCCCCTGTTCTGACACATCTTCCCTTTGGGGAGGTCTGGGGCTGCTTTCTTTGTGGGAAAGAGCAAAAATTTAAGTATCACTCTGTCAGATGAGGTCTTTGCACCAGCAATCAGCTTTCTGAATTTTAACAGGAAGTAGCATGGTCTCAGTCTGAGACGGTAGGTAGAATTCACGTTGCAGGTCACTTCTGACCTTGTCTCCAGGGAGAGGGACAATCAGCTACCACGGCCAGGGGCGCCTCCCTGCCGGTGGAGATAGCTCCTCCTCAGGACACCCGAGTCGTGTGTCATTGGGCGAGTCATGCCATCCTCTCTGGGTCTTCATATTTTTCTGAATAAGGGCACATTCGGCTTTGTCTCTAAGGTTCCTAGCCTCTAAGGTGGCTTCATGAACTCACACATGGTTGGGCAAGAGGGACTGAGCGTTGCCAAAGCCTCGGTGCCAAAGCATTGACTTTGATGGGGGGAGGGGGAGAGTGGCAGGGGGTGAGATCTACCTCTTTTTTTTTTTTGTCTTTTTGCCTTTTCTAGGGCTGCTCCCATGGCATATGGAGGTTCCCAGGCTAAGGGTCTAATCGGAGCTGTAGCCACCAGCCTACACCAGAGCCACAGCAATGCAGAATCTGAGCCGCATCTGCAACCTACACCGCAGCTCATGGTAATGCCAGATCCTTAACCTACTGAGCAAGGCCAGGGATCGAACCCACCACCTCATGGTCCCTAGTCGGATTCATTAACCACTGAGCCATGACGGGAACTCCGAGATGTACTTCTTAAGGGAGATCATCGCGGCAGGTTTAGATCTGCCACGTCCACCCCAGTCGCCACTAGCCACATGTGGCTTTTTAAAATGTCAGTTGATTTAAATGAAATAAAATGTACAAGGCGGTACTTGAGCCACATTTCAGGAGTATTGGACAGTGAAGATGGAAAGCATTTCCATCATTGCTGAAAGTTCTGACAGCCCTGGTGTAAAGAGCCTTTTCTCGTGAAACATCTTGCATTTTCCCACAGTTCTGTGAGTGGAGGGGAAGAAGGCGAACAAGATTGAGACAGTCAGTTCTACTCTGCTTCCCAGGTACAGCCTTTGCAGTGCATTGCAGGTGATCCGCTCAATATCTTGTCAAAGAAGATGTCATTACTTCCTTTTTAAAATAGGAGAACTCTAGCCGGAGAAGCAAAGTAATTTTCACATAGTTATTCAGCTGGTAACCATCCCCCCTTGCCCAGCACAGTGGCAGCCAGACAGGGGGCGGGCTTTGGATTCGCCAAATGAAGAGACCGAGGTTCAGGGAGGTCACGTGGCTTGGGCCAGGGGTCCCTGCTCTGGAGGGGCTCAGCCTCTCCCCATTCCAGCCAGCAGAGACCCAGGAGGCAGGGGCTTCTGGCCCGCTGGTTCTAGACTCTCAAAGGAACACTTTCTGTCTGGGAAATAACAAACCAAGAGAAAATTCATGCTTTTGCAATGATGAAAATGAAAATTTCCAATTTGCTAGTCAAAAGCTTTTCCCTGTTAAGAGATAAGAGTAAATGTGAGTCTTTGTTATCAGTGATTAATTCATTATAGTGCAGAGTCTCCAGGCAATATCTGCCCCCACCCGCCTCCCCCCCCCATGCTTTAGGGGGCCCTTGTACCTGACTCTAGCAGTTGGCCAATCCCTAAACTCCCTTTTGCCTGATCTCCTTGCCAACACCGCTTGGTGATTCTTTTTTTAAGGTTTTTGTTTTGTTTTGTTTTGTTTTTGTTTTGTTTTGTTTTTGTCTTTTTGCTATTTCTTGGGCCGCTCCCACGCATATGGAGGTTCCCAGGCTAGGGGTCCAATTGGAGCTGTAGCCACCGGCCTATGCCAGAGCCACAGCAATGCAGGATCCAACTACACCACAGTTTACGGCAACGCCGGATCGTTAACCCACTGAGCAAGGGCAGGGACGGAACCCGCAACCTCATGGTTCCTAGTCGGATTCATTAACCACTGCGCCACGACAGGAACTCCTCTTTTTTTAAGTTTTAAGGGAAGTCTGCCATGGAGAAAGAGGGTGTGTGTGTGTGTGTGTGTGTGTGTGTGTGTGTGTGTGTGTGTCAGTCACAGTGTGTCTGGGGCTGTCTCATTAGGTTAGAAAAATGAGGAAACCTTTCAACAAAGCCCCCTTCTGACTGATGTCTGCAGGCAGAGTGCTGGACTGGGTGGGCATGAGGAGACCCAGGCCTGAGCCTAGCTTGCCTGTCCCTCCTTGAGCCTTTCAATTTAATTTAATAAGAATTTATTGTTGTTAGGAAAACTGCTAGCCAGGGAAGCAAAATGGGTTTCAGCTTTCATGCCGCCAGCTGATGGGTAACCACTGCCTACTGCACTAGATGGAGAAGGATTCTGAGGCTCAGTGAGCACCTTGATTGATTAGTCATGTCTGCCGGGACCCAGGAGTGGGGACTGGCCACATCCTACAGTAAGACGAGATCAACAGGAGTCCCCGTGGTGGCTCAGTGGAAATGAATCTGACTAACCTCCACGAGGATGCAAGTTTGATCCCTGGCCTTGCTCGGTGGGCTAAGGACCCAGCATTGCCATGAGCTGTGGTACAGATTGCAGACGTGGCTGGGTCCCACGTTGCTGTGGCTGTGGTGTTGGCCAGCAGCTGTAGCTTCAATTCAGGCTAGCATGGGAACCTCCATGCGCTGCAGGTGCGGCCCTAAAAAGACAAAATAAAAAAAGATGAGATCCACAGTAATGATCTATCCATAATAATCGTAGTAATTAGAGGAAAACTCTCCTGGTGAGGTCATGGGGATATCAAGTAAGATCTTGGACATGAAGATGCTTCGTGACCTGCACAGGGGACTCATGATATCTGAGTGCTTATTAACGCTCTGATTGTGATCATGACGTCCTCGTTCTTACAGCTTGGTCCTTCCCCCCCCCCCGCCCCCCCGCAATCCCAGAGCCCTGCCAGGCCTTGTCATAGACCTGGAGGCAGCAGCGATGGGGAGGGAGCTCTGTGGGTAGAGCCTCATTCGTTCGTGCACCCCTGCCCTCAGCATTCCCAGCTCTCTTCCTTCCCCCAGGATATGCTGCAAAGGGTCTTTTAAGATCCAGATACTGGCACCGAGATGGCCAGGCATCTGTCTCCTTACTGCTCCCAGAATAGTTGTCCTTCGAATATGGTCTTCGGGGAAGGGAGAAATTCTGTCTTCCGCCCAGATGGTGCCCCTCAAAACCCCCAGGGCTGGATAATATCCACCCTGCCAGGACCACTGGGAGATGCCAAGTTCCAGAGCTAAGTGTGTGGTTTATTTGGTTGATGGACCCAGGAAGCACCACCCAGGGGCAGGGCCATAACTCAGGGAAGGGAAAAAGCCAGTTCAGGGGCATTCGTGAGCAGGTGACCTCAGTGGGCAAGTGGGGCTCCCTCCGGCTAGGATAATATAATATATAATATAATGTAATATAATATAATGTAATGATAATAAAATAGAAAGGTCTGAGACTTGCCCACCCGGAAGTGAGGGCGTTGGGGCATTTGTCCAGCTCTCACCCATCAGTGCTGGAGGACTGCTCCTGGGGCATTAACTCCCTGACTTTTCTGACCATCCCCACGTGCAAGCCAAGTTTGCACCTGCAGCCAGAGAACGTTCTGGGGCAGAGTTCCAGGTGCTTGAATTAGGAAGCCTCGGGGGTGTGCAAATCTGGTAAGTGCCCAGTAGACACGGACTGGTCACCCCCAGCATCTTCCCTTTCACAGAAATTTATATCCTCTGATGAGCCTTCTCATTACCAAGCTGGGGAGAATGAAGCTCAGAGAAGGCAGGAGACACACACAAGTTCACACAGCAAGTTGCTAGCAGTGATAATAACCCTAGCGCCAGTTACCACATCATGGGTGCCAGGCATGATGGGAGGGGCTTGGCACAATTATCGCCCAGCTTGGCCATTACCCCTACAAGGTACATGCTACTGTGTCATCTACAGTTGAGAAAACCAGGCTTTGGAATTCTCTGGTGGCCCAGCAGGGATCCGGCATTGTCACCACTGTGACTCTGGTCACTGCTGTGGTGCGGGTTGGATTCCTGGCCCAGGAACTTCGGCATGCCATGCGGACAGCCAGAAAAAAAGAAAACTGGGTTTTGAGAGGGGAAATATTGGCCCAAGGACATCAAGCCGAAGAGATAGAGGCAGAATTCAAACCCAAGTCTGTCTGCCTCCTTAACCTGGGATCTTTTCATCACTGGGAAGAACCAGCAGGAGGCTCCAGTTCAGAGCCCAGGGCCCTCCCCCATCACCCCCCACACACAGTCAAGACAAGGAGCACCCTCTAGGTCAAGGGTCTCACCTGGCAGGCAGTCTTAAACTCCCTCAAGAGCTCAGAGCTAGCCCACCGCTGGGCATCTCTGCTTCCCTGTGGGACTGTGCCTCGTTCTTAACTAATTGGAGAGAACGTGGTGGCGGTGGGGGGGGGGGCGGGTATAGATACCAGCAGGAGAGTTAAACGGGGGAACCCCAGTGAGTGAGCCTGACCCTGAGGAGGAGCTGCGGAAGGAGTGGTTACCAGCTGTGCTCCTGGAGGAAAGATCCAGGACCCTGCCTCAATAGCCCCACCTGCAAAATAGCCCCACTAGCAAACCTTAAGGGCTCTTCTTGTACCAGTCACTCCTCTAAGCACTTTGCATGAATGAGCACAGAGGTCTCAGACTAAGTAAGGCAGTAGGTGCTGCTAACATCACCCCCAGTTCACACAGGGGGAGACTGAGACCCAGAAAAAGGGAGGGACCCACACCCAAGGTTATTCTGCCCTGAGATTGAAATTTCTTTGGCTTGATTCCAAATCTATCATCTCAGCCCCTCTGGTGGAAGCCCCCAGGATGTAGTAAACAACCCTTGCTTACAAAGAGGTTTTGGCCCATGTGGGCTCCTTGGCTTAAGGGCTATTGCAATCTCTGTATTTTACCAAAGAGGAAACAGGTCCCAGAGGGGCCAAGGTCAAGAGCAAGTCAGTTGTAAAGAGAGTGTCAGTTTCCCAGGCTGGGATGATAGCAGGGAGGGCGATGAGGGGGTGAGATGCTTCGGCATCCCTCTCTGAGCCTCTACCAACCCGGTGCCCGCTCCCCACCACTCAACCCGCAGGACCCCCAGAGGCATCAGTGCTGACTCGGCACCTGCAAGCCTGTCCCCTGCAGCGGAGAGCCTGGGGATGTCCCCAGTGGCACCACCCGCAGCGGGAGAGCCAGAACCCTCAGGGAGAGTTTATATGGGAGCCATCATTGCAGAGGGTCCCTGGGGCCCAGGAGCGAGCGGGGGATGGGGGTTGTGTGTGGGGGGAGGAGGAATGAAGGGATGGGGGGAAGAGCAGAGCGGCACAGAAGTACTAGAAGCCTAAAGGCGATCGGCTCGGAACAGAGCAAGGATCCCGCAGAACCCCCACTTCTGTCTATAAGAGGTGTTTCTCATTCTACCAACCCCCCACCCCCACGCACACCCCACGAAGAGCAAGAAATCCCCCAAACTAGGAGGCAGGTGATGGAGGATTTAGAAAAACAGGTCTGGAAGAGGCCTTCTGGTCCAACCACACCTGCCCTGAGACTCCAGGAAGGGGAGTCCCAGGGGTCCTCCTGGTCTGGCTGGGGGGTTAGTCCTTCCTTTAAAAGGTGGTGCAGGCAGGTCGTGCTGTCCCCCCCCCACCACCACCACCCCGCGTCCCGCGCACGCTCCCTTTCTCTGCCCTCCTGCCCTCACCTCCCCATCCACGGCCTGCAGTCTCCACCTCTGGGAAGGTCCCAGTTTCCCCATCACCCCCCAGGACTCCCCTTTTCAAATCCTGGCTCCATCCCTTGGTGGAGGAGATGGCCTCGGAAAGCCTCTGAGGGTGTCCGGGCATCGGCCTGGGGCTTTCCTCCCCCAGAGGCTTGGTGCTCCCCAGGCCCCCGGAGCCCTGGCTCCCAGCCACCACCCACAAGGGCAAGTCACTCCCCATGGGATTCCCAGTTCCTTCCTCTCTGTGGGGGACAACTACTCCCCACTGCCCTCGGGAAAGCCGCCTCCCCGCGCGGAGCCGCCAGGTCCAGCCCCTCCTCCCTCACGTCCCGCCCCTTCCCTCCCACCCCAGCTCCAGCCTCACCCGCCGGGGCCTGGAGTGCCCTCATTTCCCCGGGCTCTGTCTCCTGACTCCGGGCACTTGCGCCTGCTGTGCCCTCTACCAGGAACGCCCCCCTCAAAGTGACTGCAAATGAAAGAAAAGACTTGCAAGAGCCCCCTCACAGCTGGGGGCCGAGGAGGCCTTTTTGCGGGGCAGGGGAGGGGGTAGCTTTCAAACCAGCTGCCTTTTTTCTCCTAAGCAGCTCAAGCTCAGGGCCCCTGGAGCGGGGCTTTCTTTGGGATCCTTTGCAAGGATGGGGAAGGAGAGAGGAGAGAGCAAGGAAACTTCCACATCCTGCACCCCCATCAGCCACACCCCCACCCTGGGGCCTTGGCGCTTCCCCTTCCCCTCGCTTCTCCCTGGATCTCCCAGGCCACAGCTCAAATGCCAGCGCCTCCAGGAAGAGGCTGTCCTGGCCACATGTCACCCAGTCTTATTGTCTCCACAGCGCTTATCGCTTATCGTGAACTGACATCTTTGACGTGTCCATGTACCCCACTGCCTATCTGCCACCCCTCACCCTCCCGCCATGGACCTTGCCCAGGTGGCTCACTGGGGTCCCCCAGCACCTCAACAGGCTGCTACTTAGTAGGTGCTCAATATGTATGTGTCTAATAACTGAAAGGGCTTCCACGTGCCTCTGCATCTGCTCCATCTGTTTGGAGTTGCAGTGTAGACCCAGATGTGTTATTTTCCCTTGTTAATTACTGCACAGTCATTATAGTAAGAAGTGTAAGCACAGAATGCGTTAATGGGGAAACGTAAAAGACTGCGTGCACTGGCTCGAAGCACACTGGGATGGCCTCTCTGCGGCCTGCTGGGATCTGGAGCGGGGAATTTGGCCTCCTGAATCAGGAGCTTGAGTCCTAAGCCTGCTTTTTCATCCCTTCTCTGGCAAGTCATTTCCAGACCCAGATCTGCCCCAGTAGAGGCAACAGTGGGGGTGGTGGAACCTGGGCCTTGGCAGGGTCAAAATCCTGCTTCCATGTGTTTCTTAAGGGCTGGGGATCAGGGGCAGGTGATGTTGAACAGAGGACTTTACTTCTCTGAGCCTCAGTCTTCCCGTCTATAAAGTGGGGGTGGTGACACTTTATTGCCATAGGCCTAAAAGAGACAACACAGGCAAAGTGCCCACAGCGGGTTTCAGCCACGGTTAACTCGGTGTCCTGGATAAAGGGCAGGCTCCCTGCTTTCACGCCTCAGGCCCCCCTCTTCAGCAGAGATGGTGCAAAGCTGTCACCGTTCATGGATTTTTCCTCCTCTACGCTTCAAAAACCAGGGTGACTTTAGCAAGGTTGAGTCAAATGTCTTTAATAGGGTTGCAGACCCAGAGTTTTGAAAATGTGGTACTCTGGATGGGAGCATCATATCTTCATGAATGAATTCCCAGGTGTACAGCCAACTGTTACAGCTTCTGGAACCTGTTTATACCTCTGCTCACCCCGGACACACACACACACACACGCATGCGTGCACACTCTAAATGCCAGCCGTGCCCCGCTAGGCAGAGACAGAAGCACAGATACTCCAGGGGTGAAAACCTTTGTGGGCTCAACTGGCAAGGGAAGGAGAAACAGCCAATGTAAGATGTAAAGTGCTGGAGACACGGGGGTCTTGACGGATATTCCAGAACCAGCTCTTAGGTCCTCTGCAGCCTCTGGGTGGGTACAGGGCTCGAATTTCGCCTTCCTGGTGATCCTGAGCGCCCTCTTGTGGGCATCAACGGTTTTGCTTTTTGTCAGGTTCAGTCTGATTTTCCTTTTCTTTTTCTTACCCTTTTTAAAAAGTACTCTTTAATTCAGTGCCACAATTCTCATGCATATGCTACCCCCGATCGCCATTTTTCTATCTTCCAAAGCATTGAAGGCTGAAGATCCCATCTCATGACTGGTCCTACCTTAAAACAAGGAAGCATTTAATTTGCTCTTCAAAAAATCATACAAATGTTGACAATATCGAAAAGCACAAAGAAAAGAGTACAACTCAAGACTAAGCTTTGCAATAAGCGTTCCAACCACATCGTGTCCAGAGGGAGAAGGGAAGGAGGTCACAGTCCTCCTGGTTGACTAGGGATTTATTTGGAGAGAAAAACAGAAGCCTTTAGACAAAATGTTTTTCCATTTGAGCTCCGTTCTGAGCCTGTGAAAGAGGGTGGGTGCCTGGGTTTGGGAGCCGAGTCAGTTCATGCTGTCGACCCTATAAGTGAAGAGGCTCCCCATACTCGCTTTTTTCCTTCCAACTGAGACCCCCATGCAGATAGCACAGTGGACAGAATGAGTGATGGATGTTTGGCTCACAATTCCGTTGATCATTGATTTTGAGCCAAATCCTGTGTGGGCTCCTAGACAGAGAGACTAAAACACAGCCCTTGCCACACAGAAATCATAGCCTGGATTAGATACAGATAATCAAGGGATTACAAACTGTGCTTTGACGGGGGATGAACAGGGTACCTTGGGAACCTGGAGGCTAATCCTGGCTCCACCACCCCCTCAGCTGTGTGACCTTGGACAAGCTGCATCCCCTTGCGGAACCTCAGTTTCTCCGTCTGTATAATGGGGGGGATGAAAGTGCTCATCTCATTCCGTTCTGGTGAAGACTGAATGGAGAGCAAGCGCATGTATAAAATATGTCATACACAGATTCGCTTACTAAATGCTACTCCTCTCCATCCATATTAAATTCTCTTTCTTCAGATGCTGGAGAAGAAACTTGACTGCAACTCCCTGTTAGGTTCGAGGGAGGGAATCATGATATCTTATCTCTAATCGATGCTAGAAAGGGCCCTAGAAACCATCCAGCCATGCCCTCTTATTTTCGAGAAAAGGAAGCAAGGACCCAGAAAAGGCAGAGGGTTGACCCGAGGTCACACAGCAGATGTGTGCTTGGTCCTCGACATCTGCAGGGAGGAGCCTGTGCTTGACTCCAAGACTCCACTGATTGCTCGTTTGGGTAAATGAGTTTCACTCTCCGGGCCTCAGTACCCTCCTCTGTACAATGGGCACAGCAACAACCTCCTCGTTAGGACTTATGGAAGGATTGCATTAACTGACTCCCAATCCAGTGCTCAGACCACTATACCTGGAATTTCCATAGCTCAGAATTTTAGGAAAGCAATTCTTCATTTCAACTCTGCACATCTTGCATCCAGAGTTCACGACTCAGGAACATGGCTCACGTTCTTCCCAAATGTAAAGCCTCTTGGCAGAAGCATGGGGTAAGTGGAAATAAGGTATTCCAGGTGACCAAAGGGCAAATTATGATCAAAAAGAGTAAAAAGCAAAGCAGTGTCACCTCGCCACCACCACCCACCCCTCCCTCCACAGTGAACCTCACTCAACAGCACCTCAGGGAGCATGGCTGGGTGATGATTTAAGAAGATAGATTGGGAGTTCCCATCATGACTCAGTGATAACAAACCCAACTAATATCCATGAGGATGTGGGTTTGATCCCTGGCCTCACACAGTGGGTTAAGAATCTAGCATTGCCGTGAACTGTGGTGTAGGTCACAGACATGGCTCAGATCCCGCGTTGCTGTGGCTGTGGTGTAGGCTGGCAGCTGCAGCTTCAATTCGACTCCTAGGCTGAAAACCTCCATATGCCACTGGTGCAGCCCTTAAAAAAAAAAGCAAAAAAAAACCCCAAAAAACAAGCATGATAGATTGCATCTTGATCACTTATAGTCCCTTGACGCTCTTGGCATGCCCAAGATGAATTATATTGGTTTAAGGTCAAAAACAAGACGCTAAGAATTTCATCAAAACATCAGATTAAATAAAAACAAAAACAAGTTAACATCAGAATAAGTTAGCATCTGGGTGAACTATTGCTCATGGTAGCCACCCCTCAGCGTTTCCTCTTTTTTTTCAAAAATAGCTGTACGCTCAGAAGCCTCTCAGGGGTCACCCAAATAGAAAAGCAATCCCCTGAGACTGGTTGCAAACTCCCGTTTATCCATAGCACAATGGAAAATCACCAAGGCCACATAGAGATCTCTAATGATTGTCTCTATACTCACGTAAACAAAAGAACATATAATTTTCCTTTTCTTGCCAGTAGAGTGTTTTATATTTTTATTTTTCTAGTTTAGCGAAAGTGTTGAGATCCTTTGGGGGGCTGTTGCAATGTCTTGAAATCAAAGATATAATATTAAAGAAACGTTTAGAGAAGAAAGAAGCCAGCTGAGGCGGCTGTTGTTTGCAGTGAAGCCAGTTGTTTTATTTGAAGATTCTGATGTTTTCAGGAAGCAAGTGCACGAGGGTAGGGAGAAGTGGAAAATTCCAGAAAGGGAAGAATGCCAGACTCTCCTGGAGGTCAGGCACCCCCGCTTCAGGTTGTTAAGGCAGCCTGTTCTTAAATGATCGGCTTATGGACTATTTTCAAGAATTGTGGTGGCTCTCAAGCTGACCAATCTTGTGGTGTGACAGGCCGCATGAGGTGGTGGGAAGAACTCAGACTCCAGCTCAGGCAAGCTAAGGTCTCCATCCGGCTCGGCCATCGCTGGCAAGAGACACTGGGTGAGGGTTTCACCCCCCCCTGCCCCCGTGAGCCTCAGTTTCCTTATCAGCAAAACGTGATGGTTATTATTGCAACAATGTTTGAGAGGCACCTAGAACAGGGCCTGGGACATAAAGTCCACGCTGTTGTCACCATTCTCTGACAACTAGCATCTCATGCGATCCTTGCAAACCCTCTGAGGACTTCAGAGCTGGAATCCTTGTTCCCACTTCACACAGACAAAGAGTCTCCTGAAACCCATTCGCTCCTTCATGACAAGCATGGGTGTTCTGAGGGGACGGGCAGACCTGGGTCCAAGTCTCAGCTCCACCAAGGGATGTCACCCACAGATGACATCACGCAGGTGGCTTTGCATCCGTGAACCTGTTTCCTCCTCTGTGTTTCAGCACCTCTGTCCACTGGCCCGGTCACTGCGTGAACGACACCCCTGCACCTTGCAAGCTCTTGGAAGGTTCTGGACACTAAACACAGTGCCTATACTTCAGGGGACAGACTGGAGGTTGTCAGAGCACCCAAAGATGTCCACAGAGGAGAGTGACATTGTAGATCTCCTCGGGAGATCAGGTTCTCCTTCCCTAGCCCTGTAACAAACCTTTCTCTGCTAAGAAAGAAAGAGGCGTTTCCATCATGGCTCAGCGGTAATGAACCCAACTAGTATCCGTGAGGATGTAGGTTCAATCCCTGGCCTCACTTTGTGGGTTAAGGATCTGGCATTGCCATGAGCTTGTGGAGTAGGTCACAGAAGCAGCTCAGATCCCCCGTTGCTATGGCTGTGGTGTAGGCTGGAGGCTACAGCTCCAATTCGACCCCTAGAGTGGGAACCTCCATATGCCTCAGGTGCGGCCCTAAAAAGCAAGCAAGGAAGGAAGGAAGGAAGAAGAAAAAAAGAAATATGGAAAGAAAAGAAATCAGTCAACTTCCTGAAGCACGAAGACATAGGCCATACTTCCGAAAAATGGCCTTTTCCCCAACAACCTCATCTCTCTTCCCACATCTCAGTTTGCCTCTTTTCCCAAGGGGCAGGCACAGTGGCTCGCATCAGCAGGGCCGGGCTTGGAGGAGAGATCACATGACCCATTTAATTAGAGGTGTGCTCTCTCTACAGGACCCCAGCCCTGGAGGCCCCCGTGGACAGCTTGGGAGCTTCCAGCAATCTTGCTCTCAAGCTTCTAAGTTCACAACCATTCCCCAAATCACCGGCACTCTAAAGCCAGGTTTGGCCTTAAAAAAAGAAAAAAAAGAGGGAGTTCCCGTTCTGGCGCAGTGATTAACGAATCCAACTAGGAACCATGAGGTTGCGGGTTCGATCCCTGCCCTTGCTCAGTGGGTTAACGATCCAGCATTGCCGTGAGCTGTGGTGTAGGTTGCAGATGTGGCTCGAATCTGAAGTTGCTGTGGCTCTGGCGTAGGCTGGCGGCTACAGCTCCGATTCGACCCCTAGCCTGGGAACCTCCCATATGCCACAGGAGTGGCCCAAGAAATGGCAAAGAGACAAAAAAAAAAAAAAAGAAAGAAAGAAAGAAAGAAAGAAAGAAAAAGAGGAGTTCCCATCATGGCTCAGTGGAAACGAATCTGACTAGAATCCATGAGGATACTGGTTCGATCCCTGGCCTCGCTCAGTGGGTTAAGGATCCGGCATTGCCGTGAGCTGTGGTGTAGGTCGCAGATGTGGCTCGGATCCCGCGTTGCTGTGGCTGTGGTGTAGGCTGGCTGCTGCAGCTTTGATTCAGCCCCTCGCCTGGGAACCTCCAGCCCTTAAAAAAAAGAAAAAGAAAAAGAAAAAAAAAAGGAAACACAAGATCAAGGGAAAAGGATGCGAAAGAGCCCTGAGCAGTGAGTCAAGAGACTGTGGCTCTGATGCCAGCCTTGCCTGGATGATCTTGACTGTGGCCTCAGCTGCCCTATCTGCACATTAGGAGGCCAGATGGGGGTCAGTGTTTCTCAAGTCTCTTTCAAGAATGTCATTTCCCCTCAGAACAAGAGTTCCAGGATCCAGTAATCTTGTCTCCTTCAGGTAATGCCCATTAGTATGTTAAAGGCTCTGAGAAGTCCCGCAGAAAAATGCTCCAACCCTTATATTAGACTATAATCCCCAAGCAGGGCCTTTTGTCTGCTTCAGCTTTATTCACGGATACCCTCCCAGGCCCCAGAACAATGATGTGTAATAAACCGTCCATGAATGTCTGGTGGATCAACGGATAAGCGAACTTTCTTTAACCCAGCAGATCCCAAACTTATTTGCTCATAGAATCTTCTTTTATTTCTCAGTGCCTCCCTAACCCCCTGGAAGGTGGCCCTCTGAGGAACACACTGATGAATCTCGAGACTCATGCATGGGCCCAGCCTAGATCAGGCCAGCCTGGCTCGGGTCAGCAGAACTTCTGCCCCGTAGACTCAAGAACAATGGCACGTGGTCATTGTTTTGAGGCAATTCATCGCCTCATAGATAATTGACACAGAAATAGAATTATGGCTCTTCTGTTGTACCTCTTTACGTTATTCTTTTCCCTGTTCATTCTTTTCCTGCCATGGGCGTGGGCTCTTTCCAGCCACCTCACAACCACAAGGCAATAGGCTGGGGATGAGGGGGCAAGATGGCGGAGGTGGGGTGAGATGGGGGCAGATGGCTTTAAGCCCCCTCATCTGCCCTGGACTGCCCACCTCTGAACATGATGTGAGACACGTAAAAGCTTTCCTCTAGTCTAACCTGAGATGGGGATTTTGTTATTTGTTAGCCAAATATTCCTAAGAAGGTGAATCAATAAATTACCTTGCTCCCTTAAGCTAGATGAAGTTGGATTTCTGATCTTAACCCAGAGGGCCCTCTTTCGAGTTCTCGTTCATCCACTCCTTTCTGTGTGTTTGGTTTGTAGCTTTAGAAATGTAGTTTTTAGAAAACAGTGCATTTATAAAGTCTAATTTTTCGTGGTTGCTCTGGTGTCCCTTTTGGCCACAGGCAAAGGGACCCCAGGGGTTTGAGGCAATGCCGTGGCGTTTGCTGCAGGAGGCGGCGCACTTTGAAAGCAGAAAAGCAACCGGCATTGTCCTGGAGGCCTGCAAAGTGTCAGGAGACATTCCGGGGGCCTCCTTTCCCATGTCTAAGGTGGTGCCTCATTCTGTGAAGCACCCCCATTCGGACCCCAGAAAGGTTGGGCTCTGCAGATCCCCTCCCGTTTCTTCCAAAAGGCCAAATGACTGATGGCTTTATATTATTTTATATTGCATTATATTATTTTATTTTATTTCTTTTTAGGGCCTCACCTGCAGCATATGGAGGTTCCCAGGCGAGGGGCTATATCAGAGCTGCAGCTTCCTGCCTACACCACAGACACATCAACACAGGATCTGAGTCTCATCTGTGACCTGCACCGCAGCTCACGGCAACCCCAGATCCATGACCCCCTGAGTGGAGGCCAGGGATCGAACCTGCATCCTCATGGATACTAGTCGGATTCTTAACCTGCTGAGCCACGATGGAAACTCCTGATGGCTTTCTTTTAGTCATCTGTACTTTAGTTCATCTCTGGGAAACTTTCTGTGTATGACCCAGAGTAGGAGCTCAGAAGATGTGTGTCAGCTGAAGGAGGGAACAGAGGAGCTGAGGACTATACGCCCCCCGCCCCCACTCCTGTCCCCTCCCCCCACTGTTTTGTGACACCCTCTTTCTCTACCATTCTCATCTCTCCCCCCACCGCCCGCCCCAGGTGCCTGGGGAGACGGGATGTGTCCCAGCCCCCTGGCTCGTGATCCCCTCATGCTTCTGGGAGCTAAATACATAGGGGTCACATACAAACAGATTCACCAGAGCCCACCCTATGCCCAGCTGTGAGCTAAAGCCTCGATCCAGATGTGGCCCGGCCTGGGCAGGGCCAAGAGTCTGGCAGGAACACAGGTGTGGACAGATGATGCCAAGCCAGGAGTGAAGTCCTCCAGGGAGCCCCCAGGGCAGGGGCCCTACAGGGGAGCAGCCCAGACCCCGTCCACGGGGCAGCCAGTATGGGTAACGCACACCTGCTGTGTTCTCCGAGCAGGAGAAAGAAGCCCTTCCTGCAGAAGAAATAGCGAAGGCAAAGGTGCATTTCCAGGGTGCATCACAGTGATTCTGGGGGCTGCTTATGATCCGGGGGGCTGGAAAGTGAGTCTGAGGAGGAGAGCGGCTACAGAGGGAGGACAGGGGCTGAGTGCAGACAGGCAAGAGTCCTGAAAGAAAGACCTTCTTATCTCCACAGTGAAATCCCAGGGGAACAACTCTGACTGACTGGTCCCCTCTGGTTCATCTGCCCCGCTCTGGGCCAGGGGAAGAGGCTGTGTGGTTTTCAAACTTGGCTACATTTTTTTTTATTTTATTTTATATATATATATATATATATATATATATATATATATATATAGTCTTTTTGCCTCTTCTAAGGCCGCTTCCGCGGCATATGGAGGTTCCCAGGCTAGGGGTCGAATCGGAGCTATAGCCACTGACCTACGCCACAGCCACAGCAACGTGGGATCCAAGCCACATCTGCAACCTACACCACAGCTCACGGCAACGCCGGATCCTTAACCCACTGAGCAAGGCCAGGGACCGAACCCGCAATTTCATGGTTCCTAGTCGGATTCGTTAACCACTGCGCCACGACGGGAACTCCTACATTTTTTTTTTAATTTTTTTTATTATTCAATGAATTTATCATATCTGTAGTTGTATAATGATTATCACAATCCAGTTTCACAGGATTTCCATCCCACAACCCAAGCACATCCCCCCACCCTTCAAACTGTCTCCTCTGGAGACCAAAAGTTTTTCCATGTCTGTGAGTCAGCATCTGTTCTGCAAAGAAGTTCAGTCTGTCCTTTTTTCAGATTCCACATGTCACTGAAAGCATTTGATGTTGGTGTCTCATTGTATGGCTGACTTCACTTAGCATGATAATTTCTAGGTCCATCCATGGCTACATTTTAGAATTATCTGAAGCATTCTTAAAAATCCCAGTGCTTAAGCCATCCCCCAGACCAGTTAAACCCGAACGTCCAGGGAAGCCCTAGCTGAACCCTGTCAAGTGAGGAAGAGTTGCCAAAACAGAGCCTCTGTCCACCAGTGCTGAAGAGAAACGCAGAGACAGGGTCAGGGGCGAAGGAGAGAAAAGTGGCTTTTGTTGCTTTGCTGGGCAAAGGAGGCCACAGCAGGCTAGTGCCTTAAAGACTGTGCCCTCCCTTAGGGAAAAAGTGAGGGATGTTTTATAGTCTTAAAGGAGAAAAACGAGGCTTTAGATGAAAATCAGGGTTGGGGAGTTCCTGTCGTGACTCAGTGGTTAACGAATCCTACTAGGAACCATGAGGTTGCGGGTTCGATCCCTGGCCTTGCTCAGTGGGTGAAGGATCTGACATTGCCGTGAGCTGTGGTGCAGGTTCCAGACGCGGCTCAGATCCCGAGTTGCTATAGCTCTGATTCAACCCCTAGCCTGGGAACCTCCATATGCCCCGGGAGCGGCCCAAGAAAATGGCAAAAAGACCAAAAAAAAAAAAAAAAAATCAGGGTTGGGGCAGGCACACATTCTTCTTTCTTTTGGAGAATTCTAGTCATCAGAGCTGGCGTCAGGAGGTTTTCAATGTAATCCTAGGGGTCTTCCAGGTTCTCATATCCTGGCCTTTCCTAGATCAGGTACACTTGCAAGAGAATATGTTTTTCAGAGATCATGAAAAACTAAGGAAGTATTAGAAAAATATCAGGTGCTTAGATTAATCTCTAACTCACAAGCAGTGGTGTTCAGGGTGCAAGCGAGGGAGGGTGCAGGAAGAGCACCAAGCTCTTTGTTTCTAAAAAGCATAAGGAGGCGTTCCATTGTGGCCCAGTAGGTTAAGAACCTGGCTTGCATCCAGGAGGATATGGGTTCAATCCCTGACCTTGCTTAGTGGGTATTGCCGTGAGCTGCAGTGTAGGTTGCAGGTGAAGCTCAGATCCCACGCTGCTGTGCCTGTGCCCTGCACTTGCAGCTCAGATTCCACCCCTAGTCTGGGAATTTCCATATGCCACAGGTGCGGCCCTTAAATAAATAAATGGCATAAGGAATGTAATCTCTCTATTTCAGGTGCATAAGGTATCTGCATCAGAAGGAGTAGTTCTTAGAAGAAAGTCGTTGAGGGGTGCTGCTGTGACCAGAGAAGGAAGGCTGAGCGGTCGGATCCCACTCCACCAGGAGACCAGTTCAGACGATGCTGCGATGACCCAGTTGAGACCATGGTGGGACTGGCGGTTGGTGGGTGGAGAGGGTGCTGGCCTCAGTTCTCCATGCTGCCAGGAGGGGGTCTGGCTGTCTCTTTCTGCCTCGCGGCGGCGGGAGGAGTTCTGGGGAGCAGCTGGGGCCCACAGCTGGCTCAGCCCCAGTGCAATGCACACTTCCCCCTTGTGGCCTCAGTCTTCCTGCCATGAGTAAGGTTCTTCCAGCAACAGTTGCCTACGCTGGGTCTCTGGGTTGGCGGCAGGGGATGCCCAACCCCAGGCCCAGCTCCTCCAGCTTGGAGAAGCACCTAGTCTCAGCACCTAGCATCTCCCTTTCACCACCCCAGCCAGTGGCCCCACTGAAATCGTAGAGGAATGGAAACTGACTATTTGGAAAAACCAGAAGAATGAAATAACCCAGCAAATTCTTGGGGAAAAAATGCCAAAATTCTATGTAATTGGAAGGTAATATTTATGCCAGTCATTAACAGAACAGCAAGGTTGGACCATCCTGATGGCTCAGTAGATTCAGGATCCGGCATTGTCACTGCTGTGGTGCAGGTTCAATCCCTGGCCCGGAAATTTCCACATGCCCTCGGCTCAGCCAAAAATAAATAAAAATAAAAACCTCATTATTAAAAAAAAAAAAAAAAGAGCAGAACAGCAAGATCAAGGCATCCAGGTTTCCTCTAATGGGGGCGAGAAAGGATGAAATCAGTAACCTGCCAGGCCTAAGGCAGTGCTGGACAGAGGGTCTGGCACAGAAGGCTGTGTCACCTTCGAGACCCAGTAGGTTCTCGGAGAGGCCCAGTCCTGAGTGCACCGGCACGGGCATTTGGGGGAGCCCCAGAGTCTCTTGACTGGGGCTTTTTATCATCTTACTAGGCCAGAATATATATATATATTTTTTTTGTCTTTTTCTAGGGCTGCTCCCGTGGCATATGGAGGTTCCCAGGCTAGGGGTCCCATCTGGGCTACAGCTGAAAGCCTACGCTAGAGCCACAGCCATGTCAGATCCAAGCCGAGTCTGGGACCTACACCACAGCTCACGACAATACTGGATCCTTAATCCTCTGAGCGAGGCCAGGGATCAAACCTGCAACCTCATGGTTCCTGGTCGGATTCGTTAACCACTGAGCCAGGATGGATGGAAACTCCAAATCCTTTTGCTGATGGGGAACAGCTGAGGGGCTGGGGATCCTCTGCAGAAAGCGGAGCTGACACTGTTATTTAAATTAACCATCAAGCTTCTCATTTTAATCCACCTGAAGGGGCATCTCAGGCATGTTGCGATTAGCCCAAGGGAAACTGGGCAGGGGAAGCCTGTGTAGTTGAGAGCATCTGTCTTTCTTGTTTCTAGCTAACAGGACCTAACAAGGTCATCCTTGCGTGGAAATCAAGAAACGCAAATGGCTGCTTGGAGGGAACTTGCAGAGAAAACAATCACCATGGCGATGAGTTTGTATACACGAAGAAAAGGCGCGCTTTGCAGCCAGCGATCACCCCTCCCCACCTGTCTGCACTGTAAACACTAGTCACATCTTCCAGCTCCGCACCTTACGCAGATTCGTTCTGGAAAGCCACAGACCTGATGCCGGCACCCACAGAGACCTCGTGCATCAAATGGTGATCTTTTGTTTCCTTTGAGAGACATTATCCCTTCCAAGAAATACATGCACCTCTGCAGAATGACACAGAAGGCGACCTGCAATTCGGAGATGCTCCTTTGCTCGGTATCTGTTCATTTAGTGATTATCCATTTGACATCTAATTATGAACCCTGTCATCGAGGCAGGGCTGGTGGGGTGCGGGGATCCAGAAAGAAGACACACAGGCTTGGTCCTTCCCTTGGGATGCAGACAGTTCAGTAGGGGAGCCTTAGAATGAACAAGTAATTACAACTAAGATGAATCCCGTCAAAGGTGAGCAAATCAACGGGACAAGTACATAGACTGGAGCAGATGGTCAGGGCGTCCAGACTCCCTAACGGAAGTGACTTATAAGCCAAACTGCCCATGGTGAGAAGGAGGGACCGGAGGATTTCCTGTTGTGGCTCAGCAGAAACAAATCCAACTAGTGTCCATGAGGATATGGGTTTGATCCCTGGCCTCGCTTAGTGGGTCAGGGATCTGATGTTGCTGCTGTGAGCTGTGATGTAGGTTGCAGACATGGCTTGGATCCCCAGTTGCTGTGGTTGGCAGCTGCATCTCCAATTTGACCCCTAGCTTGGGAACCTCCATATGCCTCGGGGTGTGGCCCTAAAGAAAAAAAAAAAAAAAGAGAGAGGCTGGAAGAGCATTCCAGGCTGAGGGAACAGCAGTGTAAAGGCACTGAGGCTGGCATGTTAGAGGGACTACTTTTCTTTCTTTTTTTTCTCTTTGTAAGGAACTGCTTTTCTTAGATGAACTGTAGACTCGGGGTCAGAGAAGAAGTAGGAAGAATAAACAGGAGCCTCTTCTCATGGCACTTTCTAAGCATGAGTATTTGGCTTCACCCTGAGGATGATGGGGGACCCTGAAAGCATTTTTTGAGGAAGAGACACCATCAGAACTGCCTTTTCCAGATGTCCCGTTGGCTTGAGGATAGCGGGTGGATTATGGGGAGTAGAGGCAGGGGGAACTCCGCATCTAGCTACTC
Source organism: Phacochoerus africanus (assembly GCF_016906955.1). Classification (NCBI taxonomy): domain Eukaryota; kingdom Metazoa; phylum Chordata; class Mammalia; order Artiodactyla; family Suidae; genus Phacochoerus; species Phacochoerus africanus. Next base: position 256,256,669 of record NC_062545.1, on the reverse strand, counting down.
CATTGCCATCTCAGGCTATTCCGCTTCTTTTGAGTAGAAGGAAGGAGCTGGGTCACAAAACATCAATTGGAAAAACAGAGAAGCATAACACAAATTATGGAATTCTCAGGAGATATCTGGCTTGGGCCAAAAGGAAACAGATCAGTCGGGAGGACACGAGCAACAAACAACCCTACGATTTCGGTGGCAAAAGCACAATGAGTTTTGTTCATGCAACAGCCCGCTAGGGGTGTTTCTGTTTATAAAGCTCTCCACAGGCTCTCCTCCAAGAGGTGACTCTGGGACCCAGGCTCCCTCTAACCCGTGCCTCTGTGGGATCCCCTGCTTTGGGCCAGGAATGGGAAAAGAACACTCAGAGTCATGTGGCGCGGTCTTGAGGATCAGGCCTGGAAGCGGAATATACCCCTTCCCTTCTCATTCTGTCGTCAGAACCCGAAGGCATGGCAGCTGCCAACTGCAAGGAGCCTGGAAAATGCAGGCCAACTGTCATCGGCCCAGGAGGAAACAGGTTGGGGGAAAAGCAGCCTGTTTCTTTCACTGAGCAACAACCATTGGGAAACTGAGACCCAGGAAGGAAACCCCATTTGCCTACAGTCACCCACCAAGGGTGGAGATAGACAGGAGACCAAAATCCCCAAATCTTGGTGTTTGAGGTCATATCACTTTCCCGTCCCTGTAGTGTGGGGCTGCCATGCTGCTCTAAAGTGCAAGGAAATCGACCCAGCAAGATTTTATTACCAATTGCTGTTTGCAATTGGTAGACAGACAATTGACAAATATATCACTTTCCGTCTTCAAGAGGCTGTTTCTCAAGCAGATTGAAGGACGTGCTTCGGGGATCCTCACGGGGGAGAGTTGTGGGCTCAGCCACAATGGACAGGGTGCCTCAGTTGTGTTGTCTTTCCACTTTCATCAGACTCAGGCGCCAGAGCAAAGGCCCGGAGCTCCTTGTGCCAGCATATTCTCACTATTGAACTGGCCAGGACCGTTTCCACGGGTTTGTGGTTCTGGTATGTATGTATGTATGTATGTATTTCTGCTTTTTTAGGGCCACACCTGCTGCATATGGAAGTTCCCAGGCTTGGGGGTTGAATCAGAGCAGCACCTGCCAGATGGCTTATGCCACAGCCACAGACAGCAACACAGGATCTGAGCCACATCTGCAACCTATCCTCAACCCACTGAACGAGGCCAGGGATCGAACCGGCATTCTCTAGTTGGGTTCTGAGCCATAACAGGAACTCCTGCGGTTCTGTTTTTTTAAATGTTTTTTTCTCCTTCATCCGCGATTCCCACTATCACTCTGCCCCCTCCCCCCCATAGGCATCCTTACTAATGCGGCTGATATATATTCTTAAATATGTATGAATCCTTATAAAAATGTGTCATGCTGTTCTGTGTTCGTTTATGCTTTGAATTAACATGACTAATTCCATGCTCTAGCTCTCAGGCTGGTTCTTTTTTTCTTTTTTTTTTTTTCCATTCAGCACCACAGTGTGTTCAGTGGTGTGTAATAGTTGCTTCTATCTGGGCACAGTGTTCCGTGGTGCGCACCCACCACTCTTTTCTCATCCATTTTCCCAGGGACGGACACCTGGGTGGCCTCCAAAGTCACAGGCGCTCCAAACTCCGCTGCTGTGGCAACTCCACACGGGTTCCCTTTTGTCCTATGAGGTGTCTCAGGACATCCAGGAATGGACTTGCTGGGTAAATACTTAATTTCCTTAACTGTGGACAAATGGCTTTCCAGAGGCCAGGGCCCTGTTGGCCAAATGGCAGCTCTACAAGAACCAGCAGAGGGCGCCCCCTGCAGGTGGATGCTAAGCCGGCAGGTGGTATTTTGTGCGAATTGGAAGGGGCTTCCTTTCCTCCAGGCACAGCCAGCACTGGGCTATCAGCATGGCCTGTAGTGGGGCAGTGACTGGCCTTTAGGACGCCCTTGGCCTTTCAGCCAATTGCCCTTGTGCTGCCACCCTGGGCATTCCTGAGAATAGCCCCCAGCTGCAGGGCTCCAGCAAGCACGCCCGCCCCTCCCTGCATCCTCGGTGTCACCGACCTTTCTACCTGTCGCCGTGCTGAAGTTCAGAAGGTGGCTTCCCTGTGTTGTTTTCATTTGTGCATCTTGGATTTTAGCGCGTTTGTGCATCTCTGCATGAGCTCGTTGGCCATTTGTACTGAATTGGCTGGAGGTTTTCCTCCTGTGGATCAGGAGGGGTCCTTTGTATGTTACAGGTAATAAGCACTTTCTGTTTTAGACATAATATGCCTTCCCTCAGGTTGGCATCTGTTCGTCTGCTTTGTGCTGTCCTCTGCTCAACACATGTCCTTAATTTTGATGTGGTCGAATCTAACAGTGCTTTGCCTCATCGTGACTTTTTGGTCTTCGTTAGGAAGTCTTGTCCCACCCCACCCCCCCAAATCTGTAAATTATAATTCTCAATTTTCTTCCACTTCCTTTAGAGTTTTAATCTATATGGAGTCCAGCTTTTGTGTGGGGTCAGGCAGAATTAGTGTGGTTTGTCTCCCTATTATCAGCCAGCTTTCCAAACCGCATCCTTCCCTCACGGTCTCGAGGCACCTCTTTCGCATAAAGTCTTGTCAAGCCTGTGCCACTGCCTGTGGACGTTTCTAGATCCTTTACTGCAATGTTTTTATCACTGTGGCTCTAGGGTCTGCCTTAATATCTGATATGATAGGTGCACAATTTAAAAAATGGAAACAGGGAAAGGGCAGCCCCGGTAGAGAACAGCGCACAAGCCAAGACCTGGAACCTTCCATCCCGACGCTTCACTACCCCAGCTCCTTTTTTAGCCTTCAGATCTTAACTGAAATGTCACCTCCTCAGAGAAGTGGCCCTGTCCCCTTATGTGAGAAGCCCCCCACCACTTCCTATCATAGCACCTTTTTCCTTCCATATGGAACACACACCATTTGTCACTTTAAACAAGCTTGCTTATTTATTGTCTGTTTCCCGGTCAACCACCTCTTCAAGGACAGCAACTCAGTCTTAAGCGATACCCAGCCTTAAACCAGAGTTAGCATTTACGGAGGGCTTAGGCTCTGCGCTAAGCACGCATAAGTGACTGACTTACTACCCCTCACCCACACACACCCCCAACCTTCTGCAAGAGGAGCTGTTATTAGATCCTTTTTGTAGATAAGGCAACTGGAGCACAGAGAGGTTAAGCAACTTGTCGAAGATCACACAGCTGCAATGTAGATGACCTTGACCCCAAACAATCCAGCTCTCATGTTCACGTTCATGTCCACTGGCCAGACCACCTCTCTGTATACCGCAGAGAAGAGCACACGAGTGGAAGAATGAATAAAGGCAGGGGAGAAAGGGAAGAGTGGTCAGGTGATTAAAACAGAATTAACAAGCACACTTGGGTGCAGCTTCTTTTTCATAAGGAGCCAGTTATTATGCTCTTAATGAGAGTTATTTTTTCCTCTAAGATGATAGTTTTCATAAATTATGGAATATTCTTTGGCCATTGCTTTTTATGTTATGGCCTGGGGTGGAGCACAGGGGGGTGATGAATGACTTTTTAAATTCCTTCACATTGAATTCTCGAAGACAAGACCGCATGTAGAATCTATAATTAATTATTATTCACACTTAATATAGTTAGATAATGTGAACACATACTTTCCATTAATTTATGTGGCTGATTCCTCATCCTTTTCCCATAGGTATAGCTCACTGATTTCTCAAGTTATTAAAAATTAAAATTCATATTAGGGAGTTAGAGGAACCTGGTGTCCCTATACCTATTTTTAGTCTAAAGTCACAAGCTAGGTGGGGGGGCAGTTCATTGCCACGGCTTCCTTTGGACGATTCTCTTTTCTTTCTTCCGTGTAAAAAATGGAGAATTTTAGTCACATTTAATTCCAAAGCAGAGATCTACTTCTTGAGCACAGAGCAGTCAGAAGAGTCGGAGGGGGACAAACCCAGATATTTAGCGGGAGTTTGGGGAGGTAGAAGCAGTGTGTATAAAAATACAAGAGGGAAGAAGCTCCCCTGTGGCACAGCAAGTTAAGGATCTGGAGTTGTCACAGCTGTGGCGCAGGTTGCAACTGCGGCTAGGGTTCGATCCCCGGCTTGGGCATGGCCCAAAAAATAAAATACAGTAAGGAGAGGGCAAAGGTGAGGGAGGGGCATTCTTTTTTCTTTTTTTTTTTTTTTGTCTTTTTGCCACTACTTGGGCCGCTCCCGCAGCATATGGAGTTTCCCAGGCTAGGGGTCTAATCGGAGCTGTAGTCACCGGCCTACACCACAGCCACAGCAATGCGGGATCCGAGCCTCGTCTGCAACCTACACCACAGCTCACGGCAACACCGGATCCTTAACCCACTGAGCAAGGCCAGGGATCGAACCTGCAACCTCATGGTTTCTAGTTGGATTCGTTAACCACTGTACCACGATGGGAACTCTGGAAGGGGCATTCTTAAGGAGAGGGGTGGTACTTAGCACAAAAAGCTGTTCTGTCTAGCTGTCGGCAAAGTTTTCTGGGAAGGAAACAGAATTTTTTTCTTACTGCAGGGAAAGATATTGACTTTTTTTTTTTTTTTTTTTTTTTTTTTTGCCACACGCATGGCATATGTACATTCCCACAGCCAGGGATGGAACCTGAGCTGCAGCTGTGGCCTATACCACAGCTGCAATAATGCTGGACCCTTAACCCACTGGGCTGGGGATCCTACCTGCACCTCTACAGCAACCCGCACTGCTTCAGGCAGACTCTTAACTCACTGCACCACAGCAGCCACCCCAAGATTGAATTTTTAAACTCTAGAGGAGGGGTCCTTTTTTAAGGAAAAGAATACACAATTATGAATCCAAAGTTAGACTTGTCAGGGAGGAAGGAATTTTCTTCTACTCTTCAAGGTTCTTCCGGCTAGTCTAAGAATTCGAGGGACATGAGAAGGATTGGCAGGAGGAATGTCAAACAAGAGTTTAATGTTTAACAACATGGATACGCAGGGGAGGCCCAGGAAAATGGAGTAACTGCTCTTTGGGCCATTTCTAAACTAAACGAGTGGCTGCATTTATTTGCTAACTTTCTCACTCTCTCTCTTTCTTTTTCTTTATAGGGCTGCACCTGTGGCATGTGGAAGTCCCAGGCTAGGGGTTGAATCAGAGCTACAGCTTCTGGCCTGTGCCACAGCCCAACAACGCCAGACCCCAGCTTATGGCAATGCCGGATTGTTATCCCACTGAGTGAGGCCAGGGATCGAACTCACATCCTCATGGATACTAGTTGGGTTTGTTACCTCTGAGCCACAAAGGAACTCCTGATTTGCTAATTTCTTAAATATTGACTTGTGACTGCCTTGACAGTCGCATGCTTAGGACCTCTGTCCCCAGTGGGCTCACCAGCTCCTGGGTAGTTCCTAGTAAGTGCTAGCAGAGGGCTGGGGATGAAGCTGCCTGGTCTTACCTGGGGCACAGGGCAGGAGTAGGTGATGCCTAAGCTGGCCCGTGAAGGAAGAGAAGGAGATAGACGTCGGAGAGGCAAGGGAAAGGCCTTCCAGGGCACAGAAATGACGTGAGCAAAGCATGGGAGGCAGAAGGGGAAAAAAAAGGCACGGCAGGTTCTGGAGGGCCAAAGAGTTTGCAGGAGAGCGTGAACAAGGGGTGGTAGGAGGGAGCGCTGAGGCGGGGGCAGGGGCACTATAAGCAGAGCATGGGAGAGACAGAGAAAAGAGAGGATGGTTCTTTCCAGAAGCCTCATTACAGGATTCCGAAGACTTGTAGTTATCATGGGACCTGAAAGGGCATTGAGACAAAAATCCCCTTTTTGAAGGTGAGGAAACTCAGGCTTACCTATTGATTCTTAAAATTTTTTAAATTTAATTTAATTTATTTATTTTTTCCTTTTATAGCTGCATTTGAGGCATACAGAAGTTCCCAGGTGAGGCGGCAAATCGGAGCTGCCACCCACAGCCACAGCAACGCTAGATCTGAGCCGCATCTGTGACCTATACCTCAGACTGCAGCAATGCAGGATCTTTAACCCACTGAGCGAGGCCAGGGATCAAACACGCATCCTCATGGACATTCTGATGGGTTCTTTACCCACTGAGCCACAGTGGGAACTCCAGGACCATCTATTTAAAAATGAGGAGGTCTCATCCTGGCTCAGCAGAAACGCATCTGACTAGTATCCATGAGGACGCAGGTTCAATTCCTGGCCTCAGTGGGTTGAGGATCCAGCATTGCCATGAGCTGTGGTGTAAGTCACAGGCATGGCTGGGATCTGGCATGGCTGTGGCTGTGGCATAGTCCAGTGGCTCCAGCTCTGATTCAACCCCTAGCCTGGGAATTTCCATATGCTGCAGGTGTGGCCCTAAAAAGACAAATAAAATAAAATAAAATGAAATAAAATAAAATAATAAATAAAATAAATAAACATGAAAAGAAGAACTTTTCAGGTCAACTAAATTCATTTCTGCCCAGATATTTGGGGTTAAATACTGTCCATAGGGCAAGGGCATTTATATTCCAACTCCTGGACACAACCCTCAGAGGGGACTTTTTGACTTTTCAGAAAGCAGCCCAGGACCCTTCCCACTGCCCATACCGTCAGGAAGCTCTGCAGGTCTGACTTTCCAGATCAGAGAATCACAGGTACGGTAATGGTAGCAACATACCCAGAGCCACCCTGATTTGCATATTCTGCATAACTTTGCATAAAGCATTGACAAGTCTCAGAGCTTGTAAAATAAAATTCATTAGAGCAGCATCTTGCCCCAGAATCCAGACTTCACATGAGGAGAACAGGAGGGGGGTCTCTCTACCCTCCTAACCACTGCCTCAAGCATCGCTATGGGGACTGGTTTAGGACATTGGAGCAAGAAGCTGGGTTAGAATCCTTACTCTGTGACTTGCCATGCATGTAACCTTGGACACCCTCTGAAACACTGTAATGAGAAGCCTCGAAGCCTAGAAACACAAAGGAGTGGGCAGAGTCATATGAATTTGCATGTCCAGTATGCTTGCCCCATGGCCAACGCCCATTCAGCACTTGGCAAATATGTAGGCATGTGGGTCTGCTCCAAGCGCAGCAAAATTTCCACCTAATTGTCCATGCCCCCAAATTTTGATCTCACTTCTGAACTGATTCCTCGCCTATACCTCCCAGAACAGGAACACATATCCCTTAATCAGAAGGGAGACAGACCATGATAGAAAATAATATAAGAAGAAGAATGTAGGCATTTCCGTCATGGCTCAGCAGTTAGCGAACCCGACTAGCATCCATGAGGTTGCAGGTTTGATCCCTGGCCTCACTCAGTGGGTTAAGGACCCGGCGTTGCCGTGAGCTGTGGTATAGGTCAAAGACACGGTTCGGATCCTGCATGGCTGTGGCTGTGGCGTAGGCTGGCGGCTACAGTTCCAACTGGACCCCTAGCCTGGGAACCTCCATATGCCGTGGGTGTGGACCTAAAAAGACAAAAAGACCAAAGAAAAGGAAAAAAAAAAAGAAAAAAGAAAAAGAATGTATAGTTATGTATGACTGGATCTCTTTGCTGTACAGCAGATATTGACAGAACATTGTAAATCAACTATAATTTAAAAGTTAAAAAAAAAAAAAGGGAAATCGCAGGTCCCCAGAAACTGACCTTCTATTAAGGAGGTCATGGCATCAGAAACTCTGCACTGAATATAAAATCTAACCCATTGAGGAAACTGGAGCCCGAGAGAGGCTAGGTGAAAATCAGGTGCTGAAACCCAGGTTTCCTGACTTCCGGCTAGAGTTCCTGCACCTGCCCCTGTGGAGCTGGATTTAGGACTTTTTTTCTCCTCTTTCGACAGTCCTCTGCCCCATATGGATAGATCTGGTTGGAATTTCCGATGATCAATGCTGCCTCCAATACTCTTTCCCTGCGGCAAGCTCACGACATATTTTTTCCACAAGTAATAATTAGCGACAGAAATATCTGACCTACTTACAACTCCACAAATACATACATTTGGCAGCTTCCACATCAGCTCTGAGGCCATCAGAAGGAGCCTGTTTGGGAATAGCTTTTTTTAACCTGGTTAAATGACAATTCTGCAGAGGGCAGTTGGGGATGCTAATTTCTGCCCACCTTACCTTGCAAGGCTGGCACTGCCCCCCTTCAGGCCACCTCCTCCCCGTCGCGGTAGCATTCAGACCCCAAAGCCAGGGATTATTTTTATATTCTGCTCCCATGAGCAGCAAGGGATTGAGTTTCTGTCTTTGGAAAGACAGATTATGCATAGATCTTTTCAGATTTTTAAAGCAATTTAGGCAATGTGGGTTTTGTTTTTGTTTACTTTTTAAGCCCACTCCTGTGGCATATGGAAGTTCCAGGCTAGGGATGGAATCGGAGCTCCAGCTACCGGCCTACCCCACAGCCACAGCCACAGTAACGCCAGATTAGAGCCACATCTGGTGGCTCTACACTGCAGCTTGTGGGAACACGGGATCCTTAAACCAATGAGAAAGACCAGGAATTGAATCCACGTGCTCAGGGAGACAACGCTGAGTCCTTAACCCACTGAGCCACAATAGGAACTCCTGGTTTTGTTTTTAATACTAAACCAAAAAGGAGTCATTTAGCAAATGTCCAGTTGGATGATGTCAGTTCTGCCCTTGAATTTCCTAAACACGGCCCTTGAAGTTTGGGTGGGAGCCTCTGCTAGTCACCGCTGTGCACCTCTTCCTCCACCAGGAGGGGGCCCCCTCCCTTTCCTTGGCCCTCATGCTTTCCTGGATTCTAAAACGTTCTTCACAAAATTGAGCTAGATGGGATGTGGGGTCCTGGGGCAGACCCCACTGAAGGACCTCGGTCAGAAGGCTGGGACATTCTGGAGCTGCCCTGCTAGAAGTTGGGGGCCTTCTACCTGCTCTTCCCCAAAGCCTGGCACAACCAACTGCTGGAACTGGGTCTCCGGGTGACATTTGTGTCATGCTACCTGCTAGTGGAAGCTCAGGTTTGCGATGGTATTGTGGGCTCCTATATTAAGTTTACCTGCACTGATTGAGTACCTACTGCTGGGCCCTGGGGACACAGTGAATGAGACCTGTCCCTCACAGGACAGTGTAAGAAAGGATGCCAGAGTGTCTGAAACAAAATCAGATCCAGGCGATGTGTAGGGAATGACTGGATGAGAGAAGGCAGCACAGGGTGGGGGTGGGGGGACCTCATGCATCAGGAACATCAGAGACAGGTGCCTGCAGGAGATGCATGGGAGGCCTCTCTTGTTCATCTTCTCCAGGTACACATGGGGTGTGGAGGAAAAGGCCAAGCCACATAAAGTTCAAGGGCAGGGAGGGGAAATCAGGCTGGAGAGAAGGGCAACTGTGAAACATATTAAGAGACTCAGACTCTAACAGGAGGGCAATGGAGAGTGAATCGGTTGCTTTAAGAAGGAAGTCACATGATTCAGCTTAGGCTTTTTTTTTTTTTTTTTGTCTTTTTAGGGCCGCATCCACAACATATGGAGGTTCCCAGGTTAGGGGTCTAATCAGCGCTGTAGACGCTGGCCCCTAAGCCACAGGCACAGCAACGCGGGATCCAAGCCCCGTTTGCAACCTACACCACAGCTCACAGCAATGCAGGATCCTTAACCCACTGAACAAGGCCAGGAATCGAACCTGCCACCTCATGCTTCTTAGTCGGATTCGTTTCCAATGTGCCACACCGGGAACGCCTCAGCTTGGGCTTTTAGAAGACCACTTTCTAGGTTCCCAGTGCAAAGAACCACTTGGATGAGGAAAAAACAGGAAGATGCTTCACAGCGTTCCCACCCTCTATTCCCTGACCCAGGGCCGGTGGCAGCCAGGACTCTGGTAGCTGTCCTCTCTAACCTTCAGACGTTGCACAGCAGTTGAAGAAAGAGGACACCTAAAAAGACAAAAGACCAAAAAAAAAAGAAAAGAAAAGAAAAAAGAAAGAGGTCAAGGTTGCCACAGTGCAGTGTTTCTGAGAGGCTGAGTCCTGAGCACCAGTGGGAGGCATGAGAAAGGGCCCATGGCATCCCCTCGGGGGGACAGTTCTGCCCCTCAACACTGCTGAGAATGACAGAGAGCAGACAACGGAAGTGAGACGACGTCACAAAGAAAGTATATAAAAATTTGCTAGAAACAGGAAATTTGTGCGGACATAGAGAACCCTCAGCTAAAATTGCATCAGGACAGGCCTGTAGGAGGCGCTCTCACACTATAGTCATGCTTCGTCAGTTACTCCATACAGGAAGCCACCTATGCCTACATCTCTCACAGGAAGGTGTTGCCAATTTCACTATTAGAAGGGAGAGGAAAAAGCTATACCCTATGACAGCCCAGCCAATCAGAGACCATAGCAGCCCAACCAATAAGAAAACGCAATACTCTGGACTCCCAGCTTCCGCCAATGGACGCTTAGGTTATTACAGCCCCTCCAAACCCCACCCCAACCCTTTCCTATAAAAGTAGCTTTCCTTGCTCTGTGTTTGGTTACCGTCTGCCACGGTTCCCGGGTTTAATTTGCAATTCCCTTGGCTCTTCCTGGATAAACTCTCATTTGCTAGTAAAATAGCTGGCTGTGATGTTTCTAAAGTTGACCACTGATATCTGCAAACATGAACTTGCTGTCCTGCTGAAGGACTGGAGAAGTAAATCATCAACACGATCAAAAGAGAGCAGGTCTGCTTTCTGGCCTCAAGGTAAGGTGAGTAAAGCCGGAGACACCCAACGTGGAACAGGGCAGTGACCAAAAGGTGATTAACCCTCCAAAAATGACCCATCGCAGGTCATTTCAGGCCTCCTGATAGAGCCCAAGGAGGCATGGAGCCTGCGGAAAGTAACAAGATGAGATGCAGAAGAGGTGAGTGAGACGAGGGAAGGAGGCAAGGAAACTAAAAAACACAAAGGCAGGACCCAGGCCACACTGGTAGCAGTAAACAGAGGAATGGATGCCACACTAACTGAATTGGCAGTTCCCAGAAGAACACAGAAGAAAAAGACAAGTAAAAATTACAGTGGATAATATGATCATGTCAGAAAAATGGGGAAGAAGAGAGAATGAAAAAAATCATAAAGAACCCGGATCAAATGAAACAAACCCTAGAATGAAAGAAATTCTTCTGAGCTGCCAAAAGAACTGTGTGCAGATCAAAAGGACCCAGGATATTCCAGGCAGCAGTCATGGCAACATTTTCAAAGTAGGGGAGAAAAAAAAGGGGGGGGGGAGAAGCCCTAGAAAGTATCCAGGTAGAAAAGGTAACGACACAGTGGAAATCAGGAGGGTGGAATATGGACCAAACAGAACTGCCTATGCCTACTGCCGAAAGGGAGGGCCTGTCGTGGCACAGCAGAAACGAATCTGACTAGCATCCATGAGGACATAGGTTCGATCCCCAGCATTGCTCAGTGGGTTAAGGATCCGTCGTTGCCATGAGCTGTGGTGTAGGTCGCAGACACAGCTGGGATCCCATGTGCCTGTGGCTGTCGTGTAGTCTGGCAGCTGTAGCTCCAGTTCAATCCCTAGCCTGGGAACCTCCATATGCTGTGGGTGAGGCCCTAAAAAGACAGCATAAGTAAATGAATGCCCAAACAAAAGGAGCTAACATGTACCCAGATGGTGCTGCACTATAGACCTTGTTCTGGTTCTTATTTATTTATTTTTTAATTTAACCCTGCTTTGAAGATCTATTCTGAGGTGCTGTGGGTTCATCTCCTTGGTGGCTGTGGTTGGCCAACGGTACCCTGTGCTGGGCATCTGCCATTTTGGCTCATTCCTTCTCTTAGAGATGGACTCCTGGACAGCCTCCTGTTTCCCATTCGTCCCAAAGCATGTTCCCCGGAATGAGAATTTCTCCAGGTTATAAATCCAGGAGAGGGTTGGCAGGTTCCAGATTGTTCTCCAAAATGGCCATGCTCTTTGCATTTGTCTCGATAGCCCTCCCCCTGCCCGTGCAGAACGGCCGTTTCCCACATTCACCCCCACACTTGGTTCCCTCCAACTTGTTCTTTTGCTAATCGGACTGTGCACTTCGTGGACTTTAAATGAGCTCGAACTCTTCTTCATGCCTTTATTTGCGAGCGATCCAGTTTCTCTGTTGGGGAATCGCCTGGCCATCTTCTGACTGGTTAAAGGACTGACCTGGCCACACGCAGTCCTTTCAGCCCAGCCACCCCTTGCACTGGCCTGGGGTGCCATCCTCCCACAGCATCCCTGACACCCACCTTTTGTGGAAAAGCCAGGACTCAGCAGGAGTCACCAACTCAGGGTCCCCAGGGGGCCAGGTTACATCAATGACACCAGGAAGCCCATCTGAGACAGGAACACCCAGGGCACAGTGGGTCCTTGGCTCAAAAAAGGCAATCACACGGTACCTCCAAAGGACATTTCTCAGAGTCAGAGTAATTCAGTCTGAAATTGTGTCAAGTGTAGACACCAAGAGCTGTCCCCACTCAGAGCGTTTATGGGCCCTTTGTGGCTTTACTTGTACTTTCAAAATTATCTGTGATAAACCTACCTTACTTGTGTAATTTTCGAGAATTGAAAAAAATGTTCAGGGTACACATCCACGTGTCCTGCCTTCTTGCTCACTTGTCTAGGTGGGTTCACATGCATCACCTCCTCGGAGAGGCCTCTTTTCGGCCATGCCACCTAAAACAGTGCCCTTGTCTCTCTCTGTCCCCTCCCCCTGCTGTATTTTTCTTCATGTCCTCATCACCTGCTGGCGGGACTTTATACACTTCTGTTGATTCGCTTATCCTCGGATTCCCCTTTTGTAATGAAAACCCCACAAAGGTAAGAATTCTGTCTGTGTCATTCGTGGCTCTACCCCAGCACCTTGGAAGAGTAACTGGCCCAGGATGGGCGTTACAGTCACATTTTAAAATGAATTCTTGGCCAAATGTCAGAGAATATGCCCTTCTTCTTGCCAGACATTAAAAAATATATATATCTGTTTATGTATGTGTGTATGTATGTAGGTAGGTGTGTATGTCTTTTAGGGCTATGCTTGTGGCATATGGAGATTCCCAGGCTAGACTGGGGTCAGATTGGAGCTGCAGCTGCAACCTACACCATAGCTCATGGCAACACCAGATCCTTAATCCACTGAGCCAGACCAGAGATCGAACCTGTGTCCTCATGGATGCTAGTCAGATTCATTTCCACTGAGCCACGTTGGGAACTCCAAAAATACTTCTCTTTATAAGGCAGTGAGAGAGACAGTTCAGAGCTCCAAGAGATAGACATGGGTTGAAAGGGGTTTTCCACAAAATTCCTTCTATTTTCTACTCCGAATAGTATCAAATAATCACCAGAGATTGTCAGCACCGAATTTTCAGCCCCCCACCCCCACCCCTGCTCTCAAGGTTCCTCTCCTTGTTTTAATCATTTCAGTTGCAAAGGTCACCCCTCTCCTTTAAGACTATGGAGGGTCCTCTCCTATGGAGGTGACAGAGGCAGATCACATCCAGTAACTTTTGCCTCGGGGTAGGTGGGGGCACTTAGAGACGAGGATTCCCTCTATTTTCTAACAAAAATATTAGTGAGCAAGTAATAACTTAGAACAAGATGAAAAAGATCGTGAAAAATTCTCACACTTTTGTTCTCTCTCTCTCCTTATTAAAACTTGGACCATTTGCCTCGTGGATTAGGCAAAGCCCACCGCTCTGCTGGTGACAGTTTATCCAAACCATCTTCTCTCCCTTCCTCCCTCCCCCCTCCCTCCCCCACTCACCGAGCACCCGTCTGTTCCAGAGGCCACAGATGTTGAGCTAAGCAGGACCATCTCTGCCCTCGGTGACTCACAGAGCAGTGGGGGCGCTGAGTAGTGGGGGTGCCCCAAGCAGAGGAAACAGCCTCATGGAGGCCTGGAGGTGAGGGGGCATGGAGAGGATTAGGGGGTAGTGGGGAGAGTTGGCTCATCACTTGTTCCAGGCTCCACCAGTAACCGGCAGCAGTTGGTAAAATCACCTGCTCCAGGATGGGCAAGTTTCTGGGGTGGCTAAGAGATTCCCAGGACTGGGGTCTGGGTGCTCTTTAGAGACGGGAACCAGGGAAAGGCCTCTGCCTCTTGTGTGCTGCTATCTAGGAAGTGGCCACGAGGTGGCAGCAGAGGATCACTGCGGGGGTCACCCATTCAGGCCGTGAGTCCACAGACACCCAAGGGGCCCTAGCATGTGGCCATGGCTGCAGGAGAGGGTTAGAGTCAGGCTGTCATAGGTGCGTGTGTACATGCATGCGTGAGTGAGCACATGCACATATGTGTATACATTGTGTGTATGCCTGTGTGCTCTGTGGGCAGGGGTGCGTGTGTCGTGAACATATGTGATGTGTATATACATATGCACGGATGGGGGTTGGTGGAGGTGTGTGTGTATGAGTGCTTATGTGTATAGGCACACGTGTGTATGTCAACGTGTGCACATGTGCGTGTATGCCCAGTCACATTTGTGAATGTGTTCTAGCAAAGAATCCTGCTAGGTCAGGCTAGCAAGAATCCCCCAACCCCTTGATATCCTAGTCCTTGGCCTGCCTTTAGCAAGAATCCTGTTAGACCAATTTAGCAAGCACCTCTCTACCCGTGAAGTCTCCACTGACCCCTGCCCTGCTCCTTGCCGAGCCCCTGGCTGTCTTTGCTGCCCCGAGAGTTGGGCTCAGTCTCTCTCCCCTATTGCAATAGACTTGAATAAAGTCTTTACCTTTTTAGCAAATGTCAGAATAGCTTTTAACAAAGCAAGAGCGAGGAGTGGAGTGAGGGAGGGGGAAATTGGAGGAATGGAAGCCAGAGAGGTGGGGGGAGGGGGACAGGCCAGGTGACTCCAAAACTCACCTTGGCTTCAGCCTCTGTGAGCCCTTCATCTCTGTCCCCTGGCTGTCCCTGCCTCTCTCACCCGGACCCCTGCAACAGCCCCCACCTCCAGCTCTCACTGCCCCCAGGCCACCCTTCACTTTGCAGCCAGAGGCTCTTCCAAATCCCAGCCCTGACCATGTCCTTCCCCTCCAGGGCCCCCAGCCCACAAGCAGTCCAGCTCGTTGGCCTGGAGGGCAAGTCCTGAAGCTTAGAGCCATGGGCATCTGCATGCTTCCTCCCTTCAAGCCTCAGCTCACCCCACTCCCTCTTAGAAATGTACATCTGAGTCCTGCTCTGTTTTCTAAGCCCAGCCCACCCCTCTTCTCCTCCAAGAAGCCTTCCTGTCTGCACTTGGGCTCACCTCACAACCTAGCAGGGTTGGTTCCACCCCCATGACCAGCCTATCAAGCTCCTGCTCCTCCGCAGCATCCTCCCCTCCCCACTCTCTCCAAGTCATAGGACAGAGGACTACTCAGCCATCTCGCATGGTCTGGAGACAGAGGACTGGCCAGCATGGGCCCTTCTGATCCTTCCTGGCTGGGGTGGCAGGAGAGGGTGGCACTGGGTTTGCAGCCACCATCATTGAAGCCCTGGATATCAAAACTCCTACAGTTGGTGTATCACAGTGTTAAGAAGAAGGGCTCTGCAGCCAAGGCATCTGGGTTCAAGTCCTGGTTCCACCATTTAGCTTCTGTGTGACATCAGCCAAGTGGTCTAGTCTCTCTGTGCTATGAAATGAGATAACAACAGGGTTGCTATGAGGATAAAACACACTAACACACACACGTGCAGAGCACTGAATTTGGCACGTGACATGGAGTTAGGGCTTATACAATTATTAGCTGTGATCCTCATAAAAGGGTTCGAATCCAGCGGCATCTCTGTGACCTTGGACAAGTCACTTAACATCTGAGCCACCAATGTGCCGGCCACATACAAAGACACACCTGTAAGCACACACACGTACACACATACATGCATTGTGTACAGACATATGGAAACACAAGCACAGATACACATGTACATACGCACACAATTTTGTGTGTTTATTTGTTTACTGTCTTCCTTTCCCAGCACAGACCTAAATGTAAGCTCCTAGGCAGAAAGCACCTGTGACACATCGGCTCCTAGCAGAATGCCTGACAAACGACAGGTACTCAATAAATATTTTCCAAATAAATGAACAGATGCAGGCTTTCTTCATTCCTAAAATGGGCGACAATAACCCCCATCTCACAAGGCTGCAGTTAGGAATGAACAAGACAAGGCAAGGCAAGCCCCACCCCCACCCCCGGCCATGCCAATTTCCTTCATAGAGCGAGGATCTGGGATTGTTATCTTAGAGGCGGACACCAGGGGGCAGCACAGGATCAACTCACTTTGGCTGTGCTGAACCCTTGCCAAAGGGAGCTGGAAGAGAGGGACCCTCCTACAGCTCCTGGGAGGGATGGGCTAGGCACCTTGAAACGTCACCTTCCATCCCTTCGTGCCCAGACTGCCAGGAGGACTCTCACAGGTCAGATCCACATACATCACTCATTCCTCCGCCAAACCTTGATGGAGTCACAGAGCTCAGAGCCTAGCGGGGAGACGGTCTCTGAGTGAGCAATTAAAGTAATTACTTTAATTAAAGTAATTAAAGCCAACAAACGAGTGCTCTAAGGCAGTGAGCAGGATGTATGGGGCACAATGACCCTGTGTTTCAGGCTGAGATGTGATGGCTGAGCAAGAGTTAACTAGGAGGCGAGGAAAGGAGAGGGTAAATGCTCTCAGGCAAAAGAATGACCTGCACAAAGGCCCTGAGGTAGGAAGAGGCTCCTCTATTTAATCTTTGGCCCGAAGAAAGGAAGAGACTCCCTGAGATCACACAGTGAGAAGCAGAGCCAGGGCTGGAGCTCAGACTTCCTGGCTCCCCATCTGGGGCTCCTCCCCCAAACCCTGGTTTCCCTTCCAATAAGCATCATCTCTGATGTAGCAGCGGCAGCAGCTGTGCTGGAGGCAGAGGAATTTTGGCCCTGATCCTGCCTGACCCAACTTCCCCAGTATATGAGCTGATAAGAGATTTTAATTCTGATGTCTAGACTAAGACAATGACCAAATGTCTTGCAGCAGATGGGGCTCCTAAGAGCCTATATTTGGGGCTTGGGAGCTCTCTCTGTGATCATGTTTCAGTGGCCCTGGACTGGGGCAGAGGGACTGCTGGGAGCTGCAGAGCTGAGCCTGGAGGCTTCTAATGGACTGAGGGCATTGGCTAGGAATCAGAGATGCTTGGAAAGTTCCAGTTAAGGCTGACCTTCTTCTAAGATGAACATTCCAGGGAGCCTGAGCCGCGGACAGGGTAACCCTGCTTTATCAGTCGGAATAAATAAAGCGGTACTGGGAAAAAAAAAAAAAAAACTTCTACATCCAAGAGGTTTAAAACCACAAAGATGTATTTCTCCCTCACACAGGGTCCATGGTGGGTGCAAGCAGGACCTCAAGCTGAGTCAGGGTAGCCCCTGCATTGGAAGCCACTGCCATTAAATACTGCCACCTGGTGGTCACAGCAATTATCCCAGGGATCTGAGTCGTGCTGATGTCCCGCTGCCCACCATGGGGATGGGGAGTCAGAGATGCCAAGGAAGCCACCATGGGCCCAGCCCTCACTTAACTGAGCTTCCCCCGAAGGGCCATGGACAGCCTCAGTGGACAGTGGTGTCATTGACTGAGCTCTTATTCTTGTCATTTACTGAGTTCTCCCTGGTGCTATGATGACATCTAATCCCCATGACGACGCTGCAGGTGGGTACCGATATCCTCCCCCATTTTACAGAAGAGGAAACGGAGGCACAGGAAGGTTTGAGCACTTTGGCCAAAGCCACACAGTAAGTAAATGCCGGAGTGAGATTCACACCCAGGCACCTGACCTTCGGAAAGAGGGGTGCAACTTCCCTAAGAAGGGAGACTTGGAGAGGTGGATGAGCGCCGAGGAAATTTTTCTGTTATGCAAGTCCTGCCTTTATATCTCTTAGAGTTCAGTAAAAATGTATGGCTTTTTGGTGCTTTTCTTTTTTTTACGATTATTTGCATTTTTTTTTTTTTTAATTTTGAAAAATGGGAGTTCCCGTCGCGGCTCAGTGGTTAATGAATCCGACTAGGAACCATGAGGTTGCGGGATCGATCCCTGGCCTTGCTCAGCGGGTTAAGGACCCGGCGTTGCCGTGAGCTGTGGTGTAGGTTGCAGACACGGATCCGGTGTTGCTGTGGCTCTGGCGTAGGCTGGTGGCTACAGCTCTGATTAGACCCCTAGCCTGGGAACCTCTATATGCTGCAGGAGCAGCCCAAGAAATGGCAAAAAGACAAAAAAAAAAAAAGAATGTCTAACCCACTGAATAGTTGAAGGACTACACCTCATGGAGCTCCACCAACTATTAACACCTTGCTGCACCCATGCCACCTCTCCTCCTCCTCTTCCTTTTCTTCTGTCTCCCTGTCGCTTTTTCTCTCCCACGACACAGCTCCCCCCCACACCCCTCACGTTTGCCAAACCCTCCAGAAGTGAGGCGGGGCTTCGTGATGACTTCACCCGCAAGCCCCTCCGTGTGCCTCTCCCAGGACAAGGACATTCTTCTACACAAGCCCACACCGAAGATGATCAACACAAATTAGGCAAATCACCCAACACCACGTCCACACTCGCATCGCCCCTCCGCCCCCACTGCCTCCCAAACGTGCTTTGTGGCTGTTTGTTTTTCTGGATCCAGGATGCAGTGAAGCATCACGTATGGCATTTGGCTGTCATGTCTCTCCACTCCGTTCCTCATGACACCAGGCCCTTTGAGGAATCCAGGCCAGATGTCCTGCAGAATGTCCCCTGGCATTCCCACATCGGCTTTCGGCCAAAGAGTCCCATCGAGGATACGCCGTCAGCACGTCTCCCCATGGCCGAGGCCCTGCCTGATGGCCCGGTGGAGGTGATGGCGGCCAGGCCCCTCCAGCATCAAAACACGCTCCCCTGTGTACATAACAAGCCGTTTTAGGGGTGATGCTTCAAGACTGAATATCCTGTTCCCCAGGAACTCTCACCCCGTCTCCTAGCGTGGTGCATAGATGGTTCTGGCCTGAATCACTTATTACCGTGGAGGTGACACTATGTTAATTTTCTAAGCCTTATTATTATTATTTGCTTTTTGGGGGCTGCACCTGCAGCATATGGAGGTTCCCAGGCTAGGGGTCTAATCAGAGCTATAGCTGCCAGCCTATGCCAGAGCCACAGCAACACCAGATCCAAGCCACATCTGTGACCTACGCCTCAGCTCACAGCAACGCCGGATCTTTAACTCACTGAGCGAGGCCAAGGATTGAACCCGCAACCACATGGTTCCTAGTCAGATTCGCTTCCACTGTGCCACGATGGGAATGCCTCTAATCCTTATTACAGACAGATTAGCAGGCCTGGTTCTTCTGGATGCAGTGGCATCTGAGCCTGTCCCAGGACACCCAGGGCTTCCCGGGTCACACTGCATGGCAGGAGGAAGGAGGGTGGACAGGCTGCTGCGGAAGAGGCGGCTGGTAACAAGCCCACCTTCATCACCATCTAGCTGTGGGGCCCAGAGGTGGACCTGGGACCAGCATATCCACTCACCTGGGAGATACTTGAAACACCAGCGTCTGGGTTGGAAACTGCATTCCAGCAAGGTCCCTAGGGGAGCCCTGTGCCTGGGGAGGCCTGCCGAGCTCAGCCTCTCGGAGTGTCAGCCTTTCCAGGTGAGACCGGCATTGCTCAAGTCTGGCTTCTTCAGCAAAGCAGATTCCAACACCTGCGAGTGCACGAAGGTGGTGATGGTGATAACTACCGTGGCTTTCTTTTTCTTTCCTTCTTTTTTTTTAAACAACTATTTCTAAGGAAGGGAAAGGAACTCAGACTTTTTTTTTTTTTTTTTTTTGCCATTTCTTGGGCCACTCCCGCGGCATATGGAGGTTCCCAGGCTAGGGGTCCAATCGGAGCTGCAGCCACCGGCCTACACCACAGCCACAGCAATGTGGGATCCAAGCCGCGTCTGCAACCTACACCACAGCTCACGGCAACGTTGGATCCTTAACCTGCTGAGCAAGGCCAGGGATCGAACTTACAACCTCATGGTTCCTAGTCGGATTCGTTAACCACTGAGCCACGACGGGAACTCCCAGGAGCTCAGACATTTAGCTGAGATTTCTGACTGGCATGTTTATAATAAATAAGAAGAGTGGAATTTGCTGGAGGAGGGGGCCTGGGGGCATTAATCAGAAATTCCATCTGTTGGGTTGACTTGTGCAGTCACGGGGCCACATAAAGTTTCTCCCTCAAGTTCTTCTTATGCAGAAGAGCAATGGGGACACGTGCCAGCGGGGGTGGGGTGGGGTGGGGTGCAGAGGGCAGACCAGGCGAGACAAAGCCTGCCGCTGCCTTGAAGTCTCCTCGGCCTTGGGATTTATCTTCAAAACGCGAGCCAAATTCCCCTTCTGTTCCATAACACACCCCTGTTTGTCTCAACACGTTTCAAATGTTTTGAATTGCCATCAGAAGGGAAGACGCTTCCCACCCTGCGATCCCATGGCCTCGTCCCCTGTCCCTGGCACCGCCCCAGGGCCCAGCAGTTTGGGAAGGGCATGGAGCAAGCACCTTAAGGCACCTGCCTGAGGACCCTCCCTGCAGGAGGGAGCGAGGAGGCTCCAACTTGTCCAGAATCACCCCTGGGTGAGATCATGCCACACCACACACCCCTCACCCGTCTCTGGGGCTTTATTCTGCAAAGGCTTCCCTTCCAACACCATCTCCCAGCTCCTAGTTCATCCCTCCCTCTCCTTCCCCTTTGGTAACTATACGTTTGTTTTCTGCGTGAGTCTGTTTCTGTTTTGCAAATAAGTTCATTTGTACCATGGGCCCATGGCCCTGCTGGTCAGGGATCATGACCATCCCCATTCTACAGATGAGAAAACTGAGGCCAGAAGGAAAACAACTCATCCAAGATTGCACGGCAAGTTACAAGCAGAAGTAGGTCACAGACTCAGGTGTTCTGACCTCTGGACCACAGAGGATTGCTGCTGGCTTGTCCCAGAAATCTCAGCCCTTCCCCCACAAGGTCCAGGAGAAGAGCTGGCTGGGCCAGGAGCCCCTCTGGTGTTGCCAAGGGCAGAGAGTGGCCAGTTTCCGCCTGCCTGCTGCAGGGCAGCCACAGCCTCTGGGAAGCAGGCTCTTCTGCAATGGGAACCAGGTGTGCAGAGAGAGGTGCTCAGGACAAGGCAGCATCAGAGGGGCCCATTTCCAGGGCCTTCTGGGCCTCCTCAGGCTGGGGAGCAGCCTATGCTGGGCTCAGAATGGGGGGACACGAGGTACCTTGACAAGGAGTCAGGTTTCAGTCCAGGTGGGGGATGCTTTCTCGCAGTCATGGCTAACCTTGCCCAAGCTGTCACGAACACATACCCTGGGCCCTATCCCAGCAAAGGCTGGCGGACCTCACCCTCCAACAGGGATGCTGAGAAGGCTCTTGGGCCAAGCACCATACTGAGCGCTAAACCCCGTTCCTAGGGGAGGGTGAAGCCAGCTTCAGTGCTTTGGCGCTTATCATCATTTTCAGCTTCGCCATGATGGATGGTAGACGACCCCAGATCTGCTGTCTCCAAGTGGTCTGGCAGAGGGCAGTGGGTCTCCTGGGGAGGAGATGACCATGGAACTAGAAATCAAGAAACCTCCATCCACTCCCACAGCGTGGCTTCATGGATGCTGTGTGTCGTTGAGCAAGTCACTTTACCTCTCTGAGCTGTCAGTTCCCTTCCAGGAAGTGATACTACTGCTCTGACTTTTTCAAAGGGCTGGCCTTGGAAGCTCTCAAGAAATGGACAAGGGGGAGTTCTTGTGTCTCTCAGAAACTGGGGCTAAGGATCTGCAACTGTCGTTGCAGTGGCTCAGGTTACTGCTGTGGGCATGGGTTTGATCTCTGGCCTGGGAATTTCTGCATGCCATGGGTGCGTGAAAGAAAAAGAAAGAAAGAAAGAGGGAGGGAAGGAAGGAAGATAAGGACAAGGGGCCAGATTTTCAAAATATACTCTCTGCTGCATAGAAGACCTTAATTTATTGTATCCCCTTTTTCAGATGGAAAAACTGAGGCCCGGAGAGGAGGAGCAGCTTGCCTGAGTCCACATGGCACAACAGCAGCAGACTCAGGGCTTGAACCCAGTGTTCCCCTTCTTGGTTCAGAGCTGTCTCACTCCGAAGACCCCAGAAGCAGGGTCACTGAGGAAAGGCAGGCTCTCCTTCCCCCAGAGATGCATCCGCTTGCCAGTAAGTGGCTCAGGAGCCCACTGTGGTCTAGAGGCGGGGGTTCACCTGACTGAACAGCTGGACCCCGTCCATCTTCCCCTTCTTGGGGGGGGTGGGGGGGTCTCTAGCATCACCAAGGCCACACAAGAAAGATGCCCACACGTGCCTTGCCAGTGGAAGCCTGGGGACCCCAATCAGCACCCTAACTTGCGCAGCAAGTCGTGGTTCACAAGGGGCGAGGTGACCTGGGGAAGTCCCTGCCGTGGGACCTCAGTTTCCCCATCCATAAGATGCACCAGAGGTCAGGCTCAATCTCTAATTACCTTTGACTTAGAACAACCAAAATGAAGGCTCAATTTCATTCTCAAACCAAACAGATGAAAATCTTCTGAGGCAGCTGGGGGCTGAGCCCAGCCCTGCCCCGGCTCCGACATCCCAGCATCCTCCCGGGTCCGAGGGCTCCTCCGGCAGCAGGCCAGGCGCAGCCCGGGCACATCTGCTTCTACTCAGCGCCCGAAGCTGGCTGCTCTGCCAAGAACTTGGCCCATGGCCTCGCGGGCTCTCAGGGGCTGGAGAGACGGCGGGTCCCAATTAAGGGAGAGACAAAGGCCCCTGACAGGGCGGCCCTCCCAGCTCCCACATGGCTCTCCCCGCCCTGCAGCTGCAGCCAGACCCAGGGGGCCGGCTAGGCAGCCGCCAAATGATGGGGTCAGCTCCTGGGGAGGGAAGAGGTGCTAAGAGGCCTTTAGTGGCTTACTCAGACGCAGACCCCACCGGGGCCAAGGGGCAGAGAGGAGGGCACCAGCCAGAGGTCTGGTCCAGGCCCTGGGCACTGGAGGGGAGACAGAGGGGCAGCTGGGGACCTGGTAGTGGGTGAGGGCACTGGCTCCAGCGTTAGACAGACCTGGATTCAAATCTCTACTTTGGGAGTTCCCGTAATGGCTCAGCAGTTAAAGAACCCAACTAGGATCCATAAGGACGCAGGTTCGATCCCTGGCTTCGCTCAGTGGGTTAAGGATCCAGCGTTGCCATGAGCTGTGGTGTAGGTCACAGACACGGCTCAGATCCTGCATTGCTGTGACTGTGGCTGTGGTGCAGGCCAGAGGCTACAGCTCTGATTCAGCCCCTAGCCTGGGAAACCCCAAAGGCCATGGGTCCGGCCCTAAAAAGACAAAACAAACAACAACAACAACAAATCTCTACTTTGCAGCCTCAGACACACCCCAATGTCCTCTGGTTCCTCGTCTGTCAAATGGCTCAGTAATGTTACCAAGTCGTTGTTGAGACTTGAATGAGTCAAGATGCACAAAATATCTTCCACTCTTTACATCCCAAGAAAGTGTATGTACTGTTATAACCCACTGTTACAGTAGCTCCCTGTTATCCAGGG
This sequence comes from Phacochoerus africanus, assembly GCF_016906955.1. Lineage (NCBI taxonomy): Eukaryota > Metazoa > Chordata > Mammalia > Artiodactyla > Suidae > Phacochoerus > Phacochoerus africanus. The sequence continues at coordinate 256,233,173 of NC_062545.1, read as the reverse complement.
GACACGTTCCAAGGCCCCCAGTGGATACTAAACCATGGATAGTACTGAACCCTATACAAACGACATTTTTTCCTACGATAAAGTTTAAGTTAGAAATCAGGGAGTTCCCGTCATGGCGCAGTGGTTAACGAATCCGACTAGGAACCATGAGGCTGCGGGGTCGATCCCTGGGCCTTGCTCAGCGGGTTAAGGATCCGGCATTGCCATGAGCTGTGGTGTAGGTCGCAGACGTGGCTCGGATTCTGCGTTTCTGTGGCTCTGGCTAGGCCGGTGGCTGCAGCTCCGATTGGACCCCTAGCCTGGGAATCTCCATATGCCGCGGGAGCAGCCCTAGAAAAGGCAAAAAGAAAAAAGAAAAAAAACCCAGAAAAAAAAAAGAAGAGTTGCTAATAATAAAACAAAGGAATGATAACAACACATAGTAATAAAAGTTATGCGAATGCGTTCTCTCTCTTTCAAAATATTGTACAAATTTAGTGCCTTTTCCATCCTCACTAAGCATTTGTCACACACCGTGGCCCTAACTTTCATAGTTTGATGTATAACAGCAAAACTAGCACACATTTCTTTTTCCTTCTTTACAATTTCACAGATAAATTTGGTTTTTGCGTTTTGGGTTTTGGGGCCATGCCTGAGGCATATAGAAGTTCCTGGGTCAGGGATCGAACCCACGCCACAGCAGCGACAACACCGGATCCCTAACCCGCTGAGCCACTCAGAACTCCAGAAGATTTGTTCTTACCGTAGATCTCAGCAACCTCAGCATATGATTCTTTCTTTCTTTCTTTTTTTTTTTTTACTAAGTCATGAATTTTCACCTTTTCACTCAAGGAAGCACTTTACAGCTTCCCTTTGGCAAAGCCAAAGTGCCAGCATCACTACTCTCTCTTTTTTTTTTTTTTATGGCCACACCCACAGCATATGGGAGTTCTTGGACCAGGGATTGAGTCTCAGCCGTGCAGCTGTGGCGATGCCAGATCCTTTAACCCACTACCCCGGGCTGGGGATCAAACCTGCACCTCTGCAGGGACCCAAGCTGCTGCAATCAGATTCTCAAGCCGCTTCACCACAGCAAGAACTCTGGCTTGACTCCTTTGAGCTTTGGGTCATTATTAAATAAAATAAGGGTCACTCGAACCGTAACACTGTGATAGGGCAATAGCTGACCTGATAACCAAGCGGGCTGCCAAATGACTAAGGGGTAGGGCACGCTGGGGCGAGGGATGATCCATGTCCCAGGCAGGACAAAGAGGGACAGCGGGAGATTATTTCATCCGGCCACTTAGGACGGCATGCAGCTTAAAACTTATGAATTGTCTATTTCTGGAATCTCTATTCAATAAATTTGGACTGAGGTTGACTAAAATCACAGAAAGTGAAAGGGTGAATGGGGAGACTCCTATGCTATTATAAATATTAATTTCAGAGAGAATAAAGAGATCCAGGTCAATATCTCCCCATAAGGTGGGCTCGGCAGGCTTCCGGATACTGCACCCCAAAAGCCACAACGCAGAGGGACAGAGCTGCCAGTCCCATGGGGATTTGGCGGGTCCAGTCAGACCTGGGTGGCAGAGGCCAGATTGGTCCTCTGATGTCCCACCACATAGCCACCGTGGCCTTGACCCCACATGGGTTCAGGACCCACAGGCTCTGAACTTCCAGTTCTGAAACTCCAGAGATCCTCTCTGCATGGGGAAGACTTACCGTCTATTTTGAGAATAAGCCTGTCAGTCCCCTGGGGCAGAATGACCTGACCTTCTAGGCAGGGAGCATGACTTTCCAGCCGGAGAACAGCCACCAGGTCAGCCTGTCTCAAGAGCCTCATTCCTGACGCCAAGGGCAGCCTTGACGCCAAGGGCAGCCTTGGCGCCCAGGCTGAGGGTGGGGGCTGTTTTCTGTAAGGCCCCGCTCCTGGGACAGTGGCAACTCAGCGAAGGGGACCAACTGCCCCGAGGCACAGTGTTATTCGTTTCTCTGAGAACATGGCTGTGATGGTTCACTGGCTGATGCTCTTATATTTGCTGAGCACTTACCATGTGCCAGGCCTGGGCTGAGCTTGGGGGCACAAAGGTTGCACGTACCTGGTCCCTGCTCCCCCTGCCAGGTCGTGGGACACACACACACACACACACACACACACACAAGGATTACGGCTGAGGACAGGGAAGGAGGGAAACCAGATCTGTGACTTAACAACCCTGAGGGGTGGAGTTCCTGTCATGGCGCAGTGGTTAACGAATCCGACTAGGAACCATGAGGTGGCGGGTTCGATCCCTGGCCTTGCTCAGTGGGTTAAGGATCCAGCGTTGCCATGAGCTGTGGTGTAGGTTGCAGACTCGGATCGGATTCCGTGTGGCTGTGGCTCTGGTGTCGGTGGGAGGCTATGGCTCTGATTGGACCCCTAGCCTGGGAACCTCCATATGCCGCGGGAGCAGCCCAAGAAATGGCAAAAACACACACACACACACACACACACACACACACAAAAAGAACCCTGAGGGATGACTGTTGCTCCCAAGATGGTCCAAGAAGACTTCTTCAAGGAGGAGACAGAGCATGAGAAGGTACCAGGTAGAAAGCAGTGGCAGGGATGAAGATGCTCCCGCACTTCTCCTTTGCAAGGTCATGTGAACTTGCAGTTCTTTGCATGAAAGATGCAGTCTGAGGAGTTCCCATTGTGGTTCAGAGGGTTAAGAACCTGACGTAGAGTCCATGAGGATGAGGGTGTAATCTCTGGCCTTCCTCAATGGGTTAAGGATCTAGTGTTGCCACAAACTGCAGTATAGGTCACAGAGGCAGCTTGGATCTGGTGTTGCTGGGGCTGTGGTGTAGGCCTGCAGCTGCAGCTCTGATTCGACCCCTAGCCTGGGAACTTCTATATGCTGGGGTGGGTGGGGGTTGTTCTTTAAAAAAGATACAGAATCTGTTTTTCTCACCCTTGAATCTGGGCTTGGCCATGAACTTGCCTTGGCAATAGTCTCTTAGGAGGTCTGACCTACACAGAGGTTTGAAAACATGCTTGCAGGAGTCTACCTTCCCCAGGACTCCTGCCTTCACCCCAGCAAGCCTGCTGTGCAGGTGGGAGAGGCACATGGACAAGAGCCAAGGTGTGTCAGCCACTGCAGCCAAGGCCAGCCTAGACCAGTCAACAGCCCTTGAGTCACCACAGGTGAGGGAGCCCAGTCAAGATCAGCAGAGACCCTACTCAACCCACCACTGACCCAAGATGCATGAGTGGCTCCAACAAGATCAGACAAACCCCACTCAGATCAGCAGAACAATTTGGCTGGCTCATTGCCTCCTCAAGACACCGTGAATGGTTGTGTTAAGTCATTAGGTTTAGAGATGGTTTGTTACCCATAGCAATAGTTAACAGATACAGGGGGAGAGCATGCCAGGCAATGGGAACAGCATTTACAAAGGCTCAAAGGCAAGAAGGAGCTTCACGAGTTGGGACAAACAAAAAGGAAAGCAGCATGGCTGGAACCCAGTGAAGGACCAGGTGAGAGAGAGAAAATGAGATCCAGAAGACAGATGGGAGCCACGTCCCTCAGGGCTCAGATATTTTTCAAAGTGGAGGCGGAGCCAAGGAAGTTTCTAAGAACATAGTAGAGCAGGGTTGGGGCAATGAATTTATTCTAAAATCTTCCCTCTGGCTATCCTGGGGAAATGAATTAGAAGGAGCAATGGTAGAAGTAAAGAGGTCATTTATGGGGCTCTCCCCTTTGCAAAGCAGGACCTGTTCACACCAACCCTGTGAAGTAGGCATATGGGGAAACTGAAGCTCAGAGAAGGAGCTAAAATGAGTTGGGATGCAGCCAAAAAAGTGCTTAAAGGGAAATTTATAGCTCTAAATGTTTACATTAGAAAAAAGATAGGTTTCAGGAGTTACCGTTGTGGCGCAGCAGAAACGAATTAGCTAGTATCCATGAGGATGCAGGTTCAATCCCTGGCCTTGCTTAGTGGGTAGGGGATCTGGCATTGCCATGAGCTGTTGTGTAGGTGGCAGACGTGGCTTGGATCCTGCATTGCTGTGGCTGTGGTGTAGGCTGTGGTGTAGGCTGTAGCTCTGAATTTCACCCCTAGCCTGGGAACTTCCATATGCCGTGGGTGCAGCCCTAAAAAGACAAAAAAAAAAAGAAGAAGAAGAAAGAATAAAGACAGGTTTCAAATCAATGATCTAAGCTTCACCTGATGAAGCTTGAAAAAGAAGAGCAAATACACCCAAAGGAAGGACAAGGGAGGAAATACTGGTGAATAAAAATCAATGAAGTGGAGAAGAGAAAAAAATAGAAAGGAGTAAGTCAATAAAACCAAAAAGATGATTATTTGGGAAATATTAATAAATGAACACATTTCTGACAGGCTGATGAAGGGAAAAAAGGAAGAAAGAAGACACAACTGCCAATTTCATGATGGCAAAGGGGCAAGTTCCTGTTGCAGCTCAGCAGTAACAAACCCGACTAGTATCCCTGAGGACTCAGGTTCAATTTCTGGCCTTGCTCTGTGGGTTCAGGATCCAGTGCTGCCGTGAGCTGCAGTGTAGTTCACAGACTCAGCTCAGATCCGGTGTTGCTATGGTGTAGACCAGCAGCTATAGCTCTGATTCAACCCCTAGCCTGGGAACTTCCATGTTCCACATTTGTGGCCCTAAAAAGAAAAAGAAAAAAAAAAAGAGATTGCAAAGGGGCATCAATATAAACCCAAATAGGATAATAGGAGATATTATGAGCAGCACTATGTTAATAAATTTGAAAATTTAGATTCAATGGAAAAGTTCCCTGAAAGACGCAAATCACTAAAACTAATTCAAAAAGAAATAGAAACTCTGAATAGACCCATATCTATTAAAGAAATAGATTTGTAATGAAAAGTTTCACGCAAATAAAACTGACCCTTACATCTCACCGTATACAAAATTGATGTGCGATAGATCCTAGACCAAGGCATACAAGCAAGAATTATGAAGATTTTGGGGAGAAAATATTTTGACCTTGGATTAGGGAAAAACATTTTTATATAGGATACAAAATGCACTAAGTGAAAAAATTTATAAATTGAACTCCATCAAAATTCTTCAAAATCAAAATTCTGCTCTTTAAGACATCTTGTTGTTGTTGTTGTTGTTGTTTGTCTTTTTTGCCTTTTCTAGGGCCGCTCTCGCGGCATATGGAGGTTCCCAAGCTAGGGGTCCGATCGGAGCTGTCGCCGCTGGCCTACACCAGAGCCACAGCAACGTGGGATCCAAGCCACGTCTACAACCTACACCACAGCTCACGGCAACATCGGATTATTAACCCACTGAGCAAGGCCAGGGATTGAACCCGAAACCTCATGGTTCCTAGTCGGATTCGTTAACCACTGTGCCACAACGGGAGCTCCACTTTTAAGACATTGTTAAGAAATGAAAGGCTAGCCACCAACTGGGAGAAAATAGTCACAATACAATATTCTGACAAAGAACTTGTAGCCAGAATATATAAAGAACTCTTTCAGATCACTAATAAAGAGAATCCAATTTTTAAAATATTTGAACAGACACTTCACAAAAGAAGATATACAAATAACCAATGGGCACATAACATGCTTGATACATTTCTCATTAGAGAAATGCAAATACAAATGACAATGAGATGCTAGCACACACTCACCAGAATGGCTAAAATTAAAATGACTGACAATACTAAGTGCTGACAAAGATATGGAGCAGCTGGAATTCTCATCTAATCACTGTAAGGATATAAAATGCTACTTTGAAAACAGCTTGGCAGTTGCTTAGCATGCATTTACCACGTGATCCAGCAATTCTGCCCCTCAGTAGTTATCCTAGAGAAATAAAAACAGATTCCACTTAAAGACCTGTACACGAACATTCGTAGCAGCTTCATTTTTAATACCCTCAGATTGGAAATACTCCAAATGTCAATCAAAGGGTGACTGTTTAAATGAACTGGTGCATCCATACAGTAGAACAGTGATCCATAATGAAAGGAACTGAACTATTGATATACTCAGGGATGAATCTCAAAAATGTTGCACTGATAAAAGACAAGAGGCCAGATCCTAAATACAATACACTACGTGATCCCATTTACATCAAACTCTCAAAAAGGCAAAGCTTTTCTACTCTGACAGGAAGCAGATCAGTGTGGACGGAGGCCAGAAGTGGGAGGCATTGTCAGGAATGGGCCACAAGGGAATTTTTGAAGGAAGACAGCAATGTTCTACATCTTGATAGTGGTGGTGGTTACACAATGTATACATCTGTCAAAACACATCGAAATATACATCGAAATGGATGCATTTTATTGCATGTAAGGCATATCTCAGTAAAGGTACACTTTTTTTTTTTTTTTTTTTCGGCCAGGCCTTCTGCATGCAGAAGTTCCCGAGCCAGGGATCAGACCCACACCACAGTATGGACCCAAGCTACTGCACTGACAATGGCAGATCCTTAACCCACTGAGCCACCAGGGAACTCCAAAAGCTACTTTTTTAAAGTGTTCTTTTTTTAAAAAAAGTGTGTTAAAGCACAAGAAATGATATCCAATCTCTTGTGACAGAACATGATGGAAGATAATAGGAGAAAAAGAATGTATATATATGTACAACTGGGTCGCTTTGCCGTACAGCAGAAACTTACACAACATTGATTGTAAATCAACTATACTTGAATAAAAAAATTTTTTTAATTTGTGGAAGGCAAGTAAGAGTGAGGAATTAGCAGTATGCACTATTCATAGCTGTAGCATTTACTAAAGGACCTGCAATGTGCCAAGTACCTTGGAAAGGCACTTTGGGAAGGGAGAGAAACAAATCCTGCTTTCAGGGAGCTTGCAAAAGAGTTGTTACTGGGGAGATTGGTACATAGAAATTTTCGTGGGGTCCTGATGTGCAGAAATTGGTTCTAAGGTCAGCATATAAAGAGAACTCTGAGCATAATAAAAATCACCCTTAAAATCCTTTATGGGAGTTCCTGTTGTGGCACAGCTGAAACGAAACTGGCTAGCATCCATGAGGACACGGATTCAATCCATGGCCTCGCTCAACGGGTCAAGGATCCGGTGTTGCCATAAGCCGTGGGGTAGGTCACAGACAGGGCTTGGATCCTGCTATGGCTATGGCTGTGGTTGTGGTGTAGGCCGGCAGCTGCAGCTCTGATTCAACCCCTAGCCTGGGAACTTCTGCATGCCTTGCGGGCGGCCCTAAAAAGCAAAAAAAAAGAAAATCCTTTAATGGAGGTACCACCTTGGAAAGCAAGATCCTAGACCATCTTCTGTACATCCGACACGGCCAGCTTTGCTCCAGCCCAGATGGATCTGACTAGTTGCATTTGTTGAATATGCAGGGTGAGATATCCGCCCTACTGGGTCCTTGGGTTCAAGTTGTCTCTCATTCTCATTCTCATGCTCTCACTCTCTGGGAGCTTTTTGATGATTATAGGTAAGACATGTACTTATATCCTCTACTTCATTTAACAAGGAAGGCAGGCCTTGGGATGCAGAAATGGAGCAAAGTCATGGTTCCTGCCCTAGGCAGGCTCACAGTCTCGATGGGAGTGGGGTGTAGACACATAAACATCTATAAGCCAGCGCTAACTGCTGTGAAGGCTGTGTGCAGAAAGTTGAAGGATGAACGGGGGCCGGGGGGGTGTACGTGTGTGTATGTGATGCGTTAGCAGAACGTGAAAGGCTGATTCTAAAATGTATATCGTAATCAAAATGGACAAGACACTCAAAGAATATGTAAAAGATGAAAGAGTTGCACTGCCAGTTGCCAAGGCAGGTATAAAGCTATAGTAAAAAAAAGTAAAGCTGGGAGTTCCCGTCGTGGCGCAGTGGTTGATGAATCTGACTAGGAACCATGAGGTGGCGGGTTCGATCCCTAGCCTCGCTCAGTGGGTTGAAGATCCGGCGTTGCCGTGATCTGTGGTGTGGGTTGCAGACGCGGCTCGGATCCCGCGTTGCTGTGGCTCTGGTGTAGTCTGGCAGCTGTGGCTCTGATTGGACCCCTAGCCTGGGAACCTTCGTATGCCACGGGAGTGGCCCAGGAAATAGCAAAAAGACAAAAAAAAAAAAAGTAAAGCTGCAGGAAAGGGTGGTATTGATCCAAGAATGGACACACCATCCAATGGAACAGTATCCAGAAACAGACCCACGCAGAGGTGGACACTTGACTGAAGACAAAGGGGACACAGTGAGAAAAGGACAGTGTTCACAGCAAGCAATGCTGTCCATGGGATTGCCATATGGAAGGAAAAAAAACGAACCTTGATGGCTATCTCCCACCATACCAAAAAAAATTCTGTGTAGATTGCAGACCTAAATATGAAAAGCAATTATAGAACTTTGAAAAGATATTAAGAGCCCAAGCTAGGGAAGGATTTCTTAAAAAGCACTAAACATATAGGAGTTGGATAAATTTGAAACATTAAAAATTAGCATGTCTAGAGTTCCCATCACGGCGCAGTGGTTAACAAATCCGACTAGGAACCATGAGGTTGCGGGTTCGATCCCTGGCTTTGCTCAGTCAGTTAAGGATCCGGTGTTGCTGTGAGCTGTGGTGTAGGTTGCAGATGCAGCTTGGATCCCACATTGCTGTGGCTGTGGTATAGGCCGGCGGCTACAGCTCTGATTGGACCCCTAGCCTGGGAACCTCCATATGCCCTGGGAGCGGCCCAAGAAATAGCAAAAATAAATAAATAAAATTAAAATTTAACATGTCTGACCCCCCAAAATGCAATTAAAGGAGAGAAAAGATAAACCTCAGAGTGGGAGAGGATATTTACAACACATATCTGACAAAGAATTCATATCTGGAGGAGTTCACTGGTGGCTCAGTGGGATAAGGAGCCAGCATTGTCACTGCTGTGGCTCAGGGTGCTGCTGTAACAAGGGTTTGCTCCCTGGCCCAGGAACTTCTGCATGTTGTGGGTGTAGCAAAAAAAGGGAACTCGTATCTGGAATAAATTCTTACAAACAATAAGAAAGAGAAAGGCTAAAAGGCATGAAAAGAACCTCCCCCAAAAGAAAACCCAAATGGCAAATAACAATAAGTAAAGATATTCAAGCTTACTGGTAATGAGAGATTTGCAATTTTAAATCATGATATGTAATAACATACCCACTAGATTGGCAACAATTAAAAATCCAACAATAGCAAGTGTTTGCAAGGACGTGGAAAAATGGGAACATTCACTCACAGCTAAGAGAGAGAAAGTTGGTACAAACACTTTAGAAAACAGCTGGAATTATTTCATAAAATTGATGCAATGCATATCCTATGACCCAGCAATTCCAGTTCCTAAAATCTGAGTTCATGTGTGCTCCAGGAGACCAAAAAAAAAAAAAAAAAAGTTTATAGCAGCACAGTTAAAATGTCTATCAACAAGAGAATGAATACATAAATGATGTCATATGATGGAAAACTCTACTCAAAGAAAGTTCATAAACTGCAATCATACACCCCAACATGGATGAGCCTTGCAAACAGCATATCGAGCCAAAGCAGCCAAGAATGCACAAAAATATGTGCCATATGATTCTGTGTTGATAAAGTTCAAAATTAGGCTGTGGTTTAGGAATGCCTTTGTAGAAGCAAAGCTGCAAAAAAAAAGCAAGAAATGATCAAAACTTAAGATCATGACTAATTTTAGTGGAAAGAGAAAGGAGGAGTTCCCTGGTGGTCTATTGGTTAGGATTTGGCACTTTCATCACTGTGGCCCAGTTCAGACCCTGGTCTGGGAACTGAGATCCCACATCAAGCCACTGCATGCCATGGCAAAAAAAAAAAAAAAGAGAGAGAGAGAAAGACAGTCATACAGGGGGTTCTAGTTGCTGATTATGTTCTGTCTTAACCTGGGTAGTAGTCAAGTGGGTGTGCTTGTTTTAACATAATTTGTTAAACTGTATACATATTTGATGTACTTTTCTATATATGTAAATATCCCAGAATAAACAAAGAAAGATGAGAAAGAAAATGACAAGAAATATGCAGATGGGAGAGAAACTGTGCCTAAGGAAGTGAGGGAAGAATTCGTGCAAGAGGGGGTCCATTCAGCAGATGCCTACTGAGAGTCCTCTGCACACCAGACCCGAGATGACAAAAGTAAACAAAGACACACAGTCCCTGCCCCGTGAAATTTACATTCCAGAGAGGGAGACAGACAGGAACTAAATAAACACTGTAAAGTCTTCACTGACAGAGCGCCTCGGGGGTCTTAAGCAACTTAATGGCCTTGAGGGTAAAGTCAGGGGCCTTGAGTCCTAGAGAGTGAGTATGGTTTGCCTGGGAACAGTGGGTAGGAGAGATCAAAGGGGCCAAAGAACTGTTGGAAGGTTCTTGACTGGGAGGGAGCTTGGCCCCAAAGAACTGCTGAAAAGCTCACATGACTATGTGCACAGAACCACTGAGGAAGTGGCATGAGATAAGAAGCGCAGAGAAATGCAAGAGGATCTTTGAACTGGGCTTTGAAGGGTGGATAGGAGTTCACCAGGCAGAAAAGATAAAATCCTTAAAGACTAGGATTTCGTGTCTTGCTCACCTATGCCTGATACATAGCTGTGCTCAGTAAATACTTGCCGATTTCTCTTGGAAAGTGAAAAGTCAGAGAATAGAAAAAGAATTTAGAGGTTATAAAAGTGGGGCCACTGCCTTGGCCTTGGATAAATGGAGGTGCAGCCATTGGAAGGCTGGGGGAGGAAGTTCTTCTTAGCATTCTAGGGACTGTCTCATCTGTCAACAGCTTTAGAGGTCTATGAAGTCACCAACAGAGGAAGGAAGGAGCCTGAAAGGAAACTTTAAGAGACCAGCCATCTGCTCCGTGGAAGCAGCTGACAACCTGGCCACCACCGCCACCACGAAACTGGCTTGCACCACCTCTTCCACACCCCCACCCAAAACCCCAGGGTCTCATGAGGGTGACAGCAGCAGGGCCTGGGGACACTGGAGCCAGACGCAATCAGAGTGAGGAGCCGCGGCTGCGGTGGCTTCGGGAATCTGGTTGTTAGTGGGCAGCTGAGGGAGCCTCGCTGTCTCCTCTGTGTTTACTTGGCTCCATTGAGGGGTGAGAAATTTGATCTCCGTGGGGACCGGGCCCTGGTCAGCCCCTGCCCAGAATCTCTGATGGAGCCCTGGCTTCTCAGAGCTGCTCAGAGAATGTCCTGTATCTGGGAAACTTAGGCCAGAGAGCAAGCACAGGCAGGATCTGTCCAATGATAACTGAAGAATACCAGCCCCCAGGGATGGGGCGCTTATGACATGCCAAGCACTGGGCCAACCCCTGCAAGGAAAGGACTCTCCTTTAGCAGTTGGGGAAATCGAGCCTCAGAGAGGGCAGGTAACTTCTCCAAGGTCACACAGAGCTAGAGCTGGGTTGCATCCACATCTGCCCGATTCCAAAGTCTGCATCCCTACCCTGTCTTCCCGGTCAGTGTTTGCCGTATGGCCGGGATGCTGGGAAGGCAGGCGTGCCAGCCGGGGGCTCTGCAAAGATCTCCACGCACTGTGACCTCCCTCCACGGTGGATCCTGGAGTTAAGGACATCTGTCCTCACCTAGCCTTCCCACCTTCCCACGGAAAGCCTTGACCTCCCGGTGCCCTCTCTGATCCCACCTTAAGCCCCTGCCTGGGCTTCTCATCACCTTGAATGCTTCTGGAATAGGTCAGTAGACACCAAATTTCCAGCAGCAAGAATTCCTCCACTGAACTAGCCTCATAGAGGGTAAATCCATGAGGATGGGGATGAGCCTATTGTCCCCAGAATCCCACCATGTGGCACAGGGCCTGGCACAGAGAAGGAATGTGAAAGGTCCTCAACCCCAGCATCCAGCATGAGAGTATGCGGCACATTGAGGAAAGGCAGGTCTGCTGATTGACAGCTGTGCGACCCCAGGCGTGGAAGGCAACCTCTCTGAGCCCACTTCCCCCTCCACAAAATAAGGATATTTAATACTATTTTTTTGCATGCATTCCATTCCATGATCTCATGCATGCAAAGGGCTTAGCACCCAGCAAGTGCTCAATAAATATTATACCCTGGATTTGAACTTGGACTTTTTTTTTTTTTTTTTTTTGCTTTTGATTGGTTTTCAGACTTTCTTCCAGCAGTGTGCTACAACTTTCTGGGGAGTAGGGGCTGGGTACCCACTGCCAAGGCACACAGCACAATACCAGGAATACTGCCAATACTAAGAACTCCATTGCTGTTTTGAAAACTTGGCTTCCCCGCATTTCCTTGGTGTGCAGTTTCTGTGGATTTCTCTGAGTCTTGGGAAACTTGTTGACAACTTCAGGCTGAATCCCTCTCAGAGTAAGCGATCCAAGTGACTGCCTTATCTGGTCGAGCGAAGTGTCTAACCTTAATCCCTCTTGCTGTAATCCCAGCCCATTTTCTCACACTCCTTTCTGAGGTGGGAGCAGCTGCTCTCCCCCCACCCCCCAGGGGTCACATGCCCTAAGCAGGAAGAGAGCAGCCCCCATCCCCACTCCCAACCCAGGAATGTCCCTGGTACCTTTCCTACCGGAAATTTCTGCACCGAATGGCTTTCCTTTCCTTTGATGCAATAATGCTGCTTTGGGCTAGGCGGTCACCCACCAGGCCTTATAGGGGAAAACTCCTGAGCCTCCCCAGCTTGGGGAATTCCAAGCAACTCAAGCCAGACGGCCAGGACCCTCCTCCCCACCGCCCAGGAGCCCAGTCCGGGCCCCTTCTCGGTTGGATGGAGGAAGCAAAGGTCACCCAACAAGTTAGTGGCACAGCAGGTCCTGCCACACTGCCTCTGGCTCCCAGGCCCCTGGGCCAACCGGTGGGGCTCTGGCGCCCACTGTCTCCTGAGGCGGGGTCCCTCCAGCCGGCCCTGGAGAACAGAAGGCTCAGGCTGTCTGCATAATGTCAGGGACATGGGGGTCCACCAAGCCACCAGCCCTCCCTTGTCAGCTTCTTCCTGGAATTTTATGCCCACATCCTGTGTCACCACCTGTGACTCTGAGAGCAGACTCTTCCTTGTGAGGTGACCACACCAGCAGGGCCAGGGCTCTGGGGCAAGAGAGGAAAACAGTGCTGATTCAGCAAACACATACATTCACCACACACACACACACACACACACACACCACATACACACACACACACACACACCACATACACACACACCATATACCACACACGCATGGACACACACACCATATACCACATACACACAGACATACCACACACACACCGTATACACACACACACACCACACACACCACACACACACCATACACCACACACACACCACACACATGCACGCCCGTACACCACACACAAACACACACCACATATCACATACACACACCACACGCACCACGTACACACCATCTCCATATGTGTTAAGGGCAGCACAGTGGCCTCTTGGGTCTGCAGGCCTTCTCAGCAGCCCCTGGCTCGCAAACCTTGTGACCCGAGCCTGGACTCTTCCCACAGCCCTTCCCAAAGCCTCCAGTTGAGTCAGAGAGTTGACTCTTAGAGTCAGAAACCCTCTGCGCTCCTGCCCGGAACAGAAAACCCTCTTCCAGGTCTCCTACTGCTGGGGAGCTCATGACCCATCAAGGCACCTCACCCACTGCCAGACAGTCCTGGAGGCTGCCTGGAGGAGCAGGCCTATGGGGTCAGAGAGACCCGAGTTCAAACCCTGACTCCCGTGCTTGCTAGCTGTGTGGCCTCTGGGAAAGTTGCTCCACCTCTCTAAGCCCCCATTTCTCCATCACCACAGCAGGGAATAAAACCTGGGCCTTAGGGAACTGCTGTGAGAATGAAATGAGAGGATACACAGAAACGCCAAAGTCAGCGGCAGTCTCTGCGCCCCCGGGGATCCAAGAGCCTCGTGCACATCGTCGTGACAACCACTGCTTCTGCTGAGAGATGTGTGACACGATCAGAACGGTGCTCCGTGCCTTGGGGGCTATGCTATTTCATCGACCTCTAAGGGAAGCACTGACGTTGCTCCCATTTCACAGATGAGGAAGCCAGCACCTAGAGCACCCTGTGTAACCTGCCGGGGCCACACAGGCAGGAAGGGCGAGGCTGGGATTCAGACCCAGGAACGGCGCTTGGAATCTTCTTCCTTACCCTCTTCAAACCTGCTGAGGGTAAGCATTCAGCAAATGCTGCTCATCATTAGGGCTATAATTACCAGAGGGCCAGGAATCTTTCGCTCCCGTCTAAAGCCCTCTCTAAGCTTTCAGCATGAGGGTGTGGGTTTCTCGTGATCTCTACTTCCACACTCTCAGAGCTGACTCAGTGCAGATCATTCAATAGCCCCAGGAGCGTGTTCTCAGTCCTTGGTGCATCTGCAGAGATGCAAGACTCAGCCCCTTCCTCAAGTGCCAGGAAAAAACCCATTCCCCCAGGCATCTGTGGGTGTGCCCTAGACAGAACTGAAGATGGAATATGGAAAAACGTTTCTGCTGCAGAACACAACGTTTTCACAAATGTCTGACATAGCGGTTTTTAAGCATCCTTTTCTCCCCACCCCCCACACCTCCAAGAATCTATCCCTGCTTGATTTGCCTCATGGGGCCCCTGCCTCCCAAGGGCCCAGCTGTCCACACACGAGGGTCTCCTCTCTCCTCCTCCCCATCCCACACCCCTCCCCCTGCCCCCAACTCCAGTCGGTCCAGGATCAGAGTTCTGCTGCCTCCAGCCCTTCACCCCAAGCCTTCCCACAGTCACACCCTCCAAGGGCCTTCCCGTTAACTAGAGCCACCCTCTTATAGGGCAGGGGAACTCTGACAGGTCTTCATTCCTTGACATCCTGCCTGATATTCGGTGGCTCAGGACCGATAACCGTAACAGCACGAGGAAATCCTGCCTCAGATTACGTAACAACAAGGTTTTATTTCCCCAATAATGATTCCAAAATATCAAACGTCCCAGACCTTGGAAATTATCTTGCCCAGAATTTCTTGATGAGGCCTGCAGCCCTCCTTGTGTGGGACTGTCCCGTGCAGAGCTGGGTCATTTTCCTATATGCCAAGAGCACCCCATCTCCGCCACTGGGACAGCTAAAAATGTTTCCCCCACAACATGTGCTCATGCACAAGCACACAAGCATGTACACATGTTTACACACACACACACACACACACAGGGTATAGAACCACTTTTCTCTTTTTTCATGGACTGTAGCACATGTACTACCCAAAAACACATCTCTTTGGTATATGGATAATTTTGAGTCCTGGGCCCTTAAAAAGCAGCAAATGCTGGCAGAGGCTTTCTCTGAACTCCCTTTATTCGCCTCAAGACAGATCCTCCAAAAGGAACTCAGTTGTCATCAGTCTCTACCCAGGCGTCCCCTCAACCAGGGGGACTGAATCTGGACACCTGTCGCAGAGACTAGAAGTCAATGCCACACCCACATGAGCTCCATCACAAACGCTCATGGCTCCTGTCTGTCCTTCTAGGAGCCCATTATTGTTCCTAAACATCATCCCCCCTCTGGGAGTTCCCATCGTGGCTCAGTGGTTAATGAATCCGACTAGGAACCAAGAGGTTGCGGGTTCGATCCCTGGCCTTGCTCAGTGAGTTAAGGATCCAGCGTGGCCCTGAGCTGTGGTGTAGGTCACAGACGCGGCTCGTTGCTGTGGCTGTGGCGTAGGCTGGCAGCTACAGCTCCAATTCTACCCCTAGCCTGGGAACCTCCATATGCCGTGGGAAGCGGCTCTAGAAAAGGTTAAAAAAAAAAAAAGACCAAAAAAAAATAGTAATAATCATCTCCTCTTCCCTAAGAGGCCTGCAGCCTCTGGCCCCTTCCCCTCTTTAGAGGGTGCTTCAGGGAGTTCCCATTGTGGCTCAGCGGTAACAAACCTGACTAGGATCCATGAGGACACAGGTTTAATCCCTGGCCCCGCTCAGTGGGTTAAGGATCTGCCATTGCCAGGAGCTGTGGTGTAGGTCACAGATGCAGCTCGGGTCTGGCGTTGCTGTGGCTGTGGCGTAGGCCGGCAGCTACAGCTCCAGTTCAAGCCCTAGCCAGGGATCTTCCACATGCCATGGGTGTGGCCCTAAAAAAAGCAAAAAAAAAAAAAAAAGATGGTGCTTCAGCATGAATTCTAAGCCACCTCAGGGAGTGGCTCTTCTTGGCCACAGCCCGAGAGTTCCATGTTGATAAACTTCTGTTTCTTTTGCTCTTGTTCATGTGTTGTATTACAGGGGTGTCAGCTGAGAACTCGGAAGGGTAGAGAACATTCCTTTTCTTCCCTACACACACTGGGCTCATGAGGCCAAGAGAGGCAGACCGATGTGCCTGAGATCACACATCAAGTGAGGCTGGAACGCAGGACTCCTGCCTCCAGAGGGAGGGCCTGGCCCAGGAGGACCCCCCCCCCCGCCCCCGCCCCCGCACTGTGGAGCCGAGGCCCTTCTGTCCCCAGGCTGGGCAGGGGACAAGGTCCCTCATTTCATCCTGCTCCAGATCTCTGCAAACCCCATTCCTCAGCCCCATTGGAAGCACCAGCAAAGTGCCAGGCAGGGAGCAACAGCGACACCCTCAGCCTCTCATGTGTTGAGGACTCACGGGTTCTGCCTGGTTCCCTGTAAACCAGAAACACTGACGTCAAGTGAGGTTCGCACAGGGGGCTGGCCTGAGGAAGGGTGAGCCAGCCAGATCTCACCCTGGCAGCTCTGGCAGCCCTCCTCCTTAGAACCTGGACCCCCACCCCTACCGCCACCCCCCCAAGCCTAGCTGTGGGATTCTTGCTGTCAGCTGCCAAGAATGGAGGCTGGGGGACATCGGGGAGGGTTTCCAGAATCCAAAAGCCGAAAGGTGCCAGCAAGCCATGCTTTCCTGTGTGACCAGGCCAAACGCACAGCTCCAGTCCATGAAGAGACACATGGGGGGCAGGGCAGAGGGCAGGCCCCCAAAGGGCATGACCTTGACTGTACCTCCCTCCATGCACAGGGCACCTCCACTCACCTCTGGATGAATCCTCGTGCAGACGCTGCAACGTAACCCTCTGCATCCCCATTTCACAGATGAGGCAGTTTGGGTTAAGGATCCTGCATTGCTGTGGCTGTGGTGTAGGCCAGCAGCTGCAGCTCCAATTCAACCCCTAGCCTGGGAACTTCCATATGCCATGGGGTGCGGCCCTAAAAAGACAAAAAAAAAAAAAACCAGTGAGGAGTTCCCATTGTAGCTAAGTGGGTTACAAACCTGACTAGTATCCCTGAGGATGTGGGTTTAATTCCTGCCTCGATAGGTTAAGGAGCCCACGTTGCTGGCAGCTGTGCGTAGGCCAGCAGCTGCAGCTCCAATTCAACCCCTAGCCTGGGAACTTCCATATGTAATAGGTGCAGCCCTAATACGGGGGGGGGGGGGGAATGAAGTCAGTAGGGCAATTCCAGAAACTTTTCTGCTCAGCCTGAAGTAAGGACAGTCTGAGACAACCGTGAGAGTGCCTGGACCCATGCAGAATGTTCTGGTCCAGAGATAGGGGCTGTGGTCTCCTCTTTTGTCTGAACCCACATACCCCATGGTCCAGGCTGCGGTTCCTACTCAGCCAGGGTTAGTAGATGCAAACTTGACACTCTCTGAGCTCATTTAGGTGAAGGGAGTGACAGCCCCCTCACACCTGGGTTCCCCTTCACACTCACCCCCCACAGGAAGGGACGAGAGGTAAAGGGAGGAAGAGGGAAGTTCTCACCTGGCTGGGTCTGTGCGGAGCTGGCTTGACGCTCTCTGAGCCTGCAGTGTCTTCCTGTGGTTGTCAATGTGGGGGCAGGGGAAGGGACTTTTTCAGGGCAGAAGCTCCCAGGTGGACCAGTGCTCTTCCTGCTCCCCATCCCAGTCTTCCCAAGACCCCGCCCCCTTCCAGAAGATTCTCTTGGGCAGGAACCCGAAGGGCGGTGAGTCGGCGGCTCTCCTTGCCCACAGGGGCCTCAGGGAACAACCTCGGGGATAAAGGGCACCCTCTGCTCTGACAGAGGCCACTTGAGCTTTGTCCAGTGCCCAGTGCCCCTCACCTTCAGGGCACATGTGTCAAGCTCTCTTCAGGGGGCTCATTTAGGTGAAGGGGGTGACAGCCCCCTCACACCTGGGTTCCCCTTCACACCCACCCCCCACAGAAAAGCTTCCTGCCAAGAAATTTCTCACAAGTCATCTCTCCCATCACCCTTTCTCAAAGTGTCATATTCAAGGGTCTCACATTATCTGTCATTTTCTTGGAAATTTCAATGACCTCGCTCAGCCCATGTGGGCCTCGCCATGTATTGTCCAAATAGGGGTGAAGAGTGTGTTGTTGTCATTGTCGCATCCTTTCCACTCAGATTGTTCCTGGCCAGGGAAGGAGGAAGGACTAAAGAGGACCTGCCTTTGCAGAAAAGCAAGTTTGGGGTTTTTTAATAGTAGGTGGTAGGATTTTTCAATGCTGGTTTAAATCAATAAAGTAATATATATTCATTGCAGAAAGCCCAAACAAAAAAGAAAAAAGAAAAAGAATGAAAGCTACCCATCATTCCGCCCCCAGAGACAAATGCTGTAAAAATGGAAAGTTTTGTTTTCTGTTCACATCTATGGCAGGATAATTTGTTTTTCTCTTCTCAGAGCCTCTCCCCCTCTCCTCCATCGTAGGAGGTAGCGTGGTTGTCAGTGTGGGACCAGGGGAAGGGACTTTTTCAGGGCTGAGTGGCAGAGGTTCCTAAAGAGAATTCCCACTTCCACGTTTCCTGGACGCCTTGAGCTCAGAGAGGGGTTTGTGCTCCGGGTTCTCTAGGGAGAGGGAGGGGGGAGGGGGAGAGGGCTGTGGCCTTGAGATCGGAGAGAAGGGGGGGCAGGAGGAGGGGAGGGGAAGGGAGCATGGAGAGGAAGGAGCTTCCCAGGAGGGACTGAGGCAGGGCCTGGAGGGAGTGGCTATGAGGGGGGCTGAACCCCAGACCCCCAACTCTCCCACCCCCAAGGAATCGACAGTGGGGGGCCCTCTGACTAGTGTGGACAGAGGAGAGAGGGGAGGAGCCCCAAAAGGAGACTGAGTTTCCCACCGGTCCTTTTCAATTTAATTTAATTTTTTTTATCTTTATTTTTTTTAATTACTCAAATGAGTTTATCACATCTGTAGTTGTATAATGATCAACACAATCCAGTTTCACAGGATTTCCATCCCACAACCCAAGCACATCCTCCCCCCACTGTCTCCTCCGGAGACCATAAGTTTCTCAATGTCTGTATTTTATTTTATTTTATTTTATTTTATTTTATTTTATTTTATTTTTTGGCTACACCAGGTATCAGACCTGAGCCGCAGCAGCGACAACACCGATTCCTTAACCCCTAGGCCATCAGGGAATTCCCCCGCTGGTCCAATTTAAAAATTGAGACAAACATGACATTTCTCGCATATCTAAGTCTGTGTTTGTCTATCTGGCCCTGCTACTCTCTCTCGAATGATTTTTAGAAACTGCGGCATGTATTAACTATCATAGATACGGTAGAGAGCTGCTGTGCCTGTCTTCTCCCTGAAATACCTCACGAGTGCTCTGTTATCACGCAGTGCACTTTTAATTAATTGTTGACATGTAATTCACATAACATAAAACCCATCATTTATGTATTTATTTATTTAGGCTGCAACCTATGCAGGTTCCCAGGCCAGGGACCCGATCCAAGCCTCAGCTGTGACCTACGCCACAGCTTGGGTACCACAGGATCCTTCAACCCACGAAGGCCGGGCCGGGTATTGAACACAGACCTCCGAAGGGACCTGAGCCCACCAGTAGGCTTCTTAACCTCCCGCGCCACAGTGGGAACTCCAAAAGCCATCACTTTAAAGTGTGCGATTCAGTGGTTTCTACATATTCAGTGTGTCGTACAGCCGTCACCACGGTCTAATTCCAGGCCATTTTCATCATCCCCCCAAAGAAACTGATACTTATTCGCGGTTCGTGGCAATTCTCCCTTTTCCCTCGCTCCTACCACCACTGATCTACTTTCTTTTTTTTTTTTTTTTTGTCTTTTTGCTATTTCTTGGGCCGCTCCCGCGGCATATGGAGGTTCCCAGGCTAGGGGTCGAATCGGAGCTGTAGCCACCGGCCTACGCCAGAGCCACAGCAACGCGGGATCCGAGCCGCGTCTGCAACCTACCCCACAGCTCACTGCAACGCGGGATCGTCAACCCACTGAGCAAGGGCAGGGACCAAACCCGCAACATCATGGTTCCTAGTCGGATTCGTTAATCACTGCGCCATGACGGGAACTCCTGATCTACTTTCTATCTATGGATTTGTCATTCTTCATAAGCCACGTAAATGCAATCCAATAAATGGGATTATGTCTGGCTTCTCTCACTTGGCATCGAGTTTTACGTTTCATCCGCGTCGGAGGAGGTCGCCGTTTCTCCTCTGTGGCCGCGTAGTGTTCCATCATATAGACACGCCGTGTTGTGTTTGCTTTCTCATTAGGTGATCAACGTTTGGGTTGCTTCCGCTTTTTGGAAATTATGAAGAATGCTTCTGTGAGCATCTGCATCCTACAAGGTTTTGTCTGGACAGATGTTTTCATTTCACTTGGATATGTATGAAGGTGGAGGATTGCTGGGTTATGGTAATTCTATATTTAGCTTTTTGAGGAACTGCGCAGACTGTTTTCCACAGTGGTGACACATTTTTACATTCCCATCAACAGTGTAAGAGGATTTCAATTTCTCCACATCCTCACCAACACTGGTTATTTTCTCTCTTTTTTTAAAAAATTACAGCCATCCACGGGAGATGCCAAAGTGGGATCCCATTGTGGTTTTGATTTGCATTTCCCTAATGACTAATGATGTTGGCCATGCGGCTGCTTTTACATTGAGATTTTAGTGGCTGTGTAAATTCAACCATAGATTAATATATTTTTTAATTGGCTACAATTTTTTTTGTCTTTTTTTTTAGGGTCACACTTGTGGCATATGGAGGTTCCCAGGCTAGGGGTCCAATCGGAGCTACAGATGCCAGCCTACATACACCACAGCCACAGCAATGCGGGATCCGAGCCGCGTCTGCCACCTACACCACAGCTCAAGGCAACTCTGGATCCTTAACCCACTGAGCGAGGCCAGGGATCGAACCTGCGTCTTCACGGATGCTCGTCAGATTCATTTCCACTGAGCCACGACAGGATCTCCTAATTGGCTGCTATTGAAGAGTCAATTTTTTTTTTCTATTTTTCCAACTTACACATGTATTTAAGCCTTTGTATCATTATTATCTCTAATACAACTTCGCTCATTCATTCAGTCCTTCATTCATTCCTTTAACACCTATCTACTGAGCCAGGCCTCCTCTAGGCACTGCTGTATGGTGCTGAACAAAGCAGATCGAATGCCTGTCTGCCTGGAGCATACACTCTGGTAGCTTAGTAAGCAATCATGTGGAGAAGTTTATTGTTAGGAAGGCTGATGGGTATGATTAAGGAAAAGAACAGGTGGCACATGTAAAAGGAGTGTGTCATTCTGAGCGGGAGGCCAGGAAAGGCCTGAGGAAGGGGAGTTAGGGAAATGTGAAGGCAGGGAAGGGCATTCCATGCAGAGGGAACAGCATGTGCAAAGCTGCTGTGGCACCGGTTCAATGCCTGGCCTAGAAACGTCCACATGCTGTGGGTGTGGCCAAGACAAAATTTAAGATGATCAATACAATTTTAAGTTGTTGGGTTTTTTTTGTTTTTTTTTTTTTGTCTTTTTGCCATTTCTTGGGCCACTCCCACGGCATATGGAGGTTCCCAGGCTAGGGGTCTAATCGGAACTGTAGCTGCCAGCCTACGCCAGAGTCACAGCAACGCAGGGTCTGAGCAGCATCTGCAACCTACATCACAGCTCACGGCAACGCCGGATCATTAACCCACTGAGCAAGGGCCGGGACCGAACCCGCAACCTCATGGTTCCTAGTCGGATTCGTTAACCACTGCACCACGACGGGAACTCCTAATTTTTGAATCTGAAACAAAAAGCTGCGCAAGATCAGGATATTTGTGTTGTTGTTATTGTTGTTGTTGTTGTCTTTTTGCCATTTCTGGGGCTGCTCCCGCGGCATATGGAGGTTCCCGGGCTAGGGGTCGAATTGGATCTGTAGCTGCCAGCCTACACCAGAGCCGCAGCTACGCGGGATCTGAGCAGCGTCTGCAGCCTACACCACGGCTCATGGCAACGCCGGATCCCCAACCTGCTGAGCAAGCTCAGGGATCGAACCCACAAACTCATGGTTCCTTGTTGGATTCGTTAACCACTGAGCCACAGCAGGAACTCCAAGATCAGGATATTTGAAATACTGGGCTCTGAGCGCTGGTGCGAGGAGAGGGGTCAGGTCTTCGGGAAAGTGTCTATCTCTGCCCGGAAAGGGCACTTTTCTCTCTGATGTGGGAAGAACCCCTACCCCCTACAGTCCCACATGTCAAGGGTCCAAGATCCTAAAAGGGTTCCAGATTTTAAGAGTCTGATGGTTCTGAAATATCCAAGAAGCTAAGACACCTAAAGATACTGAAAGCTTTAAAGTTTCTGAGATTCTCCAAGTTCCAAAGGCCTCCACTGGCCAGTTTCTAAAAGACACCTGCCCCCGCCAAACCCCAGAATCTGACTTAAGGAACCTGAAAGGAGTAGGGCCACTATCTGCATCCCTTGTTTTTCTCTCCGGCCTGGGGCTGTGGCCATCCTTCGGGCATGACTATTGCTTGAGGGTCCGGGGCGGAGGAGGGGGCAGATTTTCTGAGTTCAGAGTGGTCTCCACAAGGAGCCAAAGAGGTTCCTGGGTAGGGTCAGCTGGACCTCCGTCCTCTGCCATGTCCCCTGAGGCCCCCAATCCTTCTCGAGGAAATGACAGTTTTACCTGGGGCCCTGGGCCAAAAGTCCCATCTCCTGATTCATTCTAAAGCTCTGTGCCCTCAGAGAGCTCATGGTCTAAGAGGGGACAGATGACCAAGCCGGAAGAGCCCTGGAAGGGACTTTGGTAGGGCAGGGGCATGGCCAGGCTTCCTGCTCTTTGGGGGATTGGAGCTCCTACTCGTGGTTTACTGTCTCCCCAACTGCCACCTGCAGCCAGGTCACACCTCATGGACGCCAGTCCTCAGCTCAGGCCCAGGTGGAGGAATCTTGGAGGCTCCAGTCCACAGAGGTGGGTGCCCCCCTACCCCCATCCCCCCAACTGTTGCTGGCTGGACTTCCTGCTGGCTGAGATCTGCCACTTCTCTCCACCCACCCACCCCAGGCCTGGCCCTCCCCATCGGACCCCATCGGGTCCAGCTCAGCTTCAGCTCTGGTTCTGCTGCTCCCTGAGCGGGCCCCTCCTGTCCATCCCTGATGCGTATGAGATGCCCACACCTCTGGGTCTCAGGGAGAGAAGCCAGCCTGCTCAGGGCAGCCCCCACCTCGGTCAGAATCCCTCCCCAAGGGGCTGTCCCCATGGCAACAGCAGGTAGAGGGGACGTGACTTGGGGCTGGGGGCACAGATCCAGAACCCACATCTGACAGGTGGTGAACTCTGGAAACTTCCATTTCCTCCATATCGAAGGAGGTTTTCCTTCCCACCTCTCAAAGTTATTGGGAAATTGGACCCCTTACCTGTTCAAGAGCCCATCGCTGCACTTCTCCCCGCTCCTCGACCCCTCCCCCACCTCACAGATGTCCCCTCCACCCCAAACCTTGAGTCTCCCTGAAGCAGCAGCACAGAAGGGGCAGGGATCGGGGGGGGGCGGGGGGGAACGGGTTGCAGAGCTTGAGACTCGGTTTTAACACAAATGCTAATTGTGGGTCCCAGAATGGCCCTGCCTGGCTCCATTCATGAAAGCACTATTTTTAGCCCAGGACTGGCTGCCTGTGGTCCCTGTGGGGGTGGCTGGGCCGTGTGTCACGTCTGAGTGAGCATGGACTCACACTGCCCAGGAAATAGGCCCCCGGGGACCAGTTGCTGCATCCCGGGGTTGCGACCACATCTGGGAGGAGGTCACCGTTCAGCAGGACTGGGAGGTTAAACCCTCTCACCCCGAGGGTGTGGGGGTGGCGTGTGGAAGCAGTAATAAACACACATTGCACACTTGCTAGTGCCAGGCACTGCTCTGACTTTACATGTATCAACTTATGTTATCCTTGCTGTGGGGTAGGTTCTATTATCCCCATTTTAGAGATGAGGAAACTGAGGCTGGAGCCACTAGTTTAACCTCCTTTCAGCCCCCATGGTAGTAGCAGATGGAGCAGGGGGATTTGAAGCCAGGCCATGGAGCTCCAGGGTCCATGCTCTTACTTTCTGGCCCCTTGGAATCTGGACTATAGGTGGACAGTCAGCTACGGCCACTAGGTCCCCCGCGTCAGGCTCCAGAGCTGTCCCTTAGCTTTGTCTTAGCCCACAGAGATCTCTGAGGTCACAGGGAATGTCTAGTCCAACACTCCTTTGGAGGTGAGGAAACTGAGTCCCAGGAAGGAGTCCAAGGTTATGGAGCCAGATGGCTCTGATTCCCAGGCCCAGGCAATTCCTACAATCTTCCTTGATTCCGTGGAACCAGTTTATCAGGTAACCTGCCCCCCTCCACCTCCTCAGCTCTCCCTGGTTCTAGAACTCAGTACCTGCATGTGGGTTTTTTTTTGTTTGTTTTTTTGTTCTTTGTTTTTTGTGTTTGTTTTTTTTTTTTTTCACATCTGCCCCACGTACAAGTTCCCAGGTCAGGGATCAAACCAGAGCCACATCAGTGACAATGCAAGATCCTTAACCCACTGAGCCACCAGGGAACTCCCAGTACCTGTGCTCTTTAGAGTGAGGTGCCTAGGATGTGGAAGCAGACTTGAGCCCTTCTCCTGACTTGCTGTGTAATCTTGGGCAAGGTCCCCTCACCCCTCTGAGCCTCAGCTTCCTCCCCCCCGTGAAATGGGAGCAACTGGGCTATCTTCATATGGCTGTGTGCTGGGAACCCATTGCCTGGGGAGTCAATAAAAATGGGTTTCCCTAACTTGGGCTTCTCAAATCATTAATGAATCCCTCCTGTGAATGAGAGGCACCGTATTCACCTGCCCAGGGCTGGGGAGACATTTGGAGCAAATCATGCCATGCCTCGTCCTCAGCTTCCCAGCAGGAGAGGATGGGGTGGAAGAGAGAGGGGAGACATGGTCTGTCCATCCTCTGAGCCAGTTGCCCAGATCGGAAAGCAGAACAAGCCTGGCAGAGTTCAGGTTCCGCTTGGCCACATCCCTTCGGGGTGACCTTGGGTCAGTCTCTGTCCTTCCCAGGGTCTCAGTCTCCCAAATGCAGAGAGAGGCCCAGAATCCTTCACAGCTCCCCCTGCCCTGATTTTCTTTTTTTTTCTTTTCTTTTCTTTTTTTTTTTTTTGGTGCTGGAGACTTTTTTTTTTTTTTTTTTTTTCTGATTTTCTGACTTGGCCAGAGCAAGCGCCTTTCGGGAGCTTCGGACCCTTGGGTTTTACCACCACCATCACACACACACAGACACACACATACCTCACACCCTGCCCGGCACCTCGACTCAAGGAGACTCTACAACCTAACTTCCGGGTTCACTCTGGACTTGCCCATGATCTGCAGCTCCCCTCCCCTAGGTGGTCCCAGCCCCTGAGTCACACAGCCTCCAAAGTCAGCTCCCCACAGGTGACAGTTTCCAGTTCTGAATCCTAGTTGCAAATTTCCTGGCCGGAGAATCTAAGTGACCCAAGTGAGATCAGATGGCCAGTGAGCTGGGTCCTGGGTCATGGGCTAAGGGTGAAGCAGCTGCATCAAGAGCAGGGTGCGGAGAAGGAGGAAATCAGAGCATCTCTAATTCGGAAGCAAAGCAAATCTACCTGGAAGGTAAATTTGTTAAATGGAAAAATTTATCTACACTAACTCCTCACTTAGGCAGAAATCAGAGGCACTTGGAACTGGGCTTTAAATCACAAAGAAAAAACTACCCCCATCTCCCCACTGCCAAAATAAAAGTAAAAATTCTTGCCTTTAATTCATCAGAGAATATTCTCACTCATTGCTTATTAACTCTTACAGTACAAACAATTCTAACACACATGAGTTATTGGTTTTCCACATGACGGCATTGTCATGAGAGTGGAAAGAAGTAACTGCTGACATGTCATGAAGAAGGAATGTTTTAACATATAAACATAAAAGCAAAACAAAGCCTTGAAAAGCAAACACAAGGATTTAGCATCCTGGGGGATGTTTTGCACCCAGGCCCAGCAACCACACAGTGTAGGAGCCCCTACAAGCATGGTGCATACGAGAGTTGAAGATCACAGAGACAGCCCTTGGGCATCAAGGAAGAGTAAACCTATGTTTCCTGACCTCCATTTAAGACAACATAACTAGGTAATACATTGTGAAAGATTCCCATTTAATATGAGAAGAAGGAAAAACGTTTTTTAGTTTTTCACAGAAGGAATAAACCTCATCTAGAAAATGCATTCTTGCGGAAAAATGCAGTTATAAATGATGTATGACTATCCAAGGGTTTACAAGCCAATCCAACAAAAATAATAAATGGCACAAATTTGAAACCAAACTCTGTAACTAGCAGCTACAATTTCATCATTATAGGAATAAAGTGCTTTAACAGTGACTTCAGTTGGATAGCGGAGCTCACGGACCTTGCCAAGAGCTGGAAAGCAGATAATTTTCAGGAGGGATGCCCAGTCCTGACCCACACACAATTTTACCCTCTTGTCTCAGACAAGACCCTCATACTTGGTTGTAAGGGGAAAAGGAGACTCTGAAGATCTCTAGTTTGTTCAGACTTGGGACTGGAGGAAAAACTCCTTGGGTTCTTGGGGGCAGTGGGTTCCAAAAGATAAGTACACCGAAACAACTGGAAGCTCATGAAATGTTAGGACATCTGGGAGGGAATCAGGAAGATGCGTTTTAAACATAAGTGATTCAGATGCCTGTGGTCCGTGAAACACAGGTTGATTAACACTGCTTCCCCCATTTCACAGATGGGGAAATTGAGGCCAAGAGAAGAAAAGAGCAGAGACTCAAAGTCACACGGCAAGTCAGAAGCTGAGCTGGCCTCTGGCCTATCCAGGGCTTCTTTCCACCAAATTCTGCCTGCCCACGGACTGCCTCCCGGGGCTGCTAACATTCCAAGGAAACTTGTAACAGGAAAGGAAATGTCAGCTGTGCCTGTTCCGATGTTCGAGCGCCCATCGTGACTCCAGGTTCTGCCAGACACAGCCCTCAGAGCTCAGGCAGCCAAGCTCTGTGAGACTGATTTTTCCAGATGGGATTGTGGATGGGATTACAAAAGCCAGCATTTATTTTTTCCTTCCCCCAAGAAAATAAATCGGCTGTGTTGCTCTAAGAAAAGTGATCAGAGGAAGCAAGGGTCCAAGCCAGGAGGAGATCCTGGAGGCTTGCCAGCCCCTTACAGCTGCTCCCCGCCGCCCCCCCCCCAGCACCCCCTTAACATCTTGAAGGTGTCTGACGTCGTCGTCGAGTGGAGTAGGGTCCTCAGACAAAGCACCCTTGGGGCTTCAGATTCAAGAACATTCCTCTACCAACCACGATGGCTAGGGGCTCGGGAGGTGGAGGGTTCCTTTCTTCCTGGGGACAAAAGGAATTTTCCCCAGCCCCACTGATTACACACAACCCTCCCCTGCAAAAAATAAAAAAATTTTAGAAAATGTTTTAAAAATCTAAAAATGGAAAGTGATGGAATATGCGATTGCTGCCAGGTACCACAACTATGATCATCGTTCTCAAAGGGGGACAATTTCCCTCTTCCGGGGGTGGAAAGGGATATTTGGCAATAGCTGGATGCATTTTAGGTTGTCCCGACCTGGGGAGAGGCCAAGGAAGCTGCTAAACATCCTGCAATGCACAGGACCGTCCCCCTTCTCCCTGCCGGAAGTGTCACTAGCTCTGAAGGTGGGAGACCCTGAACTATGGGCAAGAGGTCCAGGATGTTGGAAGTCTGGGTGTGAGTCCAGGCTTGCCTCGAAATGCTGTGTGAGCTTGGGCAAGGCCCTGCCCTCTCTGGGCCTCAGACTCTCATCTGTATGAGGACTTGGTAAAGAGGCTTCTCTCTGGGGCCGTCACAGTTGTGGTCTTTCAGGGCTTGGGAGACCAGGAGGCCTGAGACCATGGGCCCACCTTCTGCAACTTAGACATGGCCCTGCGAGGATTGGGGGGCGGGGGGGGGGGAGTGGGGGGCCTCTACCCAGCCCCTCCCCCACCCCATGCCTGAAAGACAGATGATGATCCGCCCTCCTGAGCCCCTCCCCCCAAGCGCAATATCTGGACCGCCTGCTCCACCAGGAACGGAAAAACCATTATCTCCACATTACATCACTTTGCAAAAATGCAAGTAGCAGTGGTTGCTGAGCAGAGCTCCACGGAAGGGAAGGGAAGAAAGGGCTCAGAGGGAGCCAAGCACCGGCAGCACTGGCCGCTGGCACCTTCACGCATCTCAGGACAACCCTGGACCAGCTCCCCAACTTTCCTGCACTTTGGTCCTCCCGCTCTGCCGTGAGAGGCCATACCTGGGCATTGCCAGGAGCGCTCCCCTTGGGAGAGTCCAAGACCCTGTGACTCTTCCAGATCACATCTCTGAGGGCCTCTGGGCTGCAGGTGCATGAGGGAGACCCCCAGGCCGGGTGAGCTGGGATTGGGGGATGGAAGGAGAGGGAAGTCTGCCACCCTGCTCGGCTGAGCCACACAGAGGCCATTGGTGCCACCAAAGTGCTTGAAAACAGACTCTCTTCCTGGAGGGCTGGTCACGTGTCTCAAGCAGCAGCCGAATTTCATTCTTGGTCTGGAGTTTGGTGGGGCATCCTGAAGCAACAGAGTGCTGGAAACAGCAGCCCAGGTGCGGGGGGGCAGTGCTTTAATAGATGAATGAGAATGACCCACAATCCAGCATCTTTCCACCAGTGGTCCCCATAAAGAGCAGCTCTGATGAGCAGAGTGGGCTCAGCTACACCAGAGGAGTCCTGGGTTCCAGCTTCTCCTTCCAGACGATGCAAAGTTTTGTCCCGATAGCCTGTAGGGTCTCAGTTCCAGGAGACCAGGACAAGTTCAGGTCAGGGCTTCATGTGGGGGCCAAGCTTGGCAGAGCTGGTACCTCTACCTGGTGATAGTTCCCTCCATGTCCCCACTTGCATCATACACAGAATTGGGAGTTCCCTGGTGGTCTAGTGGTTAGGATTCGGTGCTTTCACCACTGCGGCCCAGGTTCAATCCTTGGTCTGAGAACTGCAATCCCACATCAAGCCACTGCACACTGAGGCCAAAAAAAAAAAGGACAGAATCACCATTCAACCCTGTTGCTTTTTCAGTGGAAGAAGAAGAAGAGAGAAAGCTAGATCAGCCTTGGCCAAGCTCAAGAGAAGGTCCGGTACTGTAGCTGAAGGAGCACCCTTCCCCCACTCACTGAGCCCTGCTGGGCGGCAGTGTGGTCTAACGATCAGAATATTCGGGCTGACAGCCCCTCTACACCAGGGGCTCAATATTGGTCTGACAGCCTCCAAAAGCCGTGCCAGACTTGACTCAGTTTTCGCAACTGTAAAATGCAGTTTGGAGTTTCCGTTGTGGCTCGAGCGTAACAAACCCAACTGTATCCATGAGGATGCAGGTTCAGTCCCTCGCCTCACTCAGTGGATTAAGAATCCATGAGCTGCCATGTAGGTCACAGACACAGCTCGGATCCTGCGTGGCTGTGGTGTAGGCTGGCAGCTGTAACTCCAATTTGATCCCTAGCCTGGGAACTTCCATATGCTGAGGATTTGGCCCTAAAAAAAAAAAAAGAGAGAGAGAGAGAACAGGCATCTCTTTGGGGGGTAGTTGGATTTGCCCTGCCCTTTGCCTCCTAGATTCATTCTCACCTCTTCCTGTCCTGCTCCAGGGTAGAGATCTGAGAGCCAGAGGAGGAGAGAGAGGTCAGGGCAGGTCCCGGCTCCCTCCCTGTGGGCCACGGTGCTGACTGTGGTTGTGTCCCTCTCCCAGGCTCACCCCTCCTGTCCGGCTGCCCCCCATCCACACCCCCTGCCCTGTGGGTTCTGGTAACACTCTGCCCGCCTCTTACCCCTTCTAACAGTGCCTACAGCTTCCTGCTGTGGCTGGTCTCTGAGTTGTCACTATCCCCTTCTGAATCCTTTAACCTCTAGGCTACACAATTCTTTCATTATTCTCCCAAGACGATGTATAGATGCCTGACAGGCATAGCAAAAGATGCTCCACATCCCTACTCATTAGAGGAATGTAAATCAAAACCATAATAAGGAGTTCCCTGGTGGCCTAGGGGTTAAGGATCCAATGTTGTCACTGCCGTGATGTGGATTCGATTCCTGGCTCGGGAACATCTGCATGCCACGGGTGCAGCCAAAAAAAGAAAAGAAAACAGTATGATAGTTCCTCAAAAAATTCAGACTAGAACTACCATATGATCCAGCAATTCCATGTCTGGGTCTCTATCCAAAAGAATTAAAAGCAGGGTGTCAAAAAAATATTTGTACCCTCATGTCCCTAGCAGCGCTTTTCACAACAGCCAAAACGCAAACACATCCGTCCGTTAGTTAATGGATGAATGGAGAAGCAAAATGAGGTGTATTCCATTCCACACAATGGGATATTATTCAATCCTAAGTGGAAGGAAATTCTGATACACATGGATGGGTCTTGAGGACATCATGTTAAGTGAAATAAACCGGTCACACAAAGACACGTCCTGTGCGATTCCACTTTCATGGCGTACCTAGAGCAAGTGAAGTCACAGAGACGGAAGGTAGAGTGACGGCTGCCCAGGGAAGCAGGGGAGGGAGATGGGGAGAAGTCGCCTAATGGGCACAGAACTTCAGTTTTGCACGATGAAAAAGTTCTGGAGATCCATTGCACAACGATGTGAACATAGTTAGCATTACTGAACTGTACGCTTGGGAATGGTTAAGATAAGAGTTCCCGTTGTGGCACAGCAAAAATAAATCCAACTAGGGACCATGAGGTTGTGGGTTCAATCCCTGGCCTCACTCAGTGGGTTAAAGATCTGGCATTGCTGTGGCTCTGGTGTAGGCCAGCAGCTGTAGCTCCAATTAGACCCCTAGCCTGGGAACTTTCACATGCTGTGGGGCAGCCCTAAAAAGCAAAAAAAAAAAAAAAAAAAAAAAAAAGCTAAGATAGTAAAAAAAAAAGTTATCAAACTATATATTTTATAGAGTTCCCATTGTGGCTCAATGGGTTAAGAATGCAACTTAACCCATTGAGGATGCGGATTCAATCCCTGGCCTCGCTCACTGGGTTAAGGATCTGGTGTTGCCCTGAGCTGCAAATGCGGCTCAGATCCCATGTTGCTGCGGCTGTGGTGTAGGCCGGCAGCTGCAACTCCTATTCAACCCCTGGCTTGGGAATTTCCATATACTGAAGGTGCAGCCCTCAAAGGGAAAAAAGAAAAAAAAGAAGTATGTGTTTTAAGTATGTGGGGTTTAGCAGGTGTTAATGATACTTCAATAAAGCTGTTTGAGGGGGAAAAAAATCCCTTCATGAAACTCTCTTCAAGAAAACTGCTGGTTCCCATACCCACCAGTTAGAATCTTCTGGGATCATTCTAAAATTCCAAAGCCCAGGCAGATACCCCAGACCAATTAAATCACATCCCTACAAGTAGGACATGGGCTCCAGAAAACATTTTGGGGGGCACCCAGCACCAGTGGGAGAGTTGGCCCTGGAAACAGCAGGGCCTGCAATCAACAGACTTTGAGCTGATCGGTTGATCAGACTTTGGGGCCCCTTCCAAGTTCTAAGAAGTCCTCAACCACTCTGGACAGCCCCAAGAGCCTTGAGGCAACAAAGAACTGCCACCAAGTGTCTGCCCTGGAGGGCACTCACCTTACTGGGCTGGTCATGGAGGGGGGCCGGGGAGCAGGCCTCCCTTGGCAGCTGCCTGGGAGCTGGGGGACAGTCAAAAGGCCATCATGTTGGGTTTGCCTAAAGAGGGACATCTCTCCTGGCCAGGAAAGGACTTTGAGTGAAGAGGTGCTGGCCCAGCCTGTGGTTTCTCCCCATCCATCCATCCCTCCATCCATCCATCCGTCCTTCCATCCGTCCATGCATCCATCCATCCATCCTACAAGTACTTCCTGAACACCCACTGTGTGCCCAGCTGGGGCCCTGAGATCCACTAGTGAACAAGAGCTGGAGTCTGGCTTGCAGGGGAGCAGGGCCGACAAGATGCAGAAGATCTGATGGCAGAAGAGCCCCAGGCAGACAGACAAGCGTTTTGCTCTGTACCTGCTATGAGTCTTGGGGGAAGTGGGTCCATCTCTGAAGCCTCAGTTTTGTCTTCGGCAAAAGGGTCACAGACCCATCCTCGCAGAATTGCTGATGAAGGAAAGGAGACAGGATGAGGGTCCCTTTGAAGCCTTTTTGAAGCCCTTTCCCCAGGAAAGGAGAGCACAGCCCTGATCCCTGACCCTAGCCCAGGACTCTTACCTGCAGCACGGCTGATAGGGGTTGGGCTGTGGCCAGGAACCAAGCTCAGTGGGCCCCCCAAACCACAAATCCACACCGGGAAGCCCTCCTCCAGAGCCTGGAACCTGGGAGCCTGGGCGCCTGAGCCCCCATCCAGCTGGCAAGGTGGGAGACAGTGGGCTACTTCTTCCCCCATCTTCTTCCTCATCTCTCCATCAGGGCATCATAAGCTCGCCCAGCCCTGATATCCCCAGGAAGCTAAAGACTTCATGGTCCCTCCGTGCAGGTGGGAAAGTAGGGGCCTAGGGAGCACAAGGGACCTATTCAAGGACGCAGGAGTCTGCATCAGAGTCAAAACTAGAAGCCCCATCTCCTGGCTCCAAATCCCTAGCACCTCCCCACACTCTCCTCCAGAGGGGTCTGTGCCCTGGGGACCAGCAGGGTACCATGAAGTCCTGCTAAAAGATGTGGCTCCCTCTTTAAGGACCTTCCCAACAAAACCTCAGCTCCAATCAGGCAATGAGACATCCCCTCCAAAGAGCTTCCAAGTCCTCCCCTTCTCCACACAAGTCCCTCTTCTGCTCAAGCACCTTCCATGGCTCCCTATCACCCAGTGAACATCTCACCCAGCATCCAGGGTGCCAAGCTATCTCCCCAAGCTGAGCTCCCTCGGCCCTATGTTCTGGTCACCACATAGGAACCACTGCCTCATTGCAGGCCTTTGTTGATTCTAGAACACTCTTCCCTGCCTTCTTCCTTTCAAGCCACCCAAATGTTGCCTGCTCCAGGAAGCCTTTTTTCTCCCCAAATTGGACATGGCCTCTTCTTCCCTAGGCTACCAGAGGTTTCCTTAGACTGGCTCTGGGTACCTCGAGTCCCAACTGTCCCCTCCAGGAGATGAAAAGGTACCTGGAGGCAGAGTCCAAGCCACACCCCTTCCTGTCCTCTTCCCATCTTTAGCACCAAAAGCGTTGAAAGAGAAAGGGCTTAGTGACGCCTGGTGCCCTGAGCTCACACCAGGACAAACGGACAGGGACTGTTCTGTGCCCGTTTGGGACCCAGTTCCAGGTCGGAGGTGACCGGAGCCTGGGCTGAGCGCCTGGACGCAGCCCCTAACCCCACCTCCGATGGCTGTGTTTGTTTTCCTTCTCCCTGGGCAGAGGCTGCGGGGGCCGTTCTGAGCCACAGCTGGTTTTTATTGCATCAAGGCTCAAAAAAGTCCTGAGCATATTTTTAGAGTAAGGGGGAAAAAAAAGAATATTTTCTTCCCTGACCCAAGAGGAGGGCCCGCTCCAATTTTCCATCTGCTCTGCCTTCTGGGTGGAGCTGGCGGGAAAGTCTCTCTGCAGGGGGATCCTTCAGCACGGTGGGTGATGAGCTCAGAGATACGGCAGCGCAAAGGCTGCCTGGCCTTCTGCCCGCCTCCCTCCCCTGCACCCACCCCCCACAGACACACGTACACACACACACACACAAATGCACACTCACACGGCAGCCCTCACTCAACGCACAACCTCGCCCCCATGTATGGAGCGAGGGAAGCCATGCCTCGGATGGACAGCAGTGGAGCAAGAGGGACCCAAAATCCCCCTGGAAGAGGGTGACTGAATGGTGGCTGAAGCAGGGGTTCCCCCACTTGCATCCCAGAGCCTGGGGTGTGCAGCCCTCCCGCTGGGCTGTCTGGATCCATAGGACCTGAGACCAGAATAAGGAATGTGATTGATGCATCTCCCGATGGCTGGTTTTCAATTGTCTGAAGATGTTGTCAGGAGGAAGGAAATACAAATCTTGAGCATCACCGAACTCATAGAGCTTTTTTTGCCTTATGGTTTTTTTTTTAAGGGCCGCCCCCAGGACATATGGAGGTTCCCAGGCTAGGGGCTGAATCAGAGCTGTAGCGGCCTGCCTACACCACAGCCACAGCAACACAGGATCCAAGCCGCGTCGGCGATCTACACCACAGCTCACAGCAACGCTGCATCCTTAACCCACGGAGCAAGGCCAGAGATTGAAGCTGCAGCCTCATGGATGCTGGTCAGGTTTTGTTTCGGCTGAGCCACAAGGGGAACCCCTCATAGAGCTTTTTTTTTTGAAATGCATTTTCCCAATCAAAAATGCTAAATGCATCAGAGTTCTGCTGCAGTGTGTGTGTGTGTGTGTGTGTGTGTGTGTGTGTGTAAGTCTATGTGTGACTATGGTGTCTGTGTGTGACGTGTGCTGGTGTGTGTATACATGTACTGCGTATGTGTGTGTATGTCCGTGTGTAGTGTGCATGTTTGTGGTGTGGTTTGTGTTGTGTGTGTTTGATGTGTGTGCTGTCAAGGGGGGTGATGTGTGTGCAATGTGTGTGTTTGAGATGTTCTGAGTGTATCGTGTGTACTTGATGCTATAATCAGGCCAGAAGCACATCTGGAAGGGGGGCTGTGTCGGGGAGGGGTCCCCGCTTCCCCCGGCACACTCTTCAAAGTGGCACATTTTTGAGATCTTTCCAGAGCAGTTTGTTGGGAAAGCACCGCACGTCGGGAAAGTCGTTGGAGGGAAAAGAGCTGTTTTATGAACTGACTCCCTACCGGGCCCTGCCCCTTTCAGAACTAAACGTTGCCTCTGGGGACACCCAGTCCTAAAGGCCCCAGTCTAAAAACAGTCAGGCAGCCAAGCTCGAGTTCCGAGAAGCCAGTGTTACCTGCAGAGTAGGAGCCTGAGCCCAGCCCCCAACGTCCTCCCCATGGTGGGCTGGCCTTCAGGCCCCAAGCCAACAAGCAAAGCCCACATGGGTCCTAGAGACAGTGCCCAGAGCCAGCACTCAGGGGACCACGGCTCTCTCCAAACATGACCTCACTTCCATCTCATGCCCGCCCAGCAAGGGGGCAGGATTATCCCATTTTATCAGAGAAGGGAACAGGCTCGGGGGAGGGGGGGAAGACAGAGGTGAAGGCAGGCCCCTGGCAGCCACGAGGAGAGAAGAAGTCCCTGGAGACAGGAGGGCAGGCTCTTGGCTCTGAGGATCAGGCAGGGAGGTCGGGAGCAGCTGGCAGGTTTGTGGGCTTTGAGCTCCATGAAGACCACGGCTCTTCTGTCATATCTGCAGAGATGTAGGCCCAGAATTGGTGCCAGGAG
Organism: Phacochoerus africanus; assembly: GCF_016906955.1. Lineage (NCBI taxonomy): Eukaryota > Metazoa > Chordata > Mammalia > Artiodactyla > Suidae > Phacochoerus > Phacochoerus africanus. Next base: position 256,197,662 of record NC_062545.1, on the reverse strand, counting down.
GGGGCGGGCAGCAGATGGGCCTTTCCCTTGCCCAACTCACCATCTTTCCCTGGCAGCTCAGCTAGGCCAGGCCCCCTCTTACCTACGTAGTCCCTGTGTCCCCAGACAGCAAGGGCTACTAGAGGCTCACCCCTCCTTCTTTGAAACGGAGGCAGCCCAGAAGGGGCCAAGGGGAGCTTCTTGGGAGATGGGCTCTTCTGGCAGAAAGACCCCGATGCAAGGCCTTCCCAGCCCAGAGGTCTTGGGCAAGGCCTCCTCCCTCCCTGTGTCTCAGTTTCCTCCTCTATAAAATAGGGAGACCAACAGCTGTCTCCCGGGAGGGTTGGGGGGACCACATGCAGGTGTGTGAAGCGCTTGGTGCAGGCCTGGCACAGGGAGGTGCTTGATCGACGTGTGTCCTGTTCTTGTCCCCGGCTGCCCTGGTCAACACGAGTTACAGCAGGGCGTGACTGGTCCAAAGGTCCCTGGCCCCAGGAAAAGCTGCAGAAGCAAGAGAAACAGCAGTTCTTGGAAAGCCACCATGGCGTCCTCCGTGGAACACGTGGGCCATTCATCAAGATGCCACTGGGTGGCCACACCAACCACGGGGCCTACAGGGGCCCTCCGTGACCTGGCTCTGAGTTTCGTGGTCCTGTTCTCCACTCCGTGTCTACCACGGGGACATGTCCAGCGGGGACTCGTCTGATGCCATGCGACATTTCCTTCCTGGGGTCATCTCATGTGAGCTTCCCCTGCTCAAAGCCTCTCCTGTTCCTCGCCCCACCCCACCTCACCCCTAGTTGGCATAAAGTCCTTTATGCCTCTGGGCACTGCCAGGCCTCTTGGTCTGGCCAACACCCACTGTGCTCTCTCCTCAACTCTCCACCTTGCACCCTTCACACCAGCCATGGCCAGTCCCATATAGCCACCTGGTTTTGGTACCTGTGGGAAGGGTTTAGTCCAGGCCTGGTACACAAAGGTCTGCTCTGCAAGACATCATCCAGAGTCAGCAGAGAGCCAGGCCTATGTCCCCGCAGGACTGCCATCGCCCTCCACTTAAAGACCCACCTTGCTCTCACCTCCTCCTGGAAGACTTCCTTGATGCCCACCCCCTCCAGGCCAGTAGAGGTGCTTTCTTCCCAGGTAGAGCTGCCTGGTGGGCCCCAACCTTCTTCTCCTTGCTGTCCTATCTGAGTACTTTAGTCCCCACCCATCAGCCTGGCATGTCCTCCATCCTGCCCCAAATCCCTGTGGATCCCGTAGAGCTTATGTCCTCCAGGGGTCTTCTTTGCTCTTGACCCCTCTGTGCCAGCTGCAGGCACCTTACCTCAACAGCCTTGCGATGCCCAGTGAATTTGGCTAATAGAATTCCCTGATGTTCTAGTAGCGGAGAGCAATGCCAGGGCCAAGTACAAAACAAGTTGATATTCAGAGTCAGGCAGCACATTCGCAATTCGTAGGAATTTGTCAACCAGCTCTCACCAGAGAGAACCTCTCAGCAGTTGGGGGGAGATGGGGGTGGAAGGGGGAACCTGACCTCTGGGAGTGTTCTGGAAGCCTTCCCTCTCCCAGACGAGCCCCTCCTCCATCTCAGGTGGGGACGAACTTTGTCTGGCCGGCTCCTGGGACTCCCCCACCCCCATCCCCCAGAAGCCCCATCTGAGACAGACTCACTCTTTGCCCATATGCAAAGGCAGCTGCTGTATTTTATTTTAATAGTTTATTTTATTTTATTTTATTTTTTAGGTCCAGGCTAGGGGTCGAATCCCAACTGCAGCTGCAGGCCTGTGCCACCGCCATAGCAACATAGGATCCGAGCCACATCTGCAACCTATGCCTGACCAAGGCCAGACAGGAACTCCTTGTCCATTATCTTAAATAGCCACAGCTCTGGGCTGAATTGTGTCACCCCTCCCCCCCCCCCCCACCCAAATTCAAATACCAAAATCCTAACTCCCAGGACTTCAGAGTAAAAGGGATTTTGAAGACAGGACCTCTAAAGAGGTGATTAAATTAAAATTAAAATGAGGCCTTTAGGGTGGGTACCAATCCAGGAGGACTGGTGTTCTTATCAGAAGAGGAAATTTAGACCCAGTCTTGCCCAGAGGGGAGATCCCATGTAGGCATAGGGAGAAGAGGCCAAGGCTGTCTGCAAGCCCAGGAGCGAGGCTTCAGGGGAAACAACCCCGCTGACACCTTGACCTTGGCCTCCAGAACAATGAGAAAACAGCTTTCTATTGGGTAAGCTCCCAGTCTGATAGGGCAGCCCAGGAAGCTGATCCAGATGCTCTGAGGCCTCTCTCTCACTGCGCTCTCATCACCTGTTCCTGGGCTGATCTCCCCTTTTAGACTATGAATGCCCTGGAGGCACAGGTACCCACCCCCACCCCCCAGAGGTCCCCAGGGCATTCCCCCCATGAATGCCTCTTGGAATAAACACAACTGTGGTTCAGGGGTTCTTTAAGGCAGCAAATGCTGGAAAGGGGAGAGACCCGACCATGACCATGCACATCCCCTCCCTCCTCTGCACCCCTGCCCACCTGGGGAGCAGCCACCTGGCCCTGGTTCGACCCTCAACAGCCCTGAGAGAAAGGCTTCCCTCCATTTTACAGATGAGCCAACTGAGGCCCGGGGAAGGCAAGTGACATGTCCAAGGTCATTCATGGAGTCAGAGCCATTAGGCAGGAGAGAGCAAAGCCCATGGGTCCCAGGGAGGGTCTGAGACGGGGAGGCCCGCCTTCTGGAAGGAGCCGGCAAGGACCTGGGTTTGAATCCCCACTGCTTCTCTTGCTATGTGTGAGCAAGTCACTGACTTCTCTGAGCCAGAGCCTCAGCTCCCGCGTCTGCAGGACGAGGCTGAGAAAGATGAGACAGCGCGTGCGGTGCTTGGCACGGTATCTGAACCACAGAAAGGCCTCGAGACATGATGGTGGCGCGGCTGCTTATGAGGACAGCCTTCTGGCATCACCCAGCTGGCCCGGCACCTGGCCCCCTGCAGGAAGTCTGACAAAGAACTCGCTGCGGAAGTTCTTCCTGCCGGTCATGGGAGGCGGGCAGCCTCCGTCCCCCTGCCTCTGACTACGGCCCCCAGTCCCCTGCACACACTGTCATTTGCCCCCCGCCTGGCTGGCCTCTATGGCCTATTGTTCTCCATCCAGGCCCAAACTAGGCCAGACCTGCCAGGAACGGCGGCTAAAAATAGCCCCACCAGAGTGTCGGGGTCCAGCTGCTTATCTCACTCTAGGGATCGGGAGCTTTCCCCCTCTTCCTGGCCACTATCCTGGGCCAAGTCCAGCTCGGCCAGCTCTCAGCTCGCACTCAGGGAGGTCTACACTCGCACCCACTAAACAGTTCATGGCAGATTCGAGGCCGGGTACGATGCCCTAAGGGCCGTCTTGGTGCAGCCTTGGCCTGCGCTGGGTTGGGTGGAAGGGTCTGGAGGGACAGGCCTGGACTGGCAAAGCAAAGAGAAACAGAGAAAGGCATTCCAGGTGGCAGGAAGAGCAGAAGCGAAGGGATGAGAGGTGAGGCTGGACAGAACAGCGAGGGGCTGTGGGGAGTCTGTTTGGCAGAACAGGAAGGGAGTCTTCAAGGGAAACTCGAGCTTCGCTGAGTGGACCCTGAGTGCCAGGCAGGGCTTTCCTCACCATCAAGTCCACGGCTTGCCTGGGGCAGGTGCCAGGGATGCTTTTACCTCCAGGGCCTCCTCCAAGCCCTCCTCTGTAAGGAATCACCATAGCCCTGATGGAGGTGGGCAAGGGCTGGTGAGGACAGACAGAGGTGCCTTTAGCCCATCCCTCCAGGTCTCAGGCAGGTGGTTTTACACCAGCGACGTATCATCTGATGAAGTTAAAGGTTCTGCCCGTGGGCTGTGAATGCCAGGCCTGCAGCCATTCAGGCCTTCCACTGTCAGCTTTTGGGAACCTGTTCTGGGCTGGGCCCCAGGCTGGGCGCTGGGCACCCAGACAGCCACTCAGTTCCAGCCCTTCAGGGGCCCATAGTCTGGGAGAGAAAGAGACAAGTGAAGAAGCAGCTCTGGGGTTGAGTCACCTGAGCACAGTGCTGGGACTGGGACGGCCCGGGGCAGAGCCCTCCTCCAGACCTGGCCCATCGGCAAAGGCTTCCTGGAGGACATGCTTCCCTGAGCTCAAAGGTTAATGAGGAGATAACCATGTGCAGAGGCAGCAGGAACCATGTTGTAGGCAGAGAGCAGCTTGTGCAAAGGCCCTGGGGTGCAAGTGAGATGAGCTGGTATGTGTGTATGTGTGTGAGAGAGAGACAGACAGGGTAGAGATGGGGTGTGGGGGGGTCTAAGCTGGAGAGGTCTTTGGGGCCCAGATTCTAAACTTCTCTCAGTCATAAACATATGGACATAAACATTGTTGTCACCCACAGAAAGGCTGGTGAATGAGATTGTTGGAAAAATGGAAATCCACTAAATTGAGTAGATTAATTTTTTTTTTCTTTTAGGGCCATACCTGCAGCATATGGAAGTTCCCAAACTAGGAGTCAAATCAGACCTGCAGCTGCTGGCCACACCAGATCTGAGCCATGTCTGTGACCTACACCAGAGCTCATGACAAAACCAGATCCTTAACCCACTGAGCGAGGCCAGGGATCAAACCCGCATCCTCATGGATACTAGTCAGGTTTGTTTCTGTTCTGCCACAATAGGAACTCCCTCTAATCCTATTTTTAAAATTTGGAGTCTGGGAATTTGATCATTGATTATACTGCAAGGAAGGCCTTGTCTCACTTGTCCTTAAGCTGTGCTTAAATAGAGCAGACATATTACACAGACAGTGTCTTCAAAAGCCTTTCCTAAGAGGGTGCAGCCAGGCAGACACGGGTTCTAGGAAGGCCCAGCATGCACTGGCCTGGGGGTGCTTGCAGCCCAGAGTGAAGAGCTTAGTTCTGGTGAAATAGACAGAAGGCAGATCATCCTTCCGCACCCTTGACGTCAGGCACAGCCACGTGACTTGCTTTGCCCAATGGGATAGGAACGGACAAGTTTCAAACAGAGACTTAAAATACACTTGCCTCTGAAAGAAAAATTAATACCCGTTCTACACAATCTTTCCTAGAAAAAGAGACAGAGCACTTCTCAATGTTTTTGAGGAAGCCGGTATTACCTTGATACCCAAACCAAAGAGAGTACAAAGAAAGAAAACTACAAACCAACAGCCCTCATGTAGATGATGCAAAAATCCTTAACAAAATATTAGCAAATAGGAGTTCCCTGATGGCCTAGTGGTTAAGGATCTGACGTTGTCCCTGCTGTGACTCAGATCCCATCCCCGGCTTGGGAACTTCCACAAGCCACGAGGGTGGCCAAAGAAAATTTTACAGCTAGATGAAGAAATTAAATCAACAAACACATTTTGGGGAGTAAAAAAGAATAAAGTAGGAATAATTTGTGTACCCGATAGAGACATAAATCAATGAAACAGAAATAGACCACACAAGTATGGCCACTGATGTTTGACATAGAGGCAAAAGGCATTCGATGATAGGATGGCTATCAAAAAAATTACAGCGAATGTTGGTAAAGGCGTGGAGCAATGGGAATCGTCACATGGTGCTGGTGGGAATGTAAAATGGTAGTTTGGCCGTTCTTCAAAAGGTTAAGCCTAAGAGTTTATGAGTCAGTCATTCCACACTAGGTATATACTCAAGAGAATGGAAAACATATTTCCACACACAAACTTGGACGTGAATGTTCTTTGTAACTTTACATGTAATAGCCAAAATGTGGAAACAAGCCACATGTCCATCCACTGATGAATGGATAAAAAAAAAATGTGGTTTATAGTAGCGGCGTTTGAAAAGTGATACATACAATGGAATACTATTAGGCAATAAAAAAGAAATGAAGTCAGGATCCACACTACAATACAATGGACTTGAAAACTTTACGCCAAGTGAAGGAAGCCAGGCAGAAGAGACCACCTACTGTGCGATCCCATTTATATGAAATGTCCAGAACAGGCAAATCAGTAGAGACAAAAAACAGATTCATGGTTGCCCAGGAGTGAGTGGGAAGGGCTATGAGATAGGGAGTAATGCCTAACAGCTCCGCAGTCTTTTTTAGGGGATGATGAAAAAGATCTAAGATGGATTGTGGTGATGGTTGTACAGCTCTGTGAATATACCAAAGAACTATTGAGCTGCCTACTTTGAATAGGGGAATTGCATGTGTGGTTACATCTCAATAAAGCTGTCATTTAACAGAATCAATGGGACGGCCCATTGTGGCTCAGTGGTAATGAACCAACTAGTCTCTTATGAAGATTCGGGTACAATTTCTGCCCTCGCTCAGGGCGTTAAGGATCCGGTGTTGCCCCAAGCTGTGGTGTAGGTCACAGATGCAGCTCAGATCCAGCGTTGCTGTAGCTGTGGCTTGCGTAGGCTGGCAGCTGCAGCTCTGATTCGACCCCAAGCCCAGAAACATCCATATGCCACAGCTTCGGCCCTAGGAAGAAAAAAATAAATAAATGGATGAAAGACATTCTTTTCAACAAATGGTGCTACAGCAAATTGGATGTCCATATGCAAAAATAAATAAATAAACCTCAACATAGATCTCACCTTTTATAGAAGAATTAACTCAAAAGGGATCCTAAATTTTGAATGTAGAGCAACAAAACTTTTAGTAGAAAACATAGGAGAAAATCTTTAGGACCTAGGCTTGGTGAAAAGCTCCCAGCTCTAACACCAAAAGCATGATCCATAAAAAACAAACAAAATGGTAAATTGGACTTGATCAAAATGCAAAGCTTTTGCTTTGAAAAAGATGTCATTAGGAGGATGAAAGGACAAGTTACAGACGGGGAGAAATTATTTGCAAATCACTCATCTCACAAAGGATTCGCACATAGAGCATACAAAGTGCTCTCAAAACTAAACTGATTAGAAAATGGGCAAAAGACATGAAGGGACATTTCACCAGGGGATAGACAGATGGCAATAAGTACGTGAAGAGATGTCCAATGTCACTGCCATTAGGGAAACTCAAATGCAAGGCTGGATGGGATATATCACCACACATCTACTGGAACAGCTCAAATAAAACAGAGGGGCAGGAGTTCCTATGGGGGCTCAGGGGGTTAAGGACCCAACACAGTGTCTGTGGGGATGCCAGTTTGATCCATGGCCTTGCTCAGTGTGTTAAGGATCTGGTGTTGCCACAAGCTGTGGCGTAGGTCGCAGATACAGCTCTGATTCTACTCCTAGCCTGGGAACATCCATATGCTGCAGATAAAAAGAGAAGAGGAGAGGGGAGGGGAGGAGTGGGGAGGGAGGAGGAGAGGAGGAGGGGGGAGGAGGAGGGGGAGGGGAGGGGAGGGGGAGGAAAAGGAGGTCCATTGTGATTCAGCAGAAGGAACCCAACTAGTAGCCATGAGGATGCAGATTTGATCCCTGGCCTTGCTCAGTGGGTTAAGGATCTGGCATTGCCGTGAGCTGTGGTGTAGGTTGCAGATGTGGCCCGGATCCTGCGTTGCTGTGGCTCTGGCATAGGCCGGTGGCTATGGCTCCGATTAGACTCCTAGCCTGGGAACCTCCACATGCCACAGGTGAGGACCTAAAAAAAAGAGAGAGAGAAGGGAGAAAAGACAGCCAAGCCAAGCCAAGCAAAGCATAGGGGCACCTTTAATAGCTGGCAAGGAGGCAGAGACACTGAACGTCTCACAGTCAGCTACTCCGGAAGACAGTTTGGCAGCTTCTTAAAAATTAAACCTATACTCGCCTTGCAAACCAGCAACGGGGCTCCTTTCATTCACCCCAGAGAAATGAAAACTTGTGTCCAAGCAAAACTCTCTTCCCAGTTGTTTCCAGCCCCAAACCGGAAGCAGCCAAAATGTCCCTCAATAAGCGAATTGGTTTGACAAGGATGTACATGTACAGTCCTATGCATTCAGCAACGGGGTCGAACTGTTCACACACGCAACAGCCCCTGTGGCGCTCAAGGATATTTCGGTGAGTGGAAAAGACAGTTTCAAAAGGTCACACGCTGTGTGAGTCCATTTATATAACATTCTTAAAATGACAAAATTATAGAGATGGAGAGCAGATTCGTGGTGGCCAGGACTTTGGGATGGTTGGCGGAGGGGTGATGAATGTGCCTGTAACAGGATATCGAGGGAGATCTTGGCAGGGAAATAGTTCTGCACCCTGACAGTGGCAGGGGTTACATAATATACACATGTGACAAAATGACAGGGAACTATATACACACACGGAATACCAATGTCAGATGCTGGTTTTGATATTGTACTATAATTAGGGAAGATGTAATTCTTGGGAGAAAGAGGTGAAGGACACACAGGACCTCTCTGTTTTATCTTTGCGCAAATTCCTGTGAATACATAATTACTTCCAAATTGAAAACGGAAAAACAAAAACCAAAACCGCTTTCATGTCAGGGAGGACTTGCCCCAGGGAGGTGCTGACCCTTCTGCCTGGCGGGAGGGGCACATAGAGCAGATCTGAGCCCAGCCCGCAATGAAGACCACCCCAGCTCCTTCAGGATCCATTGACTCTTGTGGGCGTGTAGAAGCCTAAAGGAGAATAAATGAAGTTTTCAACTGCTGAGCTTTGAGTGGTTTGTGTTGCAGCAGTAGTATGATGCTAGCTAACAAATACATGTCTACTTGCCATATGTCCTTTCACTGCCCTAAGAGGATGGATGTCTACCATTAGTGACTGTGGCAGAGACAGCTAGATCTTTTCCCCAGCATCGGCTCTACACTTCTGTTACCCCAAAGTTATAGAGCCTCTGGTTTTTGTCTGGTCAGGTGGCTTATCTGGATTCAGACTACATTCTCCAGCCCTGCTTGTAATGAACTAGGACCATGTGACATCCACCTTTTGCCCTCTCTTTCTTACTCCTTCACCCTTATCACAAATTGGAATGCAGAGGTGATGGCTGGAGCTCAAGCAGCCATTATGGACACAAAGTGGAAGTTACAATTTGAGAATGGCAAAGCAATAAAGTAGGGGAAATTAGATTTCTTCATGATCAGGGAGACCCCATGTCAGCCCTGGGATGTGTATATATTAATTTCCTTTATGTGAGAGAGGTTACAAACTCTACCTTATGTGTCATGTCACTCATAACAGAACTCAACATTTACTCATATAGTGGCTTCTCACCTTTTCTCATGAGCTTATCCTATACAACTGCTAACCATGCTAAGGACTATCATATGCCTTCCATTCATTGAATAAGTATTTATTAAGCATTTACTGTCAGGCAATGTAATAATGCCGGGGAAACAGTAAGAAGCAAGACAGACGTGGTCCCTATTCTCAAGGGATTTTTACTTGGGAAGACAAGACAGACTGCAACGAAATGGACACATATGTGTAAGTCATTGCCACCCATGGCATGTGCCATGAGAGAAGGGCACAAGGCACTTTATGAACAGATAGCAGGGATTTTCCCTTTTCAGGGCAATCAGGGAAGGCTTCCCTGAGGAAGTGACATCTAATCCGAGCTCTAGAGGAGGAAGGGCTAGGAATACATATAGCTTATGCTCAAAGGCATTAGGTACTTTGGACCCAGCCAGCCTGGGGTCAAAACCCATCTACCTCTGTTGCAATGTAAACGTGGGCAAGGCATAATCTCTCTGTGCCTCAGTTTGCTTGTCTGAGACATAGAGTTTTATTAATAAAATGCTTATGTAGGGAGTTCCCATCATGGCTCAGCAGAAACGAACCCGACGAATGTCCATGAAGATGCGGGTTCAAGCCTTGGCCTCACTCAGTGGGTTAAGGATCCAGCATTGCTGTGAGCTGTGGTGTAGGTCAAAGACACAGCTCTGATCCCACGTGGCTATGGCTGTGGTGTAGGCTGGCAGCTGCAGCTCCAACTGGATCCCTAGCCTGGGATCTTCCACATGCCACACCTGCAGCCCTAAAAAGAAAAACAAACAAACAAAAAACCCACTTATATAACATTTACAATGTGTTAGGCATGGTTCTAAGCACTTTGTATGTGTTAAAACTTTTAATTCTCATTATAGCTACCTTGTGGTACTAGTCTTATGCCTGTCCCCATGTACAGATGGGTAAACTGAGGCCCAGAAAGAGAAGCAACTTGCCCTAAGTCATACAACTAAGAGGAAGAGCTGGAAGTTACCTCCCTAGCAATCTGGCTTCAGAATGCATCCTCAAGACTCTTAGCTCATGGGGTTGTAGTGAGCGTAAGATAAGAAAGGGTCAGACAAATACTCAGCACAGCACTTGACAAGTATTAAGTGCTCAATAAATATTAGCTATTGTTCTTGTCATTATCATTAACAACGAAGGGAGGCAGGAAAGAATGTTCTAGCCAGAGGGAAGTGCACATGCAAAGGCCCTGAGGTTGAAGGGGGGTGGGGGAACCTTCATTCCAGGACTTGAAGGCAGACCAGAAGGGCTGTATGCAGAGGGCTCACAGGTTGCTTTTATCTTTCACGACAACCCTATTAGTGGAAACTATTATGACACCCTCTTTACAAATGGGGACCCAGTGGATCAGAGAGGTTAAGTGACTTGCCTCAGGTCATGCAGCAACTAAGGACCTGAGCCTGGCCTCAAACCCTGTCAGCCTCCAAAGCCCACTATCTTAGTCACCGCTCTCCAGTGCCTCACAATGGACCGGTTCCAGGAACGGGGGCCAGTCCCCATGCCAGAACCCTTCAGAGGGAGAAGCAAATACAGCCCGAGGTGTCAGAGTCAGACGCCTCCAGGAGAGAACCCTGGCTTTCTTCACCCCTTTCATATTTTTATATTTTCCGTGGAGTCACAACCTGAGCTCGCCCCCTGGGAAAGACTGTTCTCAGCCGAGCTCCGTGTGTGTATGTGTGTGTGTGTGGAGGGGGGGTGTGCATAAGCACAGCACAGGCAGGTAGGCTGTGGACTTTACCTCAAGGGAAAGAGTGCGAATAACCAGCAGATCCTTCCTCAGCCCAGCCTGACTAGAGGACACCGAAGGGCCATGTCCTGAGGCGCACTGAACTCAGGAAGACCCAGGGCCCAGGGGTAGGTAGGCTGCTTCATCCAAGTCGGCCCCTCCATTCCTCCGGGGAAGTGGCTAAACCCTATTTTTAGAATCCTAACAACTCACATGTACCCACACACGGAGACACAGACACGCAGACCCTACATACAGAGACCCACTCAGCCTGAATCCCAGCCCCTCACACACAGCGCCATCTGCCCCTCCAGAAGGTCCTCAGATAGGAGGAAAGGCTTGATTCTCCTTGTTTCCCAGAAGAGAGGAGGGGCCTCAGCCAAGGTCGCAAAGGCATCTGGGACTGGTCTGGAGGCCGGGCAGCTGCTCAACGGTGTAAGTGCTATTCAGTTACCTCCGAAATGGCAGGGAGGGTCGTGCTGGGCCCAACGGCGCCTGGGGCCCAACTCCATCCCCTTGGGGCTTTGCCCTTGCCGTTAAGTCACCAGCCATCTAGGTAGAAACTGGCTTCAGAGTAGATGTGGGGCCACCTCCTCCTGTGAAGCTGGTTGCAGGGCCTGGCCTCATCCATTGGGTCCCTCGGTCGCAGCCCCAGGCCTCCCTCCGGCCCCACATGGGGCACCCTCTGTGCTGAGGGCTTACACAGATTCATTATCTCACCAAATCCACATGAGTTCCTTGAGGTGGGCTTATTATTCCCATTTTACAGATGAAGCAACCAAGGTGCAGAGAGGCAAAGCAACTTCTCCCACAGCTCTACTGAGAGCTGAAATTCAGGGCCAGAAAGCCACACACACTTAAGCTCATGCCTTCCCTAGAAAACCTCTGCCCTAGGGAGCTCCCCCTGTGGCACAGTGGGTTAAAAATCCAACTGCAGTGCCTTGGGTTCCCTGTGGAGCTGCAGGTTCAAGCTCCAGCCGGGCGCAGTGGGTTAAGGATCTGGCATTGCTGCAGCTGTGGTGTGGGTCACAGTTATGTCTTAGATTCATTCCCTGGCCCGGGAACTTCCATATGCCTTGCGTGCAGCCACGAAAGAAAGAAAGAAAGAAAGAAAGAAAGAAAGAAGAAGAAGAAAGAAAGAAAGAAAAAAGAAAGAAAGAAAAGGAAGGAAGGAGGAGGAGGAAGGAAGGAAGAAGGAAAAATATAAGAAGAAAGAAAGAAGAGAAGAAAGAAAAAGAAGGAAGGAAAGAAAAGAAGAAAGAAAGAAAGAGAAAGAAAGAAAGAAAGAAAGAAAGAAAGGAAAGAAAGAAAGAGAAAGACCTCCGCCCTCACGCCAAGGAGGAGAGAAGAAGGAAGGAAGGAAGAAGGAAGGAAGGAAGGAAAGAAAGAAAGAAAGAAAGAAATAAAGAAGAAAGAAAAAAAAGAAGAAAAGAAAGAAAGAAAGAAAGAAAGAAAGGAAAGAAAGAAAGAATGAAGAAAGAGAAAGACCTCCGCCCTCAAGCCAAGGATCTGAGGCAGTGTGATGCTGCCTGGGAGTTGGGGCTGGAGTTCCAGTTCCCGCTCAGCCTCTCCGGGTACTTGTCCCCTTTCTCTGATCCTTAACTTCCTCACTTATAAAATGAAAACAATCCTCAGACCTTCTCCAGGCCTGTGGTGAGGCCTTGGTGGAGATAAGGAATGGACCCTCCTGTGTGTGCCACACAAGCCATCACTTTTTTTCATCTGCAGCCTGGCACTGCCTGCCCCCAGCCCCAGCTATGCCTTCGCTGCCATCACCCTGAGCAGGCCCAGGTGAGTTCCATGGCTCTTCCTCAACGCCAACCCGTCACCTAGGCCCCGCTGTCTCCTCCAGCCCAAGGGAGGGCACCCCGGCGGCAGCAGGCCCAGGGTACCCCCTTCCCTCCTGCCTGGCCTGGCCAGGGAGAGGCCAGGCAAAACCAGATGTTTCACAGATGTTGCTGATTGTAAGCAAAACAAGAGCTCGGGAGCGCCTTCTCTGAGGCCCAGGATCTGTTGCGAGGGCCTGAGAGCACTGAGAGAGAGGCAGGGGTGAGGGGCAGCCTTCAGCAGCAAGAGAAGGAAATTGGAGACTTTCCAGGGTAGGAGGTCCGTGGGAGGGATCCAGGGAGGGGACACTAGGTGCAGGGTCCAGGGGGAGCAAGGCTGGAAGGTGAGGTCAGGGAGCTGGGGGAGACTAGGGGGTGGTGAGGGGGGGTACAGAGGAAGGAAGCTGGAGAATTGGGCCAGGATGTCCGGGGCTGCCCAGTCAGGAGACCTGCGGAGGCTACTGCTGACCTGCTTCCACAGCCCCACCTCTGCCCCAGAACCCCAACTTCAGTGGAGGAGAACTTGAGAACCCCCAAGAGGCTCCCAGGCCCTCCTAAGCTATCTCTTGAGGTAATGAGCTCCCTGTCACAGGAGGGATGCAAGCAGAAACCCAAGAAGGGATCCAAGCACTGGCAGAAGTTGGATCCAGACGGTCTCTTCCAGGCTGGAGGGTCTAGGAGGCTATATCTGCCCCCAGCCAGGCCGAGAGCCTGCGGGAGGCAACTGAAGCTGGCTTGGGCAGACCAATGCCCAATCCCCGCCCACTGGCATCCACTGGAGTGGCACTAGTGTGCCCTTTCCCCTTTCCACCATTCACACCCTATTTGCCAGCTGACCCCAACTGCTCGCAGCCAGGCCAAGACTGGGCAGCAGCACAGGGACAGACTGTTTCTGACTTACTCCCTGGAACAAGCTGGCTTTGCCCTCCACCAAAAACATTCCTGGAAGAACAGGGATCTGGGGTCTGAGACGAAAGGCTTCCTGATCACTCTAATCTGGGTAGAGAATGTGCTTCGCCACCTCCCTGTGACACTGAAATGTGGCTGACAGCAGCTCGTGTTGAAGACACGCATCCCTGGGCCGGGCACTGGGTTCAACTTGCTGCCAAAGACCCTCCTGGCAACTCTGGGGTCGGTGCCAATACTCTCAATTTATGGATGAGAAAACTGAGGCAAAGAGAGGCTCCGTGATTGGTTTTTTGTTGTTTGTTTGTTTGTTTGTTTCCCCTAAGGATGTGCAGCTAGTAGTAAGCAGTGGGACCAAGGGCTGAATCCTGGAGCCTGGGCCTTGCACCTTTACTCAGAGCTGTTTTCCTCCCTCTGCCTCTGTCTTCCCATCTGTGAGATGGGAGGGAGCTGGATGCGGGCCCCTCACAGCTCCCGGATCCCATACTGACCAGCCTGGGCTTCGCCTTCTGGACACCATACAGGTCAGGGCACTGCAGCCTCAGGTGGTGAGGGCTGTGCCCAAAGCCCCCAGGAACCCGGGTGGGGGTAGGGCAGGCGGATCCAGGCGCCTTTCCAGGCTGCCCTCCAGCTGTTCCACGACGCCAAAGCAGCTTGGAGGCCAAGGGCCTCGAGTGTGAGTCATGGAAACCAGGCAGCGGGATCTTCCGAAATGGAATTCCATCTGCCTGACTTGGTGCTCCTGGAGGGTGGTTTCCATGGCAATGTGGGAATACTGGCCCAAGGCTGAATCCCTGGATCCTAAAGAAAGGGGAAGGTGAGTCTCCTCACAGGCCCAGTGTCTCCTCCCAGCAGAGGAGGCTGCAGAGAGGCCAGGCGGGCTGGGACCCAGAAGGCCTGGGCGCTGCCATCAGCTGTGCGGCTATCATTTTGGGGGACAGGAGTGGTGTAGCCATCCTCTCTGTTGGACCTTGATTTCCCAGCTGTCAGGTCCCCAAATCTCAGGCCTGGATGACACCTGAGAGGTTCCCTGGCCCTGAATGAGGAGCACACGTCTCTGTCCCCAGTCCTTCCAGGGGCATCAAGGCAACTCCACGGTGAGAAAGCCCTTCACCATTTACAAAGCCAAACAGGGCTCGCTAGCCAGGTCCAGTGCCAGGCCCCTGGCACCTGGAAGAAGACCCAGCCCACTCCTGAAGGAGCTCACAGGGGAAGAGGCTGTAACATGTAGTGAGCACCTCTTATAAGCCTGGCCCCAAGTTAGGCCCCCCGAGGACCACCATGTCTGATGCTTTCCCAGTGCGGGGGGAACCTAGGTGTGCTCTTGCTCAGGGAGCCCAGCAAGGGTGGCATGGAGGACAGTGGCTGCAGCTCCAAGTCCTCGGTGGGCAGACCTGAACCCAGGGCCCCACGCAGGGAACAAGCTCCAAGGAGATGGGGCCCAGCCCCTCCGGCACCAATTCTGTCTCCCTTCATCTGTCAGCCGAGCTGAGCCAGTCCCCACCCCAGGGCCCCACTCTGGTCCCTGCCTCCGGATCCTGGCAGGTGGTACGTGTGGGCAGCTTTTGCAACGGCTTGGGCAGGCTCTCTCCCACCCTCTAAGCAAGTGGTCCAGGGCCCCCTCTGGACCGCGGTTTTGAACCTGGCCTTTCCTAAATCTGCATCTCCTGTTAGGCACAGAGGGGGACGTCCTCCCCAGGGCCACAGAGGGACACTCGGGGAACACGATCCCACCCCGGCCCCGTCACCTCCCCGGCTCGTTCTCTGTCCTAAAGGCCTCCACAAGCCTGCCATCTACGGCTGCCACCCTGCCTGAGATTCTGGCCTCATCCACCTCCACCAGCCATCCTTGTACCACCAGAAAGTTCCACTGGAACCTCAGGGTATGGCAGGACAGAGACGGGAAGGGAATAGTAGCAGCCAAGTTAGGAGTCCATCTGGTAGCTGGTAGGGGACAGTGATGCAGAGTATAGCCAGGCTGGCTTGGGCTGAACCATGTCTCTGCCACTTGCTGGCTGTGTGACCTTGGAAAAGTCACCCAACCTGCCTGGGCTTCACTCGCCTCATCTGTTAAAGGGGGATAAGCCCCAGCTCCCAGGCTTGTGGGGAAGATGAGATAGATGTTAAGTGGAACAAGCCTGGCAGAGCGCCTGGCACAGAGCAGGCGGCTGTCTGGGAACAGCACCAGCGTATCGTGTATATGGCACAGGGGTGGGAGGCAGGTGATGGCTAGAGAGGAGAAACAGCTAGAATGACAGCCCACCTACCAACTGCCCCAGGCCCAGTCTCCCTAGGAAGCCTCAAAACCAGGAACACACAGAAAGGGTCAAGAACAAAAAATAATACAGGCCTTTTATTTGCTCCAGAACTCGGCCGCTGTCTGGTCTGAGGGTGCCATGCTTCCCTGGAGCCCCCAGGGGGCCCTCACTCAGGGGTGCTGGATTTCGGTGTGAGGTCAGACTGCAGCCCCCACCCCTCCAGGCCTTGTCAGTCCAGCAGTCCCAGCTGCCCGCCACTGGGGCTCGGGACCAGTGAATCCCCTGAAACCGGAAATGGTGTCCACCTTCTCTGCAAGGTGGCTTTTCACAAGGCGTTGGTTAAAATATTGCACTTGGAAATTAGGAAAACTGATGAGGCAAAAGGTTTCCTAGTATAGGACGACGTGCCAAGCATCCAGCTACTGTTTAAATAAATAAAACTCAAGGCAGGGGTCTGAGCTGAGAGCCCCGGCAAGCCCCCCTGGAGAGCCCCGGAGCCCAGGCCTGGGCCCCTGCCCCATCAGCCAGTTCTTTAAGGAACTTGGTCGTTGCAAGAGTCTCCACATCCGGGAGCAGCAGCTCCGGATCTGGCTCAGCCAGGGCCCCTGACCTGCCAGGGCCCTCGGGCCCCCTCGTACCAGGGCAGTGGGGACCCAACGGGGCCAGTCCCTCTACTCCTCCAGCGGCCTGAGCCTCTCTTGGTCCAGGCCTCTCATCCAAATGTCCGTCTGTCTGTCCGGACACAGCCTTCCGGGCTTGCTTGCCCCCCTGTCGCGGGGAGAGGGAGGCAGTGGGGAGGCACACAGCCCGCCTGGTGTGAACGCTGAGCTCCACCCCCGTGGCCCCTAAAGCGGGGACTCATCTTCTTCTGGTTAATGAGGTCCAGGTAGAGGTCAGAGCGGAGGAAGCGTGGGTACGAGTCCTTCTCCATGAGTCCAAAGATACGCTTCTGCGCCAGATCGAAGCAGCCCCGCGTGACGCTCTGCAGGTTGTCCTTGGTGTGCTCCCGTGTGTATGAGTCCAGGTTTACCTGCGGGCAGAGGGTGACATTGTCAGGGCTGCCTGCAAGAAGCTGCTCCTGGGGACTGGGGACCCCTGGACGGGACCTACCAGCTTCTCACCTCCAAGCCCCTGCCCTGTATCTTAAGGTTCAGAGCGCAGGCCCACAGGTTAGTGGACTCAAGTCCTGGCTCGGTCACTTCCTATTCAGGTGGGAGAGTTAACAGGCCTGAAAACACCACCTCCGGGGTCAGGTTCCCTGAGTTCAAGATCCCAGCAGTGCC
Source organism: Phacochoerus africanus (assembly GCF_016906955.1). NCBI lineage: Eukaryota > Metazoa > Chordata > Mammalia > Artiodactyla > Suidae > Phacochoerus > Phacochoerus africanus. Next base: position 256,180,513 of record NC_062545.1, on the reverse strand, counting down.
ACATCTAGATGTCTGATCTTGGAGTTCCCGTCGTGGCGCAGTGGTTAACAAATCCAACTGGGAACCATGAGGGTTGCGGGTTCGATCCCTGGCCTTGCTCAGTGGGTTGAGGATCCGGCATTGCAGTGAGCTGTGGTGTAGGTTGCAAATGTGGCTTGGATCCCGTGTTGCTGTGGTATAGGCTGGTGGCTAGAGCTCCTATTAGACCCCTAGCCTGGGAACCTGCATATGCTGCAGGAGCAGCCCTAGAAAAGGCAAAAAAAAGACAGAAAAAATGGATGTCTGATCTTTAGCAAATTATTGAAGGGCTCTGTGCCTCCCCTGCCTGTGTATCGGCCAGAATGGTGGTATATTCCTCACCGAGTTGTGGAAATTAAGATCATCCATATCAAATAGATGGACTGTATTTAATATGCATGCAGAGGAAGCACCCCACAGATGTTAGGCTCTCTGAGACAACCTCCTCATGTTTAAAAGGAAAATAATATTAAAACCTATTTTATGGGTTATTGGGAGGGTTAGATGTGAGAGCCCACACATGGAGGGCTTAGCGTGTGCCTAGCAGCCAGCAGCACCTTGACAGGTGGTGCTTGGCCATTATCCTTGTTATCCATCAGGATTCTGTTCTTCCTGGGGCCCCAGCCTGCTTCCTCGTCACCCTGGGCCCACGGTCCCTAAGCGTCGCTCTGGCCTCTCCCCTTCCTGAGCTGCTTGCTCCTTGAGGCTGCCAGGCACCCCGATCACTGGGAGGCCCCCGGCATGAGGACGAGGGCCCAAGGGTCCAGCCCCAAAGCCTTACCTCCTTGCAGGCCTGGATGGCGATATACTCAGCAAAGATCTTCTTGGCCTTGGCTGCCATCTTGGACTGTGACTTGACTTTCTTGAAGTCCTCGCATGCCAGCCAGAATTCCAGGTTCTCCTCACTAAACTCAGTGCGAAGGAAGGCTTGGAAGACCGCTAAGCCATCTGTGAAGGAGAAGCCCAGACCCTGAGGTGAGAGGCAAAACCAGCCCCTTCTGCCCTCGGGCCCTCCAGCTAACCCTTCTGGGGCCTTTTGGGTGCAGATGCTGGGAGCTTAGTAAGCTGACCCACTTCTGAGAGCCAGGAACCCTGGGGTGCGGTCCCGCCCCTGCCACTGCCTCTTTGTGGGCCTCGGCCAGGTCTGCCCCCATCTGTGCCTCCATTCCTTCATTGGACAATTGGGGATCCTCAGTCTCCTCTCCTGGTGCTGGTGAGGCTCAGAAGTGCTCCTGCCCATGAGCGGGCGGGCACATCTGGCCCAGTGCAAGCCCTCAGTACATGGAAATGTTTATTGTTATTCTGGGAATATGGGTCTGAGCACACAGGTCCCAGTGGCCTCAGGCAGGCAGTGCCAGCTCCCATGGACAGGGTGGGGCTGGCGGAAGCCGGCTCCAAGGCCGGACCAAGGGGCTTGGCCTTTCCCAAGAGTAGGGACACCTGACTGCCCAGGAGAGGGGGACAGGCAGCCTCTCCAAGGCCCGATGCACTCCCTGAGCCTGGGAAAGGGGTGGAGGAGGAGAAGGCGAGGAGGACACAGGGAGGGGACGGGCCGGCCGGCCCCCCACTTACATTTGTGGACCAGCAGCTTCTCCAAGGACTCGCCCCACTTGAGTGCTTCCTCTGAGGTGGGCCTAAAGGGTGAGGCAAGGGGCTCGGTGAGGGCACTGGGAGGCTTGGGGAAGTGGGGTGGCTGGAGCCAGGTGACCTCTGTCAGCTGCCTTTGGCCCTGGAAGCAGCTGAACCAGGCTGGGGAGCCCAGAAGAGGGCTCAGTTCCTTTGCTGGGGCCGGTATCACTTCTGCCTCCACCTCTGCCCCTCTCTGGCTGCCCTTCCCCGAGGAGCAAGGAGCAGAGCCCCCCTCCCAACCGCAAAGTCAGCTGATCCTAGGTACCAGACTCCCTCCACGAGAGCCTCCATCCCCCAGGGAAGCCAACAGCATTCTCTCTTAAGCCCACGGCCAGCCCTGCACCCCCAGGGACCGGTGAGTGTCTGAGGGGACCTAGGGGTGGCAGGGAGGACCTACTTGAATGACTTCATCACTTTGTCTGTCTTGCCCGCTGGCTGGGCCCCAGGGGATTCGTTCCGCCGCCTGAAGATGCCCAGCTTGTTCTTCATGTCCTTGGCTCTGGGGGCAGAAGCAGAGACGGGGGTCAGTCAGGCTGGCGCACTCGGCCGCTGCAAGCTCAGGGTGGGGTGGGTGCGGGCTGGGGCGACGGGCACCTACTCCTTCATGGTGTGCCGCCTCTGGAGGTTCCCGTTCCGAGTGAGGTACATGCCTCGGAGCATCGCTGTAGGGCCCCCCACCTTGCTGCCTGGGACGGTCCGCTGAGAGCACCCCCGGGGCTCCTGTCTCCCACCCCGCGTCCCAGGCGGCAATAGTTCTGGCTGCAGCCGAGTGCTCGCTCGCTGGGCTCCCAGTCGATTGACTGGCCTCCCAGCACAGGCCGGGCTGAGACTCAGACAGGAGGAGCCAGGAAATGGGAGGGACCAGGATGGGAGCCGGGGAGAAAAAAAAAATATATTCCTCCTGGCCAACCCTGAGAGGCAGCCTGTGAAAGGGGCATGTGTCTGTAAGGGGCGGCCTCTGGGGCCCGCCGGGCAGCTAGCCAGACCGGTTATTTGTGACTGGCCTCCCGGTTACCATGGCAGCGCCCTGGGAAGGAGGAGAAAACAAGTCAGCAAATTGCTGGAAGGGAAGGAGGGAGGAAGGGAAGGGAGCCTCTGCCCACCAGGGTGGCAGGCCCAGCTATTTTTAGCCAAGAACCATTTTTAGCCTCGCCACTTCCCCAGGCAGATTTCGGCATGGGCAAGCGGCTGGCAAGAAAGGGGTTAAGTGTCTCATGCCCCTGTTTGCCTCCCCCTGGTCCCTAGACCCTTGCTCGGGGCACCTCCCAGAGAATAGTTCCTGCCAGCGGTCCGCCCAGCCTCAGTCACTGGCTTTGGGTACATCCATCCATGACTGAGAAGGATGTCCTGCAAACTCTCGGTAGTTTTAGGCTTGAATAATTTCAAAAGTACAAATTCTATAAACTTTCAAAAACATTATTTGAAATGAATTTTTCGTGCCTATTTAGTCTTACGATTTTTGAATAATCAATTTTTCATTTAAATTGTTGATCTCTGTCCTTCCGATTAAAGATGGAAAGTGCTGACTGAGCCAAAAATTAAATGTGTTAAATTGAAAACGGGTTATCAAAATCACAAAGCTATTAAGCGTAAAAGAAATTTAGATAATTCAACTTATAAAGGTGTTTCATAAGTTGGGAATGTACTTCTGACGTCATTCAAGTTTCGAAGGGCACTAAGACCTAGGGTCACTCTGTTTAACTAAGGAAAGTGGTACCTGGGGGAGGCTAAGAGCTGCAGTAAGACAGCTGTGGATTCAAATCTCAGCTCCCGCAGTCACCAGCTGTGTGCCCTTTGTCAAGCTACCTAACCTCTCTGAATGGCAAGTTTTCTCATCTGTTAAACACAGACGATACTAATACATACCATCTGCGGGGACTGTTTTTAAAGCGAGAAGAAAATGCACATAAAGCTTTAGCACGGTGCAGGGGGCAAAAGCGCTCAGGCTTATCCACACGTGTCCTGAAGGTCTGGGCCAGCTGACTAGGGATGAGGATCCTGTGCTAGCAGATTCCAAGCTAACGAGATGAGGGATCGGCAGCCCTGTGGTGAGGATCAAGGCCCTTGGAGAGCCCTGGGTGGCTAGGAGTGAGAGAGCACGGCTCCCTGGGACACAGCACTCCATCTCAGAGCCCAGGTCCAGGTGAGGACACAGAGGCCCAGGAAAGGGGAGGGGCCTGCCTGAGGTCCAACCTGCTGGCTGCCCCCACCCACCTGGGCTCCTTGCTGGCTCCTCTGGGCTGGAGGAGGCTGAAGCTCCTGCCCAGCCAAGCCCTTCCTCCCAGATGCACAGCCAGGCAGACCCATGGCAGCAGGGTACAGCTGCAAAGGTCCTTGGAAGTCCCCAACTGCCACGCAGGCAACTCAAGAAAGGATGGGAGAGGTCAGAGGGGCCCCAAGTGTCCCCCCGAGGGCGCAGAGAGCAGAATGGGGACCCACAAGAGGAAGCTAAAGGAATACATTCCTCCGATCAGTCATGAAAAGGTGAAAGGAGTGGCCCCTGGGGAATGGGCTCCCATCACGAAGGGCTCAAAGGCTCCTTAGCCCGGGGGGCTGTGGACCTCCTTCAGAGCGGGCTGCACTGGGCTTAAAAGCAGCAGGCTCTGCATAAAAAAGAATCAACTAACGCCACTTGCAGAAACACAGATGGACCTAGAAATTATCAAACTAAGTGAAGTAAGTCGGAAAGAGAGAGACAAATACCGTATGATATCGCTTATATGAGAGAGACAAATACCTTATGATATCGCTTATTCATATGTGGAATAACACAAATGAATTTAACTACGAAACAGAAACAAACAGAACAGACTTGTGGTTGCCAAGGAGAGGGCGGTGGGGGAGGGATGGATTGGGAGTTTGGGATTAGCAGATGCAAACTATTATACATAGAATGGATAAACAGTGAGGTCCTACTCTACTGCACAGGGAACTATATTCAATGTCCTGTGATAAACCATAATGAAAAAGAATATGAAAACAAATGTATATATAATTGAATCACTTTGCTGTACAATGGAAATTAACATAACATTGTAAATCCACGATACTTCGATAAAATTTTTAATAAAATAAAAAATAACAGGTTCTGAAGAAATATACACATATATATATACCTACGTATGTATATTTATATTTATATATATTTTAGAGCCCCATGCCAGGTTTCAGATCTTAACTCTATCACTTACTTCCTTTGTGACCTTGGACAAGCAACTTAATCGCTTTGTGCCTCAGTTTACCCATTTGTAAAATAGGGTAAGAAAAAAAGAAATGTAAAATAAAATTACAATAAAGGTTGTATTAGATAACATATGTAATGCACAGAGAATAGTGCCTGGCACAGTCAATGTTTATATTATTCTCCCAGATTCTAAGAGTCCTTGACTAAGCTTCTAAGAATATAAGCTTCAGGCAGTCAAAAGGCAGCACCCACTTAGAAAGAAGACTTGAGTTGGTGGAGCAGGGTAGCTCCAGCATCCTGGACGCCCGCCCTCCGCTGCTTCATCCCTGGGAGGGCCACCCATGCAGCTCTGGTCCTACCTCGACCAGGGATGGTTGGTGCAAAGAATTGGTTCTGTTCGTGCATTAAACCTTCCCTGGAAAGTGTGCTTGTTCCAGACTGAGGAGTGAGAGAAGCCTACAGTTGCTACAAAAAACTAAAGAGGGAAGAGGGTAGTTCCTGTCGTGGCGCAGTGGAAACGAATCCGACTAGGAACCATGAGGTTGTGGGTTCGATCCCTGGCCTTGCTCATTGGCTAACGTTGCCGGGAGCTGTGGTGTAGGTTGCAGACGTGGCTCGGATCTGGCGTTGCTGTGGCTCTGGCGTAGGCCGGTGGCTACAGCTCTGATTCGACCCCTAGCCTGGGAACTTCTATATGCCGCGGGTATGGCCCTCAAAAGACGAAAAAGACAAAAAAATTAAAAATGAAATAAAATAAAGAAGGGAAGCTAGGGAGAAAACGTTTCTAGGGAGTGGATCCCAGCCAAGGTCAAGGTCAGGGAAGAAGGTGGCAGGAGTCAACTGGGAAGGATGCCTGTTCTCTTCCCTGCCCCAGGTGGTGAATGGTGGGCACTAGAGGACTGTACGGGGTTCCCTCTGCGGGCCATGACATGCCCCCTGCCTCCTCCCCTGTTGCTGGCCTCAGTCTCTAGGGCCCGAGGTACCAGGAGACCCGAGAAGAACACCCTCGTTCTCTGTGAATGAATGAGCACCTCCAAGGAGCCTCCAAATCGAAAGTGTAAATGCTCTGATGGGGCCAAAAAGGCACGGGGAGCATGGGATTCTCTCTCTGGGCCAGCAGCACCCTCTCCTGGCAACGTCCAAGACTGCAAGTATTTAAGAGCTTAAGAGGAGAAAGGGGAACCCCTGGCTGGTCAGCGGGAGCAGAGAACTTGCCGTGGCTACCTGGCCACTGCTTGGCTTAGAAGTTGGCAACCTGGCAGGTTGCTTCTTCTTGGTGCCCTGTGGCTTCCAAATACTAAATCAGCACCTTGCCTCACTGTGTGTGGATGCGGAGGGCAGTGCTGCTGCTCAGGACCTCACCCTGGGGCCACTGATAAGTCCCAAGATCTTGTAGTTCACGGGCCTCTGTCTGGGGCAGAACTGGGTGCAGCCCCTTCTCCTCGCTCCCTCCCCTGGAGGAAAAAAAAAAACCCAAAGGCTGAGTAAGAAGGTGCAGGGTCCTCCCTGATCACAACGGGGAGGAATTTTTCAACGTACAGGTTTTTGCTCTTTCTCTTCCGGGAGGCTTCGTCATCATCCCCAACGGTGTCAGCCCCGCTCATCTGCAGAGAAAAGACAGACATGCTGCAGTCTGGGTGTCCAGGGGCTGCTGCCTGAGCAAAGAGGGGCTCAGGGATCCAACAGCTCCTGCAAACCAGCAACCCCCACCCCCGGGCTCCCACCCCTTGAAGAACGGGAGCGGGAGGGAGACCCCTGCTACTGAGACCGGCCTGCCCTAGGAGTGTGGCTGGCTTGGCAGAGCTTCCACCCAAAGAAGTCTCCTCCTTGGGCACCTAGGAGCACCGCTTATGTGAGGAAGCCAAGGGCACAGCATTAATGGCAGTAGGGAGGGCCAGAGAGCAGCGCTTTGGTCAAGGATCTGCTGTGTGACTTAGCCAATCGCTGTCCCTCTCTGAGCCTCTATTGCTTAATTTCAAAATCAAGATCGTAATGACTAACTCACTCAGGATTCTGACGTTTTAAAGAGACTAGGATTGGTCAGCAGTGTGTTAAGCGAATTTAAGGTATCTCTCCTGCCTTAAAGCTTTCCACAGCTCCCCAGTGCCCTTGGAATAATGTTCAGATTCCACAACATGAACTACAGGGACTACCGTCTTAGGATCTGGGCAGAAAGCTCCATTTCAACATCAGTTACAACTCCTTCCGTTATCTCTCCAGCCTGACCCCTGCTCCAGCAACCCCTCCAAGCTGCCCTCCAACCAAAAAAAAAAAAAAAAAATGTCTTCACAGCCCCATTCCCTCATCTCAGGCCTTTACACGTCCTGGTCCTTCCTTGGGGGATGCTTCTGTGACTGTCCCACCTCCCCTTCCTCTTAAGACCCAACCTCAGGAAAGACCTAGACCTCAGGTAAGCTGCCTAAATGCCACCTCACCTGGGAAGCCCTCCTTGACCCCTAGACAGAGGTTGCGCCCCGTTCACCCCGTTTTGAGGTCCCCACCACACCCAACATGGCATGTTCCAAATCTGTCTCCTCCACTGGACTGTGAGCTCCCAAGAGCAAGGGCTCTCAGTCTGCCTTCACCTCTGTCTAGACCACCTTCATGGTCTGGTACATGTTAGGAGCTCAAGAAATACTTGTCCAATGAATGAATGACTCGAGAGAGGCGGGGAAGGCAGGCTGGGAACGATGGGTCTTGAAGGCCGTGCTGCTTGATCCAAGGCCTGAGACTTGACTCCCCAGGGCTCCCCTGAGCCCAAAGATCCTGCCCCACTCCCACCCCTCTGGCTTTGGCTGCCTGGCCCCCCTCCCTTCCTGGAATGCCGGCGGCCCAGTCTCTCTGTCTTCCCAGCCTGCCGCTCCTCCGCCTCCAGATCACTCCAGACTCGCACCCTCTCTACTGAGGCTGCCCTCGGTCGCCTGCCTGTGCGTGTTCATCCTCCTCAGGGGAAACCAGGGTCCCCCCCTCCCCAGTGCACTTCAGAACAGGAGCACAGGAAATGCACTGAGAGGCTCGAGGAGCCAGTGCTAAGGGCAGCCTGGGCTTGGACGCTATGTCCTAAGACAAGTCAGGGGGCCACCAGGTGTGCATCTCAGCTCTGAGGCCTCACCAGCTGCATCCTGGGCCTCACTGTCCTCATTTGTAAGACAAAAAAGATGGGCTAAGCCTTAAAATACTACGTTCTCAGAATAGAGAGCCCAGAAATAAACCCCCACACCTACAGTCAATTAATCTATGACGAAGGAGGCAAGAACACTCAATGGAGAAAAGACCGTCTCTTCAGCAAGTGGTGTTGGGAAAGCTGGGCAGCTCATGTAAATTAATGAGGTTTGAACATACCCTTACCCTATACACAAAAATAAACTCGAAATGGCTTAAAGACTCAAATATAAAAGACATGACACACATCATAAAACTCCTAGAAGAGAACATAGGCAAAACATTCTCTGACATAAATCAAACCAATGTTTTCTTGGGTCAGTCTCCAAGGCAATAGAGATAAAAGCAAAAATAAACAAATGGAACCTAATCAAACTTACAAGCTTTTGTACAGCAAAGGAAACCATAAACAAAATTAAATTAAAAGACAACCTACAGACCGGGAGAAAATATTTGCAAATGATGTGACCGACAAGAGCTTGATTTCCAAAATATACAACAGCTCCTACAACTCAATAATAAAAAAACAAACAACCCAATAAAAAAAAAACGGGCTGAAGATCTAAAGAGACACTTCTCCAAAGACATACAGATGGCCAACAGGCACATGAAAAGATGTTCAACTTTGCTAATTATCAGACAAATGAAAATCAAAACTAAAATGAGGTATTACCTCAATACTGGTCAGAATGGCCATCATTAAAAAGTCTACAAATAACAAATGCGGGAGAGGGTGTGGAGAAAAAGGAGCCCTCCTACACTGTTGGTGGGAATGTAAATTGGTGCAGCCTCTTTGGAAAACAGCATGGAGATTCCTTAAAAAATTAAAAATGGAGTTGCCATATAATCTAGCAATTCCATATGTACAATGGAATACTACTCAGCCATAAAAAGGACAAAATAATGCCATTTGCAGCAACATGGATAGAAATAAAGATACTAAGTCAGAAGAAAAAGACAAATACCATAGGATATCATTTAAATGTGGAATCTAAAATATGACACAAATGAACTTATTTATGAAACAGAAATAGACTCACAGACACAGAAAACAGACTTATGATTGCCAAGCAGGAGGGTGGTGAGAGAGGCATGGGCTGGGAGTTTGGGATTAGCAGATACAAACTATCACATACAGGATGGATAAACAACAAAGTCCTACCGTATAGCACAGGGAATTATATGCCATATTCTGTGATAAACCATAATGGAAAAGTATGAAAAAGAATGTATGTATATGTATAAATGAATCATTTTCCATACAGCAGAAATTAACACAACAATTAAATCAGTAAAATAAATTTTAAAAAAAATACTGTGTTCTAAATTCTCAAGAGAAAAGTGGACTTGGAGTTCCGGCTGTGGTAAAGCAGGTTAAGGATCTGGAGTCTCTGTGGCAGCTCGGGTCACAACTGTGGCTTGGATTCGATGCCTGCCCAGGGAACTTCCATATGCTACTGCTGCAGCCAAAAGAGAAAAGTGGATTTCATCCAGATATGGTCAGCAGGAGGAGCTACTGGCCTCGGTGGCTCAATCATCCATGAATGGATGGATGGATGCATAAATGGTGGATGGATGGACAAACCACAGCTTCATTCATAGAGCTCGGGCTATAGGCCAGACCACAGAATGGGCTATATCCAGATAATATCTTATTAATCTTCAGAGTAGGTCCATATTCTTCTCTAAGAACCTTAGAAAGTTAAGTCGACTGCCCATGGATACCCGACGTTGGAGTAACAGCTGGAATCTAGGTCTGAATCTAGAACTCAGGGACTCTCTTTCTCCACCAGAGGATGCTGCTACTCAAAAGTAAAGACAGGGCACATCGGGAATGTTTTCAATGAAAGACTCAGGGGAAATGCTGCCTCTTTCCTGAAAATGCTGCCCCACCAAGCCCATAAACACGTGTGTACGTGCGCACACAGGCACACACCCGCCTACAGTGTGGGGTTCCTGATCCACAGTTTGCAGCCAGACTTAAGTATAGATCCTGCTTCCAGTGACTTTGGAGACGTTTCCTAGCCACTTGGTTTCAACTTGTTTAGGTCCAGCAGAGGCGTGGTGATGGTCACCCACTGCACTGTGGGGAGATGCACCAGGAGAAAGCCTGGTCCCCCCAAAGCCCATCCTGGCATGCCAGGGGCTGACAGCATTCACTGCCCAGTGAGTGCTGTCGCTGTCACTCCATGCACATACAAGGCCATAGTCGTGCTGGCCTGACTGGGCAGCGCCTGAAGCCCCCACCCGTGGGAAAGGGCCACGAGCACTGGGCTTCCTCCCATTCTAAGCTCAGCTTCCGCACTTTATCGGCCCCACACAATGGGCCTGGGGACCACTCCCGCCCGGTCCACCGCCCCCAGCCTCTGCGCTGCTGGGAAATGGGCTCTTCCTTTCACTGCTGGGAGGGGGTCATCTTCTCCAGGGATGGGCCCACACCAATCAGCCTGAGAGGGGGGCCGGGGCGCTCTGGCCCTGGGAGCCGGCCCCCAAAGCGACCAGGGAAACCCATACAACAAGAGGGTGCTGTGCGCCAGGAGGAGAAGAAACAGACAGAAAGTCGGGGCTCTCATGTGCAGCCTCAGAATGCCTCCCGAGCCTCTCCAGGAGCTGTAGCGAGGCCTGCCCAGGGCCCAGCGTGCACAGGGGCTCTCCTTCCACTGCCCACTGCCCCGCAGCCCTGCTCTGTGACAGGGCCCTCCCTGCTGAGGACCCAGAACCTCCCAGCACCCCCTTCACTCCAGACAGGAATCCCCAGAGCGTGCCCAGCCTCCACCAGCCACCTCCAGGGACTGGGAGCTCACTACCTCTTAGAATAATAACTATAATTCGTATTATAATTAGAGCTATAATAATAGTCATGGTTAAGAGTTAGATTCTGCGAGTTCACAGAAAACAGAACCTGACTAGCATCTATGAGGACATGGGTTCAATTCCTGACCTTGCTCAGTGGGTTAAGGATCTGGCATTGCCATGAGCTGTGGTGTAGGTCGCAGACACGGCTCAGATCTGGCGTGGCTGTGGCTGTGGTGTAGGCTGGCAGCTGTAGCTCTGAGTCAACCCCTAGCCTGGGAACCTCCATATGCCACAAGCGTAGGGCCCTCAAAAGCAAAAAAAAAAAAAAAAAAAACAAAACTACACACACACACACAAAACGAGTTAGATTCTAAACTGCCTGGATTTGAATCCTAGCCCAGACACTTAGCAGCTAATTGACCTTAGCCAAATCCCATCCCCTCTCTGTGCCTCAGTTTCCTTATTTGTAAAATAAGGATAATAATTGGACCTACCTGGTAGGGCTGTGATGAGGATGAATTAATATGTGAAATGCTTACCACGGAGCCTGGTACTGGAGGTGCTCGTAACTCGTAGCTCTGGTGGTCACTGCTGACACTTCCTATGTTCCAGACACCGTGCTCAAGTGCTATGTCATCCTTTAGTCTTCTTAGCAATTCTAAGAGCTATTTGCTGTGATTTCTCCTAGTTTATGGCTGAGGAAACCGAGACCCAGAGTAGCCCAGTAACTTCCCTGCACTCTCCGAGCTGGCTAAGGTCAGAGAAGCTCAGGTCCAGCTCTAGAGCCCGCCCACGGCGAAGGTGCTCCTGTGAGCAGGGCCTCACCTGGTTTCCCCTATTGGCCCTGACCTGACTTCCAGGCCACCTGGCCCTGCCTGGCTGCTCTCTCTGATCCAGACTAGCCTGGTAGACCCCATGGAACCCTGTGCAAACACTGGGGCTAAAAGCTACAATTAACTGTTTAGGCATAGGAAATAAAATTCTCTAGGCTTTTTGTTTGTTTGCTTTAGGGCCAAAGATGCGGCACATGGAGGTTCCCAGGCTAGGAGTCGAATTGGAGCTACAGCTGCCGGCCGACACCACAGCCAAAGCAATGCAGGATCCGAGCCTCGTCTGTGACCTACACCACAGCTCACGGCAATGCCAGATTCTTAACCCACTGAGCAGGGGCCAGGGGTCGAACTGGCATCCTCATAGATACTAGTTGGGTTTGTTTCCTCTAAGCCATGAAGGGAACACCCTAGGCTTTTTAAAAACTGGGAGGCTGGAAGGAGTTATCCTATCTTGGAGCTGGAAGGCATCTTAGGGGCTGTCTTGTCTGACCCTCCGCTGACAACCTCTGCCCAAGCTAGGTTCCTGCAGGAAGGGAGAAGGAAGCATGGCCAGGGAGGGAGGGGTCACAGCCTCTGTCTCCTTATTGTCAAAGAATGATCCTGAGCCAAGCCAAGCCAGGCTGGGGTGAAATTCAATAGCAGCACGTGGGCCCAGACCCAGATACTCTTGGAGCTCCCCTGGCTCCCAGGAAAGGGCAGACATGAGCCTGTGGATCTGCCCTGCAGGACCTCCAGGGAGAAGCCGGCAGGGCGTCGGTCTGGCAGCAGAGGGCACTGTGGGACAACTCAACCCAACACAAGGAGCCAGATCCAGGGGATGAGCCCAGGATAACCCTGGGGGATCTCCTCCTCCCCAGACGTCAGGCAGTCCATCCATAAGGTAACCACGGCTGAGGGGACCATCTCTCAGGCAGGTCTGGCTCGGAGACTCCTATATATAGCAGAGTCTCAGTACATGTAGGGACTGTCACCCCTGTGCCTGCAGCATGCACCCAGGACCCTGGACACCCTCAGCTTAGCCACAGAGCAGCACAAGGACTGGCCCAAAGCCACGCCTGCTCTGTCTGGCTCTCCTGGGTCTCACGTCCTCGAGGATCACTGCCATGGGCACAGAACTGTTAGCATCCTGCAATTTTTGGAATCCCTGGGACAATTCAGTGAAGACTTAACATTCCCGTGTTATAAGTGAAAACTGAAGCTCAGAGGAAAACACAACCTGGCCAAGGTCTTGGGACAGGAAGGAGGAGGCAGAGCCGAGACTTGAACCCAGTCTGCCCCACTCCACAGCCTGAGGACCTCAGGCCCCTCCTCTTCACCTCTGTCCGGCTCTGCCTGGAAACTGATCTGTCGGCATCCATGGACCTTCCCAGAAAAGCCAGGCCCAAGTCAAGAGGATAGAAGCCACAGGAAAACCTGCTGCCTCTCCTGGCTCCAGCCCCCCACCCCTGCCCCTCACCAGCAGGAGGCATGCAGGGTCAGGGGCAGAGCCAGAGACGACTGGACAGGGTGAGGCCACCTCCAGCTCCATTGTCTTGTGGCCTGGGACAAAATCTTCTCCCTAGGCCTCAGGTTCCCCACTGTAAGATGTGTACAACTGGTCCCAGCTCCCAGCAGTGCTGTGAAGGTGGAAAGGAGAGCTGCGGGGAGTTCCCACTGGGGCGCAGTGGAAATGAATCCAACTAGTATCCGTGAGGATGCACGTTTGATCCCTGGCCTTGCTCAGTGGGTTTGGGATCTGGTGTTGCCATGAGCTGTGGTGTAGGTCACAGACACGGCTCAGATCCTGTGTTGCTGTGACTGTGGCGTAGACCGGCAGCTGTAGCTTCAAGTCAACCCGTAGCCTGGGAACCTCCATATGCCATGGGGTGGCCCAAAACACAAAACAAAAAGAAGAAAAAGGAAGGGGAGCTGGGGGCACCTTGTGAATGTTGGGATAACTGTCACTGCCCTTGCTACTGCCATCCTCCTCCTCCTCGCCATCATTGTCAGCATGATGCCCATTTAGGAGCATCTACCAGCTGCTGAGTACCAGGCCCGGCCCTAAACATGCTGCCCAAGTCAGGCTCGGAGTCTTCCCAGCGTAACACCGAGGAGGTATGATACCCACTTTACCGATGAGGAGACTAAGGCAGAGACTCACTGCCCAAGGCTCACTGCCAGTAAGGGATGGAGCGAGAGCAGGGTACCTGCCCAGCCTAGACCTCACCTCCCCTTGACAAGGGTTGGTTTCCCACTGAAGCCACTGCCTGGAGGGAGGATGTGAATGATGAAGGACTCGAGTCCTGGTAAGCGGAGGCCATGTGGAGGGGTAGCCAGCAGGGGCTAGTGGCAGCCTCTGAGGTCCCCGACAGACTAGTCACTCAGGCCCAGGAAAGGAAGCGCCAGGCAGTAAGAGTGTGGTAGAGGGGAGGATGCCAGTGAGAACCTTGGGCACCCAAAGGAGGAAGCTGAGACAGGAGCGAGCAGGCCCGGGCCTGCAGGACGGCCGGGTGGAAGTACCTGCCCCCCAAACAGGAGCTGAGATCAACTGATTTGCGGACCTAGAAATTACATGAGAATGTGTGGGGATTTATCTGTATATACATATTTGTCCTGGAACAAAGGGGGAGGGGACAGAACGTGGAAGGGTCTGGTGGGGAGCACTGAAATTGGGGAGCCCAAGGTAGGTGGTGGGCCCTTGGACCTCAGTCATCCTCCAGAGCAGAGCATCCAGCCCGGGCCTGAGTCAGCCTGAGGTTTCGCCTCAGTAAAACAGAGTTCTGGACTCTTTCCTAGAGAAGCTTTCTCAAGAATGGCCTAAGATGGTGATACTCAAACTATGGGGAACATCTACTCCCTGAGGGGCTTGCTTAGAATGCAGGGTCTGGGCACCATCCCCGGAAATTCTGATTCCAGAAAATCTGATTCCAGAGCCTGAGGTCAGGGACTTGGCGATCTATACATTAATAACTTCCGCTTCTGGTGCGTTCAGAGCACATCAAAGTGCTTACAGATGAGGAGAGAGATCCAGTCCCAATTCTTTTAGGATTTAGTTCCAATTCCGAGGTACAAAGCGTAGGGCCCTTTTCCGGAGGGCCCCAACCTGCCCTTCCAGTCTAGCTACCTTTTAGCAGAAAGTGTCCTCCCACAGGCCGGACCAGCCTTATTGCTAGTGGCTGAGAAGCTGAGGAGGCCTCTGAGGCCATGTCTCACCTTGGTGGGGAAGTGTGCTGGAATCCATTAGTCATGTCTGCCACGGGTTTGGAGGCAGCAATGGCAGCACGGGTCCCGTGTGTCTACCATCCCGCACTTGAGAAGTCTCCTGTTCCAGCTACACGGGCTTCTACAGACAGTTTTGCCCAGGTCATGATCTTTCACAGAATGCCTGCCTCATCCTCTGTTTTTCTTCTAAACCCACTCAACTTTCAAGGCCAAGCTGAGAAGCATCCTTGGTCAGAAGCCTTTCTTGGAGGCCCTAGGCCCTGAGGTCTCTCCTCCCTGAAACTACAGGTGTCAGAGGGTCAGCTGCCCTCTGTGGTCACTGACCACCCTCACCCACCTAGCCTGACAACAGTTGTCATAACGACACCTTGCACTGCACCGGCTGTCAGCACCTCCACAGCATCCACCTGGCACCTGCACTAATGTCACCAGGCACCAGACTCTTTGGGTTCCTCAACCACCATAGGATGTGAGCACTATTCATTTCTGCTGTTCAGAAAAGACACTAAGGCTCAGAAGAGCGGTGGGACTCACCTGAGGCCACACAATAAGTAAGGGACAGGACCCAGACTCAAGCTGGCTAATGAGCTTCCCACGGCCATGACGCAATCTTTTCACTGTTAGGGCACCTTCCCGGCCCACACAGAGAAAGCATTCCTCACAGGTTGAGATCAGCCTCACACATTTCTATGGCCCCTGCTATGGCACAGAGCACAGGGCCTGACACACAGCAGGAAATCAATAAACACTTATTCATCTATTTATAAATATTTGCGAGAGGCAAATAGCATGGTGGTTAAGAGCTCCAGCCCTGGAGCCACATTCTAATTCTGGTTCAGACATTTACAAATTATGCAACTTGGGACAAGTGAGATAACCTCTCAGTGCCTCAGTTTCCCCATCTGCAGGGGGCGACAACAGTATTTACTTCACAGGGCTGCTGGGAGCTGTTTAATGAGTTCACGTAAATTACTTAGAATAAAGCCAGCACAGAGAAAATCTTTGTTGTCATGGTTGTTGGCTGATAGATTTCTAGTCTGGCAAGGCCTGGACCAAATGTAAATTATAACTATTTTTCCAGTGGAGTTTCCTTTGTGGCTCAGTAGTTAATGAACCTGACTAGGATCCGTGAGGATGCAGATTCAATCCCTGGCCTGACTCAGTGGGTTGAGGATCCAGCGTTGCCATGAGCTGTGGTGTAGGTTGCAGACACGGCTCAGATCTGGCATTGCTGTGGCTGTTGCATAGGCTGGCAGCTACAGCTCCGATTTGACCCCTAGCCTGGAAACTTCCATATGATGTAGGTGTGGCCCTAAAAATTAAAAAAAAAAAAAATTTTTTTAAACTATTTCTCCAGCTATTAAGTTGGAGCTTTTGGATCCACATACACCTGCTCTACTTTCTGTGGGTGCCCCCAGTACAACGGAGAATCTCTAGAGTCGTAAAGTCATGGGATTAAGTCCATGGCTTCTGCCTTCTTGGTACCTCTGGGCCTCAGTTTCATCCTCTGTCAAATGGGTAAGAAAGCTCACCGGAAGACTGAGAGAAGGGCAGAGGTGGGACAGAGCGAAGGCTTATTCCCTGTAGCATCTGGACCCATGCTCTCCCCACCCCACGGTGTACCCACTGCCCCTCTGCCCTTGGCCTCCTTACCTTCCTGTGCCCTGTGAAGAAGAGGGAAAGGTGATGCATTGAGCCACCATTGCGGCCCAGTTCCTTCTTGAGCGTGCGGGGCGAAGGCATGGCCCAGGTGGACGCAGTGCCCTCTCCGTCGGAGCAGTGCAAGGTGGTGTCGGAGGAGAAGCAGGGCCCGCGGGCCTCCTGCAGCAGGCTGCCCTCGCTGTGCGTCCGGCGCCGCAGCGAGTTCTGCACGCGCAGCGAGAGGCCGCCCTCCGCGCCCTGGCCCGTCTCGATCATGCTGCTGCGCTTGGCCTCGCCGCGCTCTCCGTAGTTGTCATCGCTGGTGTCCTCGTCCTCGTCCTCCTCGCCCTCCTCCCCCTCCTCAGCCTCTTCCGCATCCTCCTCATCGCCCGAGCTGCCCCCCTCCGCCCCTGCCTTCTGGCTGTAGACACAATCCAGCCGCACCTCGGGAATCACAAAGTTTGGCCTAGAAGCCACGGGCGGGTCCCCTGTGACTGCTGGTGGGTCCCCTGAGCTCGTGGTCTCCTCAGCAAGGGCCTCAGCTGCCAGAGGGGGCTGGCTAGGGGGCAGATCTTGACCGAGCCGAAGGTCCTGAGCAGGGGGGTCCTGGGCGGCAGGGAGGTCTTTGCTGATGAGAGGGTCTTGCCCGGGAGAGGGTTCTTGCCCAGCAGGAAGGTCCTGGTGCGGAGAAGGGGCTGGGGGTGCAGGGGGTTCCTGGCACGGTGGGGAGTCCTTGCTTGGCGAGAGTTCCTGGCCCAGAGGGGGTTCTTTGCAGGAAGGTGAGTCTTTGCTGGACAGTGATTCTGGGCCAGTAGGAAGTTCCTGGCCAGAGGAGGAGTCCTTTTTGGGTGGAAGGTCTTGTCCTGGAGGAGGATCCTGGCCAGGAGAGGGGTCCTTGCTGGGTGGGGGGTCCTCAGCACCCAGCCTCTTCCCTTCCTCTAAGGGCATCTCCCTCTTCTCATCTGCCTCTGCCTTAAACATCTGTGAAATAAAGAGAAATGAGCAAGGTTCACAAGGGGAGGCTACTGTGCACAAGTCAATGTCTCATAAGCTGAAACAAACTCAAGCAGCAGCCCAAACCCCACAGCCTGCACCCCATACCCCACAGTGTGAAAGTCAAAGCACCAGATGGAAGCCTGAAAGCCCCTTAGCTTAGCTGAAAATGGGTTCCCACCCTAACTTCCTTGCTGGAAACTTCTGCTCCATCAAAAACGTGGTTGGTCAATTAAGGGAGAAGGGGGAGAATGTACCATTACCCGCTCCTATTATCTGCCAGGGGCCACGGCAGGTGAAACCCCTCTTATGGAATTGCCCCGATGGCCTTCTAAGGGAAGTGCCACAGGCCCTCTGTGAGCAAGTCCCCCTCTGTGAATAAATGAGGAGCCAGATAGCCTCTGCCTTCACGCACCAGAATCAAACGAAGCCCCAAGCCAGAGCAATCACTAAGTGAGAGAATCCTGGACCCAGACACCCAAGTAAGAACTTGGTCTGAATGTTTAGATCTTTTTGAAACGAATAAACTAGAATAAAACTAGAACCTCAAGGAGTTCCTGATGTGGAGCAGTGGAAACGAATCCCACTAGTATCCACGAGGACTCAGGTTCAATCTCTGGCCTCACTCAGTGGGTTGGGGATCCAGTATTGCCGTGAGCTGTGGTGTAGGTAGCAGATGTGGCTTAGATCCCTCATTGCTGTGGCTGTGGTGTAGGCTGGCAGCTGCAGCTCAGATTGGACCCCTAGCCTGGGATCTTTCATATACCATGGGTGCATCCCTCAAAAAACAAACAAACAAACAAACAAAAAAAACCTGGAACTTCAAAATACTGTCCACACTTGGACTAGACAAATGTCCCCAAAACATGGAACCTCACTGAGGGATCAGCCACCCAGTGATTTTTAAACTGTGTTTGGAGGAACCTCAGAGAAGTCCCATATATAAAAAGGAAGCATTTCCTGCCTCTCACACCACCCTCAGAACCCTTGGAGGTTTTGCTGGGTTCCTGCAGATTCATTTGCACAGGGAAAAAGCATGCCCTCAGGGGAGTCTGAAAAGAAGCTCTCACAGGAAGACCAGGGCTCCAAGAAAGTCAGGGGTGTCCCAGGCCTGGGCTACGCTGGGCCACTCATGGTAGTCAAGGACTTGAAATGCTGGACCTGGAACTACTCAGAGTCCAGATGCCACGAAGAGGCCATAACACCCAGAACAAAGGAAGAGAAAGATGCCACACGTTCCTGGGAACTGCACAGATCCAAGGGGACACACGCACACGAGCAGAGAACTTCAGGGGTGAGTCCTTCAGAGCATAGGTTAAGAGCTCTTATGGTAAAAACCACTCATGTCCATGTGACAGATGAGGAAGCTGAGCCCACAGCTATCCACTACTGCGCAGCTGCCAGAGACTGAAAGGCTACGCCTGCAGCTGGGAACTTATGTAAGCCCTTGGCCAGCTGGGCCTCACATCTGGGGATAAACAGCCCAGCCAAAGCTCAAGGCAGCTGCAGGGTGCCACACACATATGCTGGGGTCACCGTGGCATCTGGGAGCACCAGAGCGGATGTGAAAGGAGTGCGGGCAAAAGCCACCACCTGGAAGCAGTCAAGTGAAAGCCCTCCCTACCTCACCGCCACCCCCAGAGCAGCAGGGAGAGGTGTTGAGCCGGGAGGGGACGCCTCTGGAGAACTCCTTAGGAGGACTTGGCCAGGGTCTGGTTCCCAGGACAGCCAATGACAGGGGCCCACTTGCCCCAAGGACTTCCTGCCCTGGAAATCCTGCCTGCAGCTGAACGATGACTCCACCCGGGAACCCCTCAGACTTCACTGCCTCCGACCCTAGAACATCAGCAAGCCCAAATCCCCACTGCACAGGTGCGGAGGCTGAGGGCCAGCGAGGAGCAGGGGCCAAGCTAGAGTTACATGGCAGAGCCAGACAGAGTCAGTCATGGAACCCTCTGGGCCTCAGGGTCTCCATCTATGACGTGGGATGACCAATGTGACCCAGTGACACACCAGGAGAGTGACTATAAAAAGTAAAAGCTCTGAAACGGGATAACGATGGTGGCAGTAGTCATGGTGATTACAGCTATGGTCCCAAACTCAAACAGTGGCCCATCTTTCCCATACACCCCTAGAAACAAACTGTCAGCCCCCAGAATGGAAGTTGGTGATTGGGATACCCGGAGCCCCAGTCCAGGAATCTCACCTGGGAACCTTAGTTTGTTCCCAAGGGATCAGAGAGACCCTCCACTGAACTGACAGGAAGACAGAGGGCCCAGCCTGGACGGTGACCTAGGGACTTGCCCAAAGGCGCATGTACCCGCAGGACTGGGCTGGGGTTAGAGCCAGGCCTCTGGCTCTTTCATCCCAAGCTCACTTCAGATCTCAGGCCCAGAGCAGCCCAGTCCCCTGGCCAGAAACCCCCATCTGGAAGGGCAGATGAAAGAAACAGAAATGGTGCCCCCATGCCCCGGGGCCTGGCCCTGGGCCCTCAGAGGGAAGCGGGCAGCATTTCCCCTTTCCTGGGGGCGTGGGGGCGGAGGTACCAGCAGTGACTGTGGCCAGAGCCCACCCACCCCTCGGGGAAAGTGCAGCAACAGACCCAAAACCAGAAATGCAAGTCAGCCTGCCTCTGCCAATCCTGCCCTAAACCAAGGCCAAATCAAACAAAGCTAGGAGGGGAAGTGCCTCTGTCCCCAGAGGGCCCCCCGCCCCAGGGTACCTGAGCAACCACCCAGGACCCAAAGCTCACCCAGCACCCAGCATTTCCTGCTCAGACACCCTGCTCCGACTTGGTTCTCATTCCAGCAGTGTCCGTTCCCAGCTGGGTGAGAAGATGGCCAAGCCTCTGGCTATTCCGAGAGTCTGCTTCCTTATGTGGAACAGAGCCGGGCTATCACACCAGACTCAGAGGACTAAGCTCGTGCTCTTCACGGCCAGCCCCAGAGAGGCATTTGATAAACTGGTAGCAATTATTAGTCTCCCCTTGTCTTAGAGAGAGGGAATCTGAGGTCCCAGAGCCTAAGGGAATTACTGAAGACCCAGTTTTAGAAACTCATGTGTCCTGGCCAAGGGTCTCTCCCCACCACTCGGGTCCTCGGGGGTCTAGACGGAGGGGGAGCAGGCTATGAGCCCCGCCACCAGAGGCCCTGCACCTGGGCCCGACCCACATGAGACCAGAGCTCACTGGTTCCCTCCCCAGCCCCTGGATGGGCTTGTGTGTGCCTCTGAGTAGGTCTGGCCAGGCCTGTGTTCCTAGGAAAGCGGGGGGTGCCAGTACCTCAAGGGAAGGGAGCCTCTGAAACAGGAAATCTCAGAAACCTGGGATACAGGGTGGCGAGTGAGAGGATTAGGACAGGAGATAAAGAGAGCCAGGTTACAGAAGGGACGCCAATGCCAGGCCGTGGGACCGTCCTGTGAGCGAGAGAATGACCCATGCAGAGCCCTAGGTATGAGTGCTCTGGGCAGGCCGTAGGGCAGGCGGAGGGCTGGGACTGGCTTCATACATGCCCTCATTCATTCTCCAGGCACTGAGTTAGACCCTGGGGTAGGGGTGGGGACAGCAGAGACCAAGTCAGACACAATCCCTGCCCTCAGCTGAGCAGAAAAACAGAGGCTGAACAACTGGCCTTAGTGAACGTGGTGAGTGGTCTGATGGAGGAAGTGCAGGCAGCCTCGGACACCCAAAAAGGCAGTTGTTACAACAGGTGAGGGTGAGAAGCACCCAGCCAAGACACCCCAGGGACCAGCCTGCTCACCCAGGGCCCTGGGTCCAGAGCGCTCGCCGCGGCTCTTCCCCTTCCACGGGGATCGTGTGTCTCCCATCCACCACTTCCTTGGCGTGGCTGGACCAGGGTTAATTCTGTGCGTGTTTCGCCTGCTAGAAGCACACAGGAAATGAACCAGGCCCTCTAAATGGAGCTGTTGTTTAGGATCTAATCAAATCCACTTCCCAATCCAATGCAGGGCTCGGAACAGGCTGGGAAAGGGTGCCAGGTATGACATGCAGAGGCCTGCTCACCCCAGCTATGTCCCCTAGGCTCTAGACCCCTGCCTGCTATGGAGGTTGGGGGTGGCAGCAGGCGCTGGAAGTGACTTGCCCAACGTCACACAGCTGCTAAATGTGGAGCCAGGTCAACTGACCCCAGCATCAACCTGCAGCTTTCACTGAGATGACTCATCACATCCACCACAGATGCCCGCTCCGCATCTGCCCTCAAAACCCACTTCCTGCACTGGGCTGGGCTGGGCTGGGCTGGGTTGGTGGAGGTAAGGGGTGAACTGGGGTTTGCCTCCATCTCAAAGTGGCCCTTACACAGGATTTTACAGAAAGAGCCCTGGACGTAAAGCCGGAAGACTCGGGGCTAGAATCCTCCCTCGATCACTTGCTAGGCGTGTGATCCCAGACTACCGCTTCTGGGGACCAAGTCTGAGAAAGGGCAGGAAAGTGCTCTGTGACATGGAAAGTTGTTGGAGAAAGAGAGAGGCTACTAGAATCCCACCTTCTCTCTTCTGGAATGGGGTTGCTCAGCTCTGTATGCTTCTGGGGCCCTGGCTTGATGCTGGCTTCCAGGAACCGCAGCTCAGCCTCAGGTCAGCTCTACAGGCCTGGCTTCTTGACACCCAGAAGCTGGAGCCACCACCCTGCCTCCGCCACTGGCTCAGGGGCCTCTAGGCTGTTCTCCTCCCCCGCCACCCCCACTGCGACAGGTTCAGCAAAGTCCAGGAGGATGCAGGCCACACCCCCTGGGGTGAGAGCTCTGGGATACTGGTCCCCACTTCACATTCGCTGGCTGGGTGACCTCGGGGGTAATACGTCTCTGGGCCTCCGTTGCCTTTGCTGTAACAGAGGATGCACTGGGAGGAGCCGACATCCACCCAGAGCCAGCGCACAAGCACTCCATAAACAGCAGCCACGACCACCACAGCACAGCCCGGCTTTGAATTCCCCTCCCTGGCTTTCCTCTGACGGAGCCAATGACCCTCTTCTCCGCTCCATCACCGGCCTCTCGGCCTGTGGTCTGTTCCTGGGAACCTGCTCCAGCCCTGCCCCCTTTCAGCCCCACACACTCCCCACCATGCACCGTCCACTCCCCAGGCAACCATCACCACATGCGCCATCTGGCCCCCAGACAACACCCAGTCCACCCATCCTTTCTCAGAATGTTCCAGGCTCTGTGGATACACCGGGGAATAAGAAAGACATAATCCTTGTCCTGGTGGAGCTTACAGGCTAGAGAATCAGACATGAATCAAGTCACCACCCAAAGAGACAGTTTGGAAAAAAAACTGTGATCCACAACGTGAGGAAAACTGCCAGGCCCTGTGAGAGAACAGAGGCGCGAGGGCGAAAGGCCCCCACTGTGGAAGGACACGGAGTCTGAAGTCTGCTCAGTGGGCACGGACGGGCTCACCAGGGAGCAGACAGCCTGAGGCTGGAGCCCAGACCCCGAGACGGAGACCTCCTGCGCATGTCCCACCGCGGCTCCCAGCTCCGCGCGCCCCACGCTGAACGCGTGACCTTCCCCCCAAGCCCATTCCTCCTCTCAGCGTCTCTGGGTCAAGGATGCCACCACCAGGTCCCCAAACAGGAGACCTGGGAATCAGTCTTTATTCATTGCCCCCCCCGCACCCCCCCAACCCCTGGCCAATCATAAAACCCTCCTGATTATCTCTCGTAAAATCTTAAGAATTTTTCCACTGGGGGAGGTTATGGGCGCGCAGGGACAGGAAGTATTGGGAACTCTATGTACTTTCCTCTCAAATGCCTAAAATGACTCTAAAAAATAAAGTTGATTAAAAGGGAAAAAAAAAAATCCACTCTCTCCATCTCCACTCACTACCACCTGCCTGAGGACCACGTCGTCTCCCACGGAGACGGATGCTGATCTCGCAGCTGAGGTCCGCACCCCTCTGGCTATTCCCTGCGCCATGCCAGGGGAGTCTGCTACATGCTAATCTGACCGCATCGTTCCTCTGCCTAAAACCTTGACCTGGCTCCCCAGTGCCCTCCAGATAAAGTCCAGGTTCTGTAGCCCTGGGAGATTCTGGCTTTGTCTTTCCCTCTAGCCTCACCTCTCCCCAGTCTGCATCTTAAGGGTTGATGATGAATGAATGAATGAATGAGTGGTCAATCCAAAGAACCTCACCGACCATCTAGGCTCTTATTATCTAAGTGTGACTCATGAACCTGCAGCAGCACCTGTACCTGGAAGCTCATAGGAAATACAGACTCTTGGGCCTCAATCCACACGTACTGGATCACATTTTACCAAGATCCCAGGTGATTAATTCGCATGCCAAAGTTGTAAAGTACTGATCCAGACTATGGGTTCTCAACAGAGAGGTATACTTCAGAATCACCCATGGCGCATTTAAAAATATGTCTATATCTGGGTCCAATTCCAGACCTTCTGGATAAGAGTCCCCGTGAGTAGGGCCCAGGCATCTTGCCGTTTTTCTTGACTCCCTAGAAAATTCTGGGGCGCAGCTTCAGTTAACAGATAAGGTACCTGAAGCCCAGAGAAGGAAGGTAATATACCCAAGGTCACACAACAGAATCAGGACTAGAATCCAGACCAGAACCTAGAGTGGGGACCAGTTTCAACACCGGGTGCTCCCTCTGTAACTGAGCCCACGCAGAAGAGGCACGACCTTGAGGAAAGAGGAGGAATTTGACTACAAACTGAAAATTGTGTCCCTAAAGATCCCACGATCTAGCTGATGGATCTATCGGGGGCTCAGGAAGGAAACACACCACAACAAGGAGCACACCCATTGTACTGAAAGCAATGCTGAGGCACGGAGGAGAAGCGGCGCACCCCTTCAGAACCTCTCAGAACACCGACATGCAGGGAAGAGGAATGCCTGAGGAGTGAGAAGAGGGGGAGCCCTCTTAGAGGCCTTCCCTGCTCTTGGCTTTCACCTGGCTGGGAGGACATGTCCCCAGACCTGACCTTTGGAACCTGCTGAGATGCCCACTTCCCACCTAGAAGCCCAGCAGGGGAAGCAGCTCCCGAGGTCTGAGGTTCTGGCACTGAGCCCCCCATTACCACCTGGCCAAGCCCCTTCCCCTCTCAGGTCCTCTATGTGCGTGGTGGGGGGGCCTGGACTTGCAGTCTCTGCTCCCCACCCCCAGCTCCACAGCCCCCTTCCACACCTCCAGCTTTCTTTTAATCAGGAAGTCATGCAAGCTGAGAGCAGAAGTTTCCCCAGCCTCTTCCTGCCCCTGTGCTGACTGATGCCTTCGTCACAGGGTGAGCACAGCCCATGGGCTTCTCCTGCTACACCCCAGGGCTCTCTGCTTAGGAACCAGTTCACCTGTGGGCTCCACCACCACCCTCTTCCCACCTGGCACCTCCTTCTCCCCCAATCCGTGTGAGCACGTGCACTGTCTCATTTCCCTGTTATCTTGACCTCAAGACCACTTCCTGTCCATCCCCTGGAGCCCAGTTAAATGCTCTCCATGATGCCCTGGCCAGGGTTCTGCTCTCCTGCCAATGCTGGGCCTGCCCAGCTCTCATGGCCCTGGCAGGCCCTGCTTTGGCTCATCAGATTGTGTGCCTGGCTTACTCACCTCACCCCCACCCCCACCCCCACCCCCACCCCCAGAGTTACTCAGCAAATACCTAAGGAGCCCTTGTGCCAGGGCCTATGCGGGCACTAGAGCCAAACAGTGGTAAGACACGTGCCTGAAGGCACTGGGTCTGGGGATCAGAGAACCAGGCAAGGGGCGGACAGCAACCTCCCACCCACCCTGTACCACCCCAGGGGGCTATGGAAGCACAGAGGCAGCAGGAGAGGCTGGGATGGCTCTTGGAGGAGATGTGGAAAGGGATGGGAGAGGATACCCAGGCCAAAGCAGAGACAGCACGGAACATTTGAGGAAGTGCAGGCGGTTCGATGGCGCAGAAGCAGAGCTGTGTCAAGGAATTCGGACTTTACCCTGAAAGCAGTGTTTACTTGGTGCTGTAAAGATAGGGAAGGTGGGGCTAGAGATGATAGAAACAGAAACCAAGGAAAAAGATGCGTGGAGAGGGCACGCAAGAAACCACTAACTGAGCATCTACTAGACAGCAGGCCCTGTGACAGCTACTCTACAGACACGCTCTCAAGTCCAGCAACATGATAAAGTCACTATCATTGGCCCCATTTTGCAAATGAGGAAACTGGGACTCCGAGAAGGTGAGTAACTTACACAAGATCAAAAACCCAGTAAGCAGAGGAGTCAGAATGGAAACCATGGCCTGCCTGGCTCTAAAGCCCTGCTCTCTCTCTGCTGTCCCGCCTCCTCTCCTGTTCCCTTCACTGCCTTTCCTCCCTCCTGCCCCGTCCCTGTCCTGGAAAGACGGTACCAAGCTCCCACCTGGCCAGGCCCCGTGCTAAGCAGTGTCCCTGCTCTTACTCCAAATTAGCGGAGATTGGGACGGGGTTGGGGAGGGGGTCTGACTTGCCTGGTGGAGGAGGGCTGGTACGGAATTATGGACACCTGAGGACCCTCCCAGGGATCCCCTTCATGAGTGGGTAGAGTCAGAAGCATGTGGCTTCTCCGTGATTCCTACACCAGGCTAATCAACGAAAAGGCTTGGCCAGGCTAGAAGGACCCCAGGGAAGGGCACAAAGAGCACTGGGGTCAAGAGACAGACTTGGAATCAGGCAGGCCTACGTTGAATGTCACTTCCTCACCATGTGGCTGAGTCAATGCCACTCCCTGGCAGGGATGCTAAAGGGCAGGAGGCAGGACGCAGGACCTGGGGCACAAGAGTGCTCAGCCCGTGGCCATGGCCATGACCTTCCTCTGGACTCCTCGACTCTCCCGCGTGACCGGGCACCGCAGACCAACCCTCAAATCTCAGGCTTCACTCAAGTAACATCTTGGAGAATGGGAGCGCTTTCAGAGCCAAGGGGGGGTGCGTTGAAGCCAATTTCTGGTGAAGAACTGGGGTCTGGAGACAGACAAAACCAGGTTCGAATCCGGGCCCTGCCACCTCCTTGCTCAGAGCCCTTTTGCGGGCTGTTTAACCTCTTCAAGGCTCAATGTTCTTATCTGTAAAATGGTAACGGAGGTAGCAGGTGTTCAATCCCACAGCACTGTTGGGCGACCATCCAGATAGAGAGTCCTGGCTCACAGCAGGTGCTCAATAAACACTTGCAGTTCCTTCTCCCATCGTGGTCATCACCATCAGTCCCCTCCCCTGCATTCCACTCCAGGAGAAGGTCCTTGATACACTCTGACCACAAGGGAGGCACTATTATCTGTGCACTTCAGGGGAGGAAACCGAGGCTCATCCCAAAGGCCTGGAAGCTTGGGGTGCAGGGAGCCGAGAGTGAGCTCAGCTTCCCCTAGGCTGGTCAGGCTGGTTCACCGTGTGGCCCCAGGCCAAGGGACTCCCCTCACTCGGCTGCATTCTCCCGGACAAGGTCTGTCCAGCTCTGAATCTCAGCCAGCCTGGGAAGGTCTGTTCGTTCTCAGGGCCCCAAGGTGTGGCCAGGATCCTTGTGGGTGCACCAAGGGTGGGGGAAGCAGAAAGCACTTCCTTTCCAGAGACACACCCGCCAGCTTGTCTGTCTGCTCCAGTTCCTAAAATAGTCCTCCTTTAGGGCCTGCAGGGCTGGGGGCACGGGGAGGGGGCGTTGAGTGGGGAGCGGGGAAGCCGTTCCACTCGAGGACACGAGAACGTATCTCCGGCCACTGGACTCAGCTACAAACCCGCAGCCAAAGTTCACCCTCCAAAGGCCCAGGCACGCTGCTACCTCCACCACTGCCTCCCCGAAGCAGACTCGCTCTGTCTCAGCTGAGGGGTGACGCCAAGGCCGGGTCTGTCTAGGATGACAGTCTGTTCCACACTCATCCTCCCGTCAGGGGACCACCGCTCACCTCCCTCACATGAACCCGAGCGTATTCCCCTCCTGCTTCAAAGCCCTCCCTCCCTCTGGGATGGTCCCAGCTGCTTGCCCTGTGGGTTCTGCCCCTGCAGGTGGACCTCTCCACCACACCATCGCCCCTCGCTTCCAGCCTGGCTGAATTATTCGTCGCTCCCCAAACAAACGCTACTCTTTCGGCACCTCGCAACCTAGGCTCGCAGCCCTTCCTCCCTGGAACATAACATGCTCCCCTCCTTTGTCCACCCAGAGAAACTCCTCCTCATCTTTCAAAACTCAGCTCAGCCACACATGCATTGCTCCTCAATTTCTGACAAAGGCGATAATGACAGTGAGAAAGAATGATCTTTTTAACAAGTGTTTTTTAACAAATCGATGTTCATCCAGAGAGAATGAGTCTGGACCGCTACTTTCACCCGACGTAAGAATCTATTTCAAGTGGATTTTAGAGTCAAGCATGAAACATAAAACGATAAAGCATCCAGAAGACAACACAGGAGAATATACCTACAAGCTGGTAACAGGCAAAGAAATGGGATTCAACAAGCATTCTCCACAGAAACAAAGGCCAGACAAGTTGGACTGCATTAAGATGAAGAATTTCTTTTTTTTTCTTTTTTCTTTTTCTTTTTTTTTTTTTGTCTTTTCTAGATCCTCACCCATGGCATATGGAAGTTCCCAGGCTAGGGGTCTAATCGGAGCTGTAGCCGCCGGCCTGCGCCAGAGCCACAGCAACGCAGGATCCCAGCTGTGTCTGCAACCTACACCACAGCCCATGGCAACGCCAGAGCCTTAACCCACTGAGCGAGGCCAGGGATCGAACCTGCAACTCCATGGTTCCTAGTCAGATTCGTTAACCACTGAGCCACAACGGGAACTCCAAGAACTTCTTTAGAAGATACCCTGAAAAGAGTGAAAAGGCAAGCCACAGAGTGGGAGATACGTGTGATGTGCATATCCAACAACTGACGTATTTACAGAATATGTTTTAAAGCTCCCACAAATCACTAAGAAAAAGACAGACAGTCCAAGAGAAAACTGGGGAAAAGACTTGAACAGGTACTTCACAAAGAGATTATCCAAACAGCCAATCAGCATATGAAAAGGTGCAAAACCTCATTAGTCAGCAAGGAAATGCAAATGAAAACCACAATTAGATATCACAAGAGCTCATACCAATTATGCTGGCGAGGACATGGGGCAACAAGTGCTCTCCTACACTGCTTGAAGAGTAGAAAATATGCAATGGAATCTACTAAAGCTAATTATATACGACTTTATGACACAGCAATTGCAAACCTTAGGTATTTACCCGACAGAAAAGTATATTTGAGTGCATCAGAAGACATGTGTGAGAATATTCATAGCCGTACTATTCATGATCACCTCAACCGGCAACAATCCAAATGTCCATCAGTGACAGATTGGATAGACAGAAGGGATAAATTGTGGCACGTACATTCACGGGACGAACTAGCACACAGCAATGGGGGTGAACAAAATAAAACTGCAAATTTCAATGTTATTATTGATGGATCTCACCATCAAAATGCTGATCCAAGGAAGTCAGCATAAAAGAATACATATTCAATGATTCCACGTATGCAAAATTCAAACAGGCAACGCTAACCAGTGAGACACGTCAGGTCGAGGGTTACCTCTGAGGTGGTAGTGACTGAGGGGGTGGGTGGCCAGGGGGCAGGGGAGCTTCCCAGGGTACTAGAGTGTTCTATATCTTGACCTGGAGTTTGTTCACTTTGTGAAAATTCATTGGCTACTTACTTCTACCCTTGCTATAAGTGTTTTCTATTTCAATTTAAAGGTTTATTTAAAAAGCAAACAAAAGTCCTCCTTCCAGGGTCTGATAACACATTCCAACTCGCCTCCTGTCCCTCCCACACCGCACCCCGAAAAGCTGCTGCACCACCTCACATCTGGCTATGTGTCAGACCCCATGCCGAGCTCCTCGCTTCACCTACATCAACTCATTCAATTACAGCCACCAGTAAGGGCAGGTGACGGGGCAGCCCCACTGCCCCCACGACCACTCAGTGTCAGTATGCACGCCGTCCTCTGGACACATATCACCTCAGTACCCCCAGGAGGCTGGACCCCTGCCTGAGGAAATCCAAGCATGGAGAGGTCCTGTCCGGTGTCCTGCCCAATGGCACCCAACTGCAAAGTGGGAGAGCCTGCCCTTAAGTCCAGAGCCCAGACACCTGAACCCATTACACGGCCTCCTCTGAGCTAAAAAGCATGCAGCCCGTGGATACACACAGGAGATTTCTCTGGCCAGGCAGGCATCATGCCTGTACCCCAGAGGAGACAAGTGCCTTCGACAGATAAATGTCTATGCATCCAGATTCAGCCTCACCTCCTGCAGGTAGTTTCACTGAGGCTCCCAGACTGGGTTGGAAACTTTTCCCTCCTGCAGTCTCCCCATCAAAGCTGTCTTGTTAGCATCCATTACATGTCCATTACATGTCCACCCCGGTACTAGATTAAAGACGGGACCTTTTGTATCTGTATCTCCAGCACCTGGCCGGTGCATGGTGCATGGCAGGTATTTGACAACGTGGAGGGAGGGAAGGGGGCGGGGAGGAGGGAGGCAGAGAAAGCAATTACAGAGCCATTCTTTGAATCAACTGGGAACTTCATTAATGGAGGTCTGGGTACCGAAGGCTTCGGTGCTCTGGGTGACATCAGTTACAACCCCTGACTTGAGGACCGGGACAGCCATGCCATCTTCCCTTTCATGGTCCTCCCCATGGCTGTCTCCAGCCTTTCAAGGTTGTAGTCAGCCATTTAGCTCCTCGAGGCTCTGCCCTGCTCTCTCTCTGCCTTTCCTTGTGTCCCCTACCCTCTGCCACTGTTTCCAGTGTCTGAATTCTGCTATTTGCCCGGGGCAAATAGGTAACCAAGGACACCAGAGTCCTGGCTACGTGGGGGAGAGTGTGCCCGGTTCCAGGTAACTTACTGCACCCCACCCCTTTATAAGTTGGGAGCCGCTGACAGTTTTCCTGCAGAAGCCTGAGCCCCAGGGCCAGGTGCACGCAAGCCGGCCCAGGGCAGGGGGAGAGCCCAGAAGCCCTGGGCCATCTGCGGTCGAGGGCATGCCTGGCAGCTCTCCACACATCTGGAGCAATGACCCAGGCCCATTGCCAAAGGAACAGGGCCTCCTGGGACCCTTTCCCTTTTCCTCTGCACCCGGAAGCGCCAATCTCTCCAGTGGCTGATGGCCCCATCAGCCCTCTCCCCAGTCCTGACCCCACCCAGCTGGTCGTGCAGCCAAAGGTGGTAGCTCCCTGGGGCTGGCCCGCTGTGAGTGGCTCCAGCCTCTCCAGGCTTAGCGGGCTGAGCCATAAGCAGCCTTATTTACCCCTGGGAGAAATGATGGTTTTCCCTGAGCAATGACATCTTGGAAACGGCCTGGCTCCACAAACAACAACAACGAACCTCCCAGCCGCAGCCTCAGCCTGGGCTCCAGCTTCCATGAGAAGGCTTCTGGCCAGAAGTGCCTAAGGAACAGGTTGGGGGCCATTCCCGGAGAAGCGGGACCCTGGCCTAGACCAGTGACTCTCAGAACCCAGCGAGAGCATCTGCAGACAACAGAGGCGTCTCTGAATGGCTACAAGGGGCCTGGCAACCCCTGGTTCAGTCCCTGGTTGCTCCAAAGAGGAAACCGAGCCGGAGCAAAAAGCAGACTTGCCAGAGATCATCCAGTGAGCAGGGACCTGAGTGTGCCTCAGTCCCCAGGCTACTGGAAAGGCCAGGGGGGCTTTCACTACTGCACACGCTGCTTTTTCAGAGGACAGCTGGGTTCTAGCCAGTAAGTGTGAGGGTCCTGGAAAGGAACATGTCACTAAGGGAGTCCAAAAAAGGGGAGCATCAAGATGAAAGCCAGGTACCCTGAGTCACCCAACTGTTGTGATGGAGAGTCCTGGGCAGAGGACCTGGAGACCTGGGCCTTGTCGCTGCTGTGCTGCTAAGTGGCATGTAATCTCAGGCCAGTCCTTCTTCTCCTGCTTGAGTTCCCTATGTGTCCAGAAGGCAAACACACAGCCATTCTATGGCCTTGGGAGACTAAACGGGAAGAAGTTCTAAGGGCCCCCAGGAACCTAGCAGAGCCGGGGCATTCCTGCCTCAGCTGTGCCTGCTCTGGGGTAGCCAGGCAGAGAACCACACGTCCCCAGCCCCCCAACCTACCTCCCCTGTTGGCCACATCCCAACGGGGCCCAATCTGAACCCCAAGCTGCTGTAGTCTGAGCAAAGGACCAGGAACACGGTGTTCGAACCAGCTGGGGCTGCCCCTCCCACCCTCTGTGACCCAGGCCATGTGGATGGCATACTACCCATCCCAGCACAACACCTAAGTGGGCTTTTCTGGTGGCCTCGGCTAGGCTGAAACCAAGGTTCTCCCTGCCTCATCTCCTAACAAATCCCATCCCCAACCCCTTGGCCCTAGGGAAGCAACCCTGGCATGCAGAAATGAGGGCCCCTCCAAAGGGACTCCTGGCCAGGCCTCACACTGGTAATGCCCACTGTCTGCCAGGAAGAGCTTGGCGATGAGCAGGAAGAGCTGACGTGCTTGGCAGAGCTTGTCCTCAAGGAAACCCATCCTAGCCCTCTCCTACCATGTCCTGGCCCCAGGCTAGGCCCTTGGGACCAGGGATGATGAAGGCCCAGGGCCCACACTAACAGGACATGAAGCAAGCACAGTGGGGACCACCCCCAGTGGACAGCCAGATTCCACCTGGAATATCTGCTCTGGTCGTGGAAGCCTGGGTAGGGTTGAGACCTGGACAGGAGAGAAGAGGTGGGCTTCTGGGCAGCGGAAACAGCACGGGCCAAGGCAAGAAAGCAAGGGGGTGGGGTGGCTTCACGGTTACCAAACACTGAGAGTCAGAAATCCCATCGTCAACCATCTCTGGTTCGCAGCCCTGGAGACTTTCCAACAGGGGGTCACTCACCTCAGCGGCCCCCATCTTCACCATCCCCTGGCCGCAGCAAATGCAGGCTGGGCCCAGAGTGGCCCCTGCTGTGGAACTTGGCTCCCTGAAGGGCCCGCCCTGGGCTTAGCCGTGCCACGTGCTCGGGCTGGGGAAGAGGGGAGGTGCCCCTTGGCTGGGCGCGGAGGACTCCAGGGGCCCTTGTGGAAACTTTGACTGTGGCCGCAGTGCCCTGGCTGGGATCCCGCGGGCATTGGCGGGGAAGGCACTGCAGCTCCTTCCTTCCAGGAGATATACCCATTCCCACTGCCTCAAGAGGGGAGCCAGAGAGTCCCCAGCTGGAAGGCTTGAGGGCAGCAAGAGGGGTGGCAAGTTTGTGGTGAGGGGCTGGTGGCCCTGTACTTAGCTGGGCATCTCAAGCCAGGAGCTCCAGATTCAGAGCTGAATTTCATAGTGGAGGTCGGGGTAATGGCACCCACAGCTCTTGTCCTCACTGACCCAGGAGGCAGACATCCTCCATCCTGGTCCTGGCCAGAGACCTGCTCTGTGCACTTGGACACAGCCCCTCCCCTCTGGACTCAGGCTCTCCCTCAGCCCTGAGGTCCCAAAGCACGAGGGTTCTTCCTGGAAACCTCAGGACAAAAGTAGAGATGCGGGGCCTCCAAGTTGATAGAAGAATGGGCCTCCGTGCACTCACAGTGCCTCGCTCTGCAGGGTGAGCGTGTCCCTAACAATTACCCCATTCCTTACTGTTCTCAGCTGGAGCCAAGGGAGCAGGTGCAGGACTTTTCCCAAAGGGCTCGGGAGGCAGAGCATCTCTGCCTGTCCCTCCAGTGGACATGTCAGCAGAAGCTTCAGCGATCACATGCAAGCCCCTCACGGCTGAGACCAGCCCCCAAGACCACCTCCTTCCCCAACATGGAACTAGGCAAGAACGGCAAACCCGGTGCCTTGTGTGCGGTCGGCATCCTGGCATGATCGCTGGCTGAGCACTCCCTCCCCGTGCCGTGTCCTGACTTCTGGTCACCAAACACTCCTTTTTCTCGGAAAGAAAAGCCGCTGACCAGCCTGGAAGTGGGAGCAGCACACAGTGGAAACATGCCCCTAGCCCTGCGGGGCCCCCAGCCCCTGAGACAGACACACACACACACACACACACACACACACACACACACACAGAGGACTATCTCAGAGGAGAACACACATGGTTTGGTTATAACATGCCTACCAATGGCTGCCCTAAGGAAGAAACAATAGAAACAGGGGCATGGGGTGGCCTGGACAAGAGCCCCCCACCCACCGCACACACACCCTGGCACCGAGGCACCTACCCAGCACACTCCGGCAGGGACCCAGGGACTCCTGGCGGCGGCTCCTGCCAGCCCGCCCGCCCCGGTCCCCACCCGGCTTCTCCCGCAGGCGGGCAGGCGGGCGGGCGGCCGCAGCTGTGGCAGCTCCTGGCGGCCGTGTCAAGCGGCTGCCTTCCCCAGACAGAGCTCCTTTGTGTCAGCAGAGCTATTTATGGACTTACCCAAGTTCCCCAGGGGAGCAATACCTGCTGGGAAAAGCAGAACCAAATGACCAGGTTCCACCTCCCACATCTAGGTAGCGTTTTCAAAACCCTTGCATCACTCGTCCCTCCTCCTTTTTCTTCCTCCCCCTCCTCCTCTTTGCCCTCCTCCTCTTCCTCCTCCTCCTCCTCCAGCGCCCTTTCCAAACACACACCCCGTCCAGCCGGCTGCCGCCACTCTGGAGAGAGGCTGGATTTCCTTCTTCCACCAAATAGAAAACTCTGTGATTTCCCAAGACACTTTCATCTGAGGAAGAGTCCAGGATGTCTTGAGGAAGAGTCCTCGGCCACCCCGTCCTTCAGCCTGCAAGGGGCCCGGCCAGCTCCTGGGTTACAGGCTCACATGGCCGAGCCCTGGCTCCCCTGTCGCCTGTGCCCAAGGACCCTGGCTCCCCTCCAGCCCCCATCAAGTGCTGCTCTGGACGGAGAGGCGTCCATCGCTCACAGCGGCATTCCCTGGCACTGGGATCCCAAGCGGGCTACACCCCACCCTCGTCCCGAGGGCTCCCCCAGCTGGGGCAGCGCAACCACTGGTCACAGCTCCCCCCCCCCCCCCCGCAGGAGGCAGCCAATCACCAAGGCTTCCCAGGCACACCCTCACCCCCACACTGCTCTCATCCCAGTGGGTGGCTGCAGTTTAACCCCGGGTCCTGTGTCCTGCAGACACGCACTGACTCCAAGAATGCCACCGCCCCCGGTGCGGGGTGGGGGAGTGGCTGCTTCAGTCACCTCCTCGCAGCGCCATCCAGCGCAGCCCGACACACGTGTTTTTATTTAGTGCTTTTGTGTGCCAAATCTGGGGAATCAGAGAGGGACAGAGAGTATGATGGCTCAGAGGAGCAGTTAGGCTCACAAGTGAGGGAGGCATCCCTAACAGAGGGACCTGGGGGTGGGGTGGGGGGAGCGGTAGGCAGAGGAAGTGCACTAGCCTAGGAGGCCAGGGTCCCCAGTTCAGGTTCGAGCTCCAGCCCTGGTTGGCTGGGTATCCCAAGCAAGTCCCTGCCCATCTCTGAGCCTGGGTTTCATTACCTGTAAAATGGGCCTGACCACCCTCGACCTGCCCACCTGTGGGATTAACACAGGATTCAGTGACCTTGAGGCCAGGCACTGTTCTGAGAACTTGGCCTTCATTAACTCATTTAATCCTCATTGGCACCTTATGAGGCAGGGGCTAGTATGACCCTCTTTATAGGTCCAACTCCAAGGTGCCCACATGGAACAGTGCCCGCCACTGTCTTGCCAGCACAAAGCTGTTTGACGCTGCGGCAATGGCTGCTGCAGTTGGTTGCCTGATACCAACAGACGCACCCTGGGCTGTGCCTGGAGCCCAGGGTGGGGGTGTCCATCCCACAGTCGGTGCCAACCTGAAAAGGCTGCTCACTGGAGCAGCAGGCACCCTGGATGTCGACCCACGAAAAACGGGGCAGGAGGAGCACCTGCCCGCCTTTCCTACCTCATGCCACCTCAGCGACCCTGGTTGTCCCTCGGCCTCTTATTGTCCCTGTAGCAGCCTCACTGTCTCTGAATGTCGGCCTCTGACTGTCACCCTGATCCTGTCTCTGTTTCTGCCCCTCACACGTACAAGCGTAGTCACGCATGCGGACATAAGAAAACATCCTTTATTAGAGTCAGCTCAGAGCAGCCCTCATCTGAGCTGGGAACTCACACCCCAGTCAATGCTCTGTCTTGTCCCTGGGGGCAGAGCCAAGGCCGTCTTTGCAGGGCCCAAGAACCTTCCAGATTGGAAGGCTATCACTTTTTTTTTTTTTTTTGTCTTTTTAGGGCCATACCCACGGCATATGGAGGTTCCCAGGCTAGGTCGAATTGGAGCTGTAGCCCCCAGCCTATGCCACAGCCACAGCAATGCCAGATTCAAGCCTGAAACAGCTCCCGGCAAGGCTGGATCCTTAACCCATTGAGCGAGGTCAGGGATTAAACTGTGTCCTCATGGATGCTAGTGAGATTCGTTTCCAATGAGCCACAAGAGGAACTCCGGAAGGCTGTGATCCTGCAGGTTCCTGGGAAGCAGGGCCCACTCTTGTCCTGGGAAACTAAGGAGGTGAGTCTCAGGAGATGGCCAGTTCCAATGGCGGCGCTGGCCAATTCCCAGGATGGAATTTCGGGTGCTTGGGATAGGATTTCTTAGGGTGGAGAGCCTGAATATGGGGTTCCTTGAGATGAGAGGAGTCCTTGAGTTCAGACAGGTCCTCACTTCTCAATCAAGAGAAAGTTCTGGAGCACCAACTACATGCTAGACTCTGCACTGGGCCCTGAGAATGGGGTGAACAGGCACACCAGGGCCCTGCACTCACCAAGCTGACAGCTCAGTGAGGGAGACCGATATCAGGCACCCGGTGAGACTAGTGAGCCCGTGATTAGCACTGTGCCACGACGGGCAGAGCAGCCCTGCCAACCCAGGGCACTGGGTCCGAGCAGATCCAGAAAGCATTGTCAATGCTCTGGACCATAAGGATAACGAGAGAAGGGTCCAGCAGTTAGTACCCCGAGGCCCAGGACCTGGCCAGGCCAGGATAGAAGAGCATCTCGGGCCTGGGAAGACCGGGAAGCCACTCCCCCCTGCCTTGCCACAGCTCCAGACACAAAGTGACAAAGCATGTGGACCCTCCCATGTACAGCCTGGAGCAGGATGGGAAAGTCACCATCAGTCAGGCTATCTAAACTGGAAGGGCCCCTAGAGATCTTTCACTCCCATTCCCTATCTACAGCCAGTGAAACTAACGCCCAGAGAGGGTAAGTGACTTTTCCAAGGAAACAGAGCAACCGAGACCAGGGATTGCTGACTCCCAACTCAGTGCCTTTGTCACATTCCAGTGCTTCTCAGAGTGATGTAAACGACGGTGCTATTAGGTACAGGAGGAATGGAAACCCAGGGAACAACCAGATCCAGGTGGCCTACAGGCCACAGGATCAGCCCCTGGGTGCTCAGGGCCTGGGCCCCACTTGTTGATCCACACAGTTTATTTAGTACATACATATGTGACATATAGCATGCGTCAAGTGTTCAAAGCACTTCACAGTTAGCAACTCAGGAAATCTTCATAAACCTATGAGATATGACATCTGACGCCCCCATTTTACGGATAGGTAAACAGAGGCAGAGAGATTATGAAACCTGCTCAAGGTCATCAGTTAAGTGCCAAGCTACAGATCAAACCCAGTCCACTGTGCCCCAGAGCACTGCACAGGGCAGCCCATGGAACAGAGCCCTCCGGCTACTTACTGAGAGCCGGCTGGCTCTCCAGCCCAACTATGCAGGCAAAAACCTCACTGTTCAGACAAGCTGGCAGCAGCTCTCAGGGCTAAGACCAGGGAGGGTTAGCAGGGAGCCAGTATGCATGCACCTCCCACTTTAAGAGGGGCAGCACCCCCAGGAAGAGCCCCGGGCTACAGAGAGGCCCCTCAGGAGATGCAGCCACAGTAGGGTACAGCCCTGACGCCCTGGTCAGGCCGCTGTCCTGCAGCCACACCACAGCAAGGCTCCCCTGCCTTCCCTCACTGCCTCCACTGCATTAAGCCCAGTACACCCGGACTTGCGCAGGCAAGACCCCGCCATGAGCCCCACACAGATGGAAACCCACCCACCTTCCTTCCTCAGACAAATCCTACCTGGGGGAGGCTGAGCCTTGGTGATGCCCTCCTCCAAAAAGGTGGGCCCTTGCCAAAGGCTACTGAATGAGCTTCCCTGTCCTGGCTTCTGATCCAAAGTCCACTGGGATTTTATTCTGCAGTGGGGAGGAGGGGGACGCCACTAGGGCAGAAATTGGGCATGAAGCCAGGGAGAGGCGTGGTCCTAGGAATGCCAGAGCACATGACACACTAAGACCTCTCTAGCCCCCGCCAGCAGCTGCTCTGGCTTTCACTGTCTTGGACAATGAAAGAGCCAGGCCTGTGCTTGGGGTGATGAAACCCTGGGCCGGGATGCACTGGCCTCTCCTTCTACAGAGCCCTGCCCCTGCCCCGACCTGTTACAGAGGAGGGTGGTGGCCCTGGGCCCCCCTGTGGAACTGTGGCAGTATCTGTATATGCCCCTCCAGCCCACGCTGTGAATCTGCTAACCCGTTTAGGAAGTTCCCTGGGCCTTGACGCATTGGGTCTCATACCCTTGGCTTGGGAATCTACAGACTCCATGCAGAAAGGCCATCCCCATGGATGAGTGGGCCAAGAAACACGTATTGGTTATTTCGAAAACTACTGAATCTCTATTACGGGCTGGAGCCCATGCTCGGAACTGTGAACACATCGAGGCAAGCATCCTGCACCTAGGATCTGACTGGGAGGGTGGGCACAGCTGACCCGGGCACCGAGGCTTCAAGAAGGAACTGATCTGCTGTGTTCCGGCCTCTATGACCCTAACACCAGGGCAGAGGACACACTCTCCCACCGCCTTGCTAAGGGCATGCTCCTGGCTCTTCCTAGGAGCACCTGCTTTGTTCTTGGGCACACATGCTGCTAGTGGTGGGGTGGGACCAGGCAGAGCAGGTATCCACACTCAAGTTCAAATTCACAGGAAGTTCCGGCCTGTGGTCTGCAGAACCCAGGGCGGGTCCCTTCCCTCTTACTGGTCTCTGTCTTCTATCCCTAAAATGAGTCCGGAGATGAGTGTCCAGGAGGACCCCTAGTTCCATTCCTCGCCTTCAAGAGTCAGTCGTAGGCCCCACTAGGTCCTCTTACTAAAGGATCGGGTTGTGTCCGTGGTATTTAGAAAGGGCACAGACTTTACAGCCCCAACCCCAAATCTGAGTGTGTGTCATCTTGGGCAAGTCGCTTTAATGTCTCCGAGTCTCGGTTTCCTCATCTGTAAAATGGAGCTGTTACCATCTGCCTCAGTGGGCTGCGTGGGAGGCTAAGTGGGGTAGGGTATGTGGAGGGCCTGGCGCAAGGCGAGGGTTCGATAATTAAGAGCCACCACTGTGGTTGTATTGTCACTGGTGCTGCTACCATCTGCAGAAGGACAGAACTGACCTTGAGAGGGTTGGTGAAAAGAGCGATGTTAAATGTGAACTTGCGGACGGTCTCAGAGACGAGGGCCTAACATGGTGGCCAACTGGACCAAGAGCGGATCGTCACTAACTTTATTGAGCAACAGGCGACCACCACGCTCTCCATCTTACAGAAGGGAAAGTTAAGGTACAGAAAGCTTACATGGCAAAAGCAGTGGCAAAATCGGCAGCATGGCACCTCGGTGTGTGTTCTTAACCGCAATGTCCTGTCCTAACTCGTGTTCCCCAAATGTCTCTGCCCTGGCCATCTGCCTCTTCCCAGCAACCTTGGGCACCAAGGACAATCCCCGGTCTGCTCATGGGGGTTGTCGCTCCCAACCAGAGCAAGTGGAAGCCCACACACAGCAAAAGCCCGGAGACAAACCTCCCCCCGGTGAGCTGGTCCTGAGAACGGTCCCTGGCTGGCTTTTGTCCCCAGCCAGAGCCACACATCACAGTCACCTCAGCAAGCATCAGCCTGACCTTGGGTGGCTGGAGCGGCGTGGGGTGCCAAGAGCCATGACCATCTCCTTGCCTGGTTCCAGGCCAACCAGCCACACGCTGGCCTGAGATGTGAGGCTTTTGAAAGCAATCCTCGACCTACTGCGCTTGTGCCAGCTCCAAGGTCAGGCTATCCTGATGACCGGAGTTCCTGGGAAGTGTTCGGCACAGAGGTGGCGGCCAGCCCTGGGACCTGGGCCGCGAGACACAGTTCATCCCTGGACTCCCCCAAGTCCACCTCCTTTTTGCCTTGTTAAGCTTAAGCCCAAGTCACCTACGTCACCAAAATAGAGGGTCAGCATGTGAAAGACTGGACTGAAATGCTGGCTTTGCTGCCTCTTTCTGCAAAACCTAAGGCAAGGCCAGTCCCCTCCCTGGGCCTCAATGTTCCTGTCTCTAAAATGGGTGCTGGGGTTGGATGAGATGGGTGCCACTCAGCATGTGGTCTGCAGAATGTACTAGTTCACAAACTGCTTGTTACTGGTTTACGATGAGATAAGTAGCAAAATCAAGAGTGTCTGGAGACTTCGGTAGCAACTTGACATTGCCACGACATTCAAGTGCAAGGCAGTAGATCGGTCTGATTAAGTAGGTACAAGGCTGGTTCAGGCATCATTTTTTGGTTTGCTTTTTGTTTTCTGGGTTTGTTTGTTTGTTTGTCTTTTTGTTGTTGTTGTTTGTCTTTTTAGGGCCACACCTGCAGCATATGGAAGTTCCCAGGTTAAGGGTTGAATTGGAGCTACAGCTGCCAGCCTATGCCACAGCCACAGCAACTCAGGATCCGAGCCACATCTGTGACCTGCACCACAGCTCACGGCAATGCCGGATCCTTAACCCACTGAGCGAGGCCAGGGATCGAACCTGCGTCCTCATGGAACCTAATCAGTTTCATTTCCGCTGAGCCACGACGGGAACTCCCAGTTCAGGTGTTGTTAAAGCAGCATGAGATATAATATACACTGTGTGTATTAACAAAAGTATAAGGCTCTTCACAGCAGGTGATTTAGGAAGCCTTGATCTAAATGCCCTCGTTTCTATGAGAACTCATTAACCAGGCCTCTATCACAGCACTTCACACCTGCAGTGGGCTCAGGATCCTGCCACACCATCGGTTCCCCCTCCCCTTCTCCCAGCTTACAGAATGGCACCATCCATTCCGTTTGCCTGAACCAGGCTCCTGGGCGTCATCCCTCTCCAAACACCCCTCCCATCCCATTAGTCACCAGATCTTGCAGACCCCACCTCATCCACATCATGCAGGTCTTTCATCCCTCTCCACCCCTGCTGCCTCCACCCTAGTCCAAGGCACCAACACCTCGCCCCAGGCTGAGGGCCACAGCCTCCGGATGCTCCCTGCCTCTTGCCTTGCCGTCCTCCACGCCACTGAGCGTCCTAAGACACACACTGAACACACAGCTCCCAGTGCCCTAGGACACAGGTGAGACTCCTTACACAGCCTCTCAGACCCTGAACACCCCTCCAGCCTCCTCTCATGCTTCGTTCCCCTTCCTCCCACCTCCACTCACACTGGTCTGCCTTAAGGTCTTCACCTAGAGTATCCTTCCTACATCCCAGGTCCTGCTCCTTGCCTCAGACACCCTCCTATTGGCCCTGCCCAGATTCCCCCGGGAGGTGCTCTCATTGGGCCTCTTCTCACACATGTCACCTTTCCATTATATGCTGTTCATAATTCAGTCGGTGTCTGTCTTTCCCGCAATTGGTCTCCCGCCACACTAGACGACTGGCTCTATGGGGATGGGAGTGCTGGTTGATGAGCCACAAAGTAGAGGACACCTGAGAAGTTGCCTGGCCTGCCTCTCTTCGTCCTTCTTTGCCATCTGAGGAAACACCCTTCCTTCCCTCACTCTCCAACCAGGTGGCTCACATGGAACTGACCCATCTCCCACTCCAGGGATGGCCAGGTGAGCCAAGCCCCAGCCCGTCACTTTATCCCATCCTAACCGTCTTCAGTGACGGGGATAGGCATTCATCCTACTTCAACCAGAAAGACTCAGACCCAGGCATATTGTTGAAATGACCCAAGGAGTCAAACTGTAAGGCCATCACCCTGGTACTTCCAGCAGCTATCTGCCAACACGAAGGGAATGAGCCAACACATAAGCAGGTAGAGCCAGCAGATACAGCAGTGAGGCCAGTTCTTGGTGACCTGAATCCAGCTATGCCTGAAGGCTACCCTCCTAAATCCAATAAATGCCATTTCCTGGCTGAAGCTCATTTGAGTTGGGTTCTCATCGCTTGCAACTAGAAGATCCTTGTGACTAATATGTACTGTATCATCTGTACTTAGCACAGGGTCGGACATAAATAGGTACTATGAAATTATTTT
Source organism: Phacochoerus africanus (assembly GCF_016906955.1). Lineage (NCBI taxonomy): Eukaryota > Metazoa > Chordata > Mammalia > Artiodactyla > Suidae > Phacochoerus > Phacochoerus africanus. The sequence goes on along the minus strand of NC_062545.1, from coordinate 256,138,807 downwards.
TTCATTCACAGAGTCATTCAACAAACATTCAGCAGTGAGAAGGTGACCAAGGCTGCTCTATAAGAGGAGTCATCTTGGCTGCTGTGTAGAGAGGTGACTAAAGGGACAGAAGTAGGAATGGGGAGCTCCACCAGGAGACCATACAGAAGTCCCAGGGACAGAGATGAGGCATAAAAATTGTGGCTGAACAGAGGAAGGGGAGGGCGGCAGAGATTCCCGACTCTAAATTCACTGGGGAAACTTTGATGGTCCCTGCTCCTTTCTGGTCCTCAGTTTCCCAACTGGATTCAGCTCCATCAATCTAGCATCCCCATGTTTTTTCCCTGGTTAGAGAGTCCCCACCTATCAACACTCAAACTTTCATGGAAGGTACTGAGGTCAGGGTCAAGGTTAGGGATGGGGGTTGGATTTGACAGGAAGGGAGTATAGTGTATTAGCTAAGAACACAGGTTCTAGAACCAGACGCCTGGGTTTGGATCGTGGCCTACACCTCCTAGCTGTGAGCCTTTGTACAATCTACTTAACCTCTCTGCTCCTTTATTTCCTCATCTATAAAATGCAAACACTAACCACAGTGTTGAGCAGATTACATACTATACCAGAAGGAAAGCGCACTTGATAAATATTAAGTGGTATTATTATTATCATTATTTGTAGTAGGAAATCCAGAAAGAGGAAATTTTAAAACCCAGAAAATACATTATTCCAAAAATTAATAGAAAGTCTCAATGAACAACAACAACAAAAAAAGAAATTTGAAAATAAAATTTCCCTAGACTAAGGGAAGACATGGGTCTTCAGACTGCAAGGGCTTACTGAGTTAGGACCAGGAAAAATAACCAGAAGAGAACAAACAGTTAGAAATAATCCGGTGAACTTTCTAAATTCCAAAGACTGGAAGGAGAAACCCTGCTTGTTTCCATAAAGAAACATGAGTGAATCAAGCAAGTACTGTGCTTCTCACCACCCCAAACGCTGGGACAACACAGCCCTTCTCTCAGGTTTCTGCGGAAGAAGGACTATTAGCCTAGAATTCTCTGCTCAGGCAAAGGATGACTCAAACATGAGGGCAAATATTTTCAGACTTACAAAGACTCAGAAAATATGCCACCCACAGATCCCTTCTGAAAAAATTACTCAGGAAGCTCTCCAGACCGAAAAGGATCAACATCAAGAAGTCAAGAAGAAGATACTGTGGGATACAAGCGACTGGCAAGCAAGGAAGCCAGAAACATGTATACACTTAACTACATCATTGAGAAGTTAAATGCAATTTTAAGTAAATGATGCTTAAAACATAATAGAACCAATGTTCAAAAACAGTAACCATCAGAAACAAAAATTTCATACAATTTCAGTAATACCTAGGAGTCATGGAGGCAAGCGAAGAGAAGTAGAGGACAGCTGATGCGCTTCGTGTGGGTTGTAGGAGCGAAGGACACACTAGATCTGGTGTCATTTTTTTTTTTTTTTTTTTTTGCTATTTCTTGGGTCGCTCTCGCGGCATATGGAGGTTCCCAGGCTAGGGGTCCAATCGGAGCCACAGCTGCCAGCCTACACCAGAGCCACAGCAACGCAGGATCCGAGCCGCATTCTGCAACCTACACCACAGCTCACGGCAACGCTGGATCGTCAACCCACTGAGCAAGGGCAGGGACCAAACCGCAACCTCATGGTTCCTAGTTGGATTCGTTAACCATTGCTCCACAACAGGAACTCCTGGTGTCATTCTTGATACTGAAATATGTATGTGAAAATGATAAGGGTAAAATCACCAGCAGACTAGAACTAGGGTCTATAACTTCAGAGGAAATTTTGCAGAAGAATGATGGGAGGTCAGCCTTGGGACGTTTAATCCTACTAAAATATATTCTGAAGCTACACTGATTGTCTCAACCTGATGTAGGAATAGACAGATTAATGAGGGAAACAAGAAAATTCAAAAATCAACTCACCAAAGTGTGAGGATTTTGTCTATGATAAGCGAGCAAAGGACGGATGATTCAAAAAACTAGGTTTAGAAGAATTCCTGTCGCGGCTCAGCAGATACGAACCAGACAGGATGCAGGTTTGATCCCTGGCCTCGCTCAGTAGGTTAAGGATCCAGCATTGCCCTGAGCTGTGGTGTAGGTTGAAGATGCAGCTCTTATCTGGAGTTGCTGTGGCTGTGGCATAGGCCAGCAGCTGCAGCTCCAATTCGACCACTAGCCAGGGAACTTCCACATGCTGCACATGCAGCCCTAAAAATAAAACAACAACAACAAAACAACTAGGTTTAGAAAAACTGGTCAACCACTGGGTGAAAAAATTAGTAAGAATTCCATCTAACAACAGATACTAGATTAAGTGCAGTTGAATTAAAAATATGAATATAAAACATAAAGGTTAAAATTACTTGAATAAGATATAAAAGAATATTCATTATCAATCTTGGAGAGGAAAAGCCCTCAGCAAGTACAGCCCCCAACCCTAAAAAACAGACTTGATGACAAAAATATTTGGATATATCAGAATTCCCATCATGGCTCAGGGGAAACAAATCTGACTAGCATCCATGAGGATAAAGGTTCAATTCCTGGCCTCGCTCAGTGGGTTAAAGATCCGGCACTGCCATGAGCTGTGGTGTAGGTCACAGATGCGGCTCGGATCCCAAGTTGCTGTGGCTGTGGTGTAGGCCAGCAGCTATAGCTCCAATTGGACCTCTAGCTTGGGAACCTCCATATGCCACGGATGTGGCCCTTAAAGGACAAGAAAGGAGGGAAGGAAGGAAGGAAGGAAGGGAGGAAGGGAGGAAGGGAGGAAGGGAGGAAGGGAGGAAGGAAGAAAAAGAAAGAAGGAAAAGGAAATTTGGTATAAAAAACTTAACTTCTGTATGATAAAAGATGGTATAAAGTTAAAAGATAAATCATAAACTAAAAAAATATTTGTAACCTATATAATAAGCAAATGGTTAATATTCTAATATTACAAATAAAACAAATGCCCTGGTAGAAAACTGGGCAACTGATATGAACTGATGAGCCAAAGAAAAAGAAATATAAATGACTAATAAATGTAAAAAGAAGCCCAACCTCACTAATCATCAAATGATTGTAAATTAAAATGAGTATAAATTTCTCTTTCTCATTCTAACAAAGAATTTATTTCATTTCTTTTCTTTTTTTCTTTTTTTTTTCCGCTTTTTAGGGCTGCACCTGTGGCATATGGAGGTTCCCAGGCTAGGGGTCAAATCAGAGCTACAGCTGCCAGCCTATGACACAGCCACAGCAACTTGGGATCTGAGCCACATCTGCAACCTACGGCCATGCCGGGTCCCTAACCCACTGAGCGAGGCCAGGGATCCAACCTGCAACCTCACGGTTCCTAGTTGGATTCGTATCCACTGCACCACGATGGGAACACCTCTAATAAAAAATTAAAAGAACAACAACATCGACTATCAGGTAAGGTATAGCAACACAGGTAATTTCATCCACAGTTGTGTAAATTGTACATTTACTTAACCTCTCTTTTCCTTTGTTTTCTCATCTGTAGAATGGAGATAATAGCAACGGTGTTGGGCAGACTGCCTGTTTAAACACAAGGAAACATTTGGAGACCACTCTGATAGTGTGTGTCACACTCTCCCCGACAGAAAAATGCAGCAAGATGTGACATACAGAACATTCTTAGGATGTTTAAGCAGCATTGCTCACAAGGTCAAAACAGTGGAAACAACCTGTTTGCACACCAATATGGGCACAGTTAAAAAATCGTGGCCCACTGGCTACTAAAAAGAAAGAGGACTGATGTGAAAGATTTATAAATGAGGTTTTGTGTTTTTTTGTTTTTTTGTTTTTTGTCTTTTTGCCTTTTGTAGGGCCACTCCCGCTGCATATGGAGTTCCCAGGCTAGGGGACTAATTGGAGCTGTAGCCACCAGCCTATGCCAGAGCCACAGCAAGGCAAGATCCGAGCCACGTCTGCAACCTACACCACAGCTCATGGCAACGCTGGATCCTTAACCCACTGAGCAAAGCCAGGGATCGATGGTTGCTAGTCAGATTCATTAACCACTGCACCACGATGGGAACTCCATAAATGAGTTTTTTAAAATGTTATAGAAACTTTGGTGTAATATGACACTGTCTAGTAAAATAAAGCAGCATATGTCCATATATACATATGAAAAATATTTGGAAAAACACACCAAACTTACAGCAGTGGCTATCAAGGCAGAAAGGGCTTGCAGAGTGGGAGATTTTATTTATTTATTTTATTCAGTTCCATAATGTTTAAGATTTATTTGAACCAGTTTTATATAAGCATATCATCAAGGAACAGATATAATGCAAATAAATAAATATTCCTATTTGTAATCTAAATACAAATTTGCAATTTCCTCAAAGAAATTTAACAGCAAAGACCTATAAGGAAAACATCTTTTTTCCAAAACTTTACTTCAGAAATCTTTAAAAAAGATCTGCCTAAATGAAGAGACATAATCCTATTCCTGGGTGGGAAGACAGTACTGTATAGGCCTCAACACTCCTCCTTTTTATGTATATTTTTAAATATAATTACAATGGGAGTTCCTGTCGTGGCTCAGTGGTTAACGAACCCAACTAGGAACCATGAGGTTGCAGGTTCGATCCTTGGCCTCGCTCAGTGGGTTAAGGATCCAGCATTGCCATGAGCTGTGGTGTAGGTAGCAGATGCGGCTTGGATCCCACATTGCTGTGGCTGTGGTGTAGGCTGGCAGCTACAGCTCTGATTAGACCCCTAGCCTGGGAACCTCCATATACCGTGGGTGCAGCCATTGAAAAGACAAACAAACAAACAATATATATATAGATATATAGATATAAATTACAATGGATATCTCAATGAGATTTGGGGGAAGGGGCAGGTAGGAAGTGAGGACTGAATAAAATTACACTGAATTTCATTGGGAATAAATATATGAGAATAGGATCTTTTAAAAAAGTAATGAGAGGATACTTATCCTAACATAATGTACAAATATTGGAGCAAATAACTGCTTGGAAAAAAAATGAAAAGAATTCTTGCTCAGTCTATAAACCAAAGTAAATTCCAGAGAGACTAAAATGTTGAAAGTTGGAAAGTACAACCATAAAGTTCAAGGTGTGGGGGAAGCGAAAGCTATATATTCCTGGGGTGGAGACCACACGCTGAAGGCAAAAAACACTTTTTAAAAAATTATGTACATGGTATCTGTCATCAGAAAAACGCAATTCAAAACCATAATGAGATGCTACTTCACACCCACAAGGATAGCTAATAACTGTACCAAATGGGAAAACAACAAGCGTTAGAGAGCATGTAGGGAAACTGGAATCCCTCTATCCTGATGATGCGAAGGTGCAATCATGAAGGTACTTTGGAAGAGTGTCTAGCAGTTGCTCAAATAGTTAAACAGAGAGCTACCATTTGACCCAGGGATTCCGCTCCTAGGTATATACTCAAAGGAAATGAAAACACATGTCCACACAAATACTCATACACAAACATTTATGGCAGCATTATTCATAATAGCCCAAAGGAGGAACCAACCCAAATGGTTTTGTTTGTTCATTTGGTTTTTTAGGGCAGCATATGAAAGTTCCCAGGCTACGGGTCAAATCAGAGCTGCAGCTGCCAGCCATGCCACAGCCACAGCAATGTGGGATCTGAGCCCCATCTGCAACCTACACCATAGCTCACGGCAACACGGGATCCTTAATCCACTGAGGCCAGAGATTGAACCCACATCCTCATGGATACTAGTTGGGTTCCTTACTGCTGAGCCACAACAGTAACTCCAACCCAAATGTTTATCAACAAATGAGTGATAAATAAAATGTGCTACAGCCATACAATGGAATATTATTCAGCCATAAAGAATAAAGTACTGATACATGCTATAGCATGGATAAACCCTGAAGACATCTTGCTAAAGGAAGGAAGCCAGTCACAAAAGAACTAATATTACATGATTCCATTTATAAGAAATATCCAGAAGAGTCAAATCTATAGAGACAGAAAGCGAATGAGTGGTTGCTTAGGACTGAAGAAGACAGGGGCACTGGAGGGTGATAGCTAAAGGGGATAGTTTCTTTTGGAAATAATGGAAATGTCCTAAAATTGACTGGTGATGGTTGTACAAGTCTGTGAATATATTAAAAAAAAAAAACCCACTGAATTGTAGACTTTAAAGGGACGAATTGTATGATTTATGAATAATATTTCAATAACGCCTCTACCAAAGTAATTTACAGATATGACTACCTACAAGTCAGTAACATCTGTAATTTGAAAAATAATAAAAAAATAAAAGGCTACCATATACATATCCTTATTATATAAAAGATTTTACGAATTAATAAACTATAAACAGCCCAGTAGAAAAATGGGCAAAAGGTTTGAACAAGCTACTCATAAAAAAGACAGTGTAAATAACTATAAAAGGCACATAAATAAATATTCACCATCTCTGGTAATCAAAGAAATGAACCTATTGAAAAACGTGACAGTGCACAGTGTTGGTAAGTGTGTGAGAAAATGGTCTCTTAGCCAGACTATCTCAATTTGCTTGGGAATGAAGTTTCCCAGGAAGCTGGGAAGAATTTCCATGTTAAAAAGGGAGAGTCTGGGGCCAAGCCGGGTGAATTGGATAATCTTTTAAGTGGGATTATAAATCGGTACCATTGTTCTGGAGAGTCATTCGGCAGTAGGTATCAAGAACCTTTTCTTTACAAATATATATCCTTTCGCCTGGAAATTCTACTACCAGGACTTCGTCAAAACAAAAAGTTCACTCATCAGCAAATATTTGTGGCAGGTCAAGGACGTACACTGGATGCTGGGGACATTTCTATAAAGATTTTTATCGCAGGTTTTCATAACAATGAAATATTAGAAACAACCTAAATGTTGATCTACTGGAGATTTCTAAAAATAAAACCTGTTTCACCTGCACAATGAAATACTCTGCAGTCACTAAAAATGATGTTGCAGAAGAAGATTTATTGACACGGAAACATGAATATACCACATTGTTAAATGGAAAAAAGCAGGTTAGAAAATTGAGTGCACCAGTAACCCCAATTTGCAAATAAGATACATGCGTGTGTAGGCAAATGCCTGACAGTATACACCCCCAAGATGTTAACAGTGGTTACCTCTGGGTGTTGGAATTAAGGGTGAACTTCCTTTTCCTGTTCAACTGTATCAAATGCTTTCTTCAAAATAAACATGAATTATTTTTGAAACAACACCAAAGTCAACTGCATTAAAAAGGAAAAAGAAAAAAAACCCACACCTTCCATGCCCCCATGGGTGGAGGCTCCAAGAGAGGGGGTTGCACAGTCAAGCACGCGTTCCCATTTGATCCAGCAATGACAGCTGCCATTACTGAGTATGACTGTCCCTTGGTATCCGCTGGGGAGCGGGGTGTGGCCTGGTTCCAGGACTCCCCTGTGGATACCAAAATCCAGGGATGCTCAAGTCCCCTATATAAAATGGCATAGTATTTGCATATAACCTGTCCCTGTCCTCTCATATACTTCACAACATCTCTAGATTACTTATAATACTAATAATAACATAAATGCTATGTAAATAGTTGTAAATACAATGGAAATGCTGTGTAAATAGTTGCCAGCTCAGCAAATTCAAGTTTTGCTTTTGGGGACTTTCTGGATTTTTTTTTTCTCTCTGCGGTTAGTTAAATCTGTGCATGTGGATATGGAGGGCTGACGGTACTTACTACATGCCAGGCACTCTGCACAGGCCATTCCCCTTAATCCTCACAAGAAACCCAGTGAGATAGGCAAACTTGTCTCAAGTGATAGATGCTGGGTGACAGGCTAGTAAACCCACGGCTAGTGGGAAGCAGAGCTGGGATTTGAACCCTGGCCCGTCTTCGTCTAAAGGCAGGCCCCTCCTCTACCTTAGCTACCTCTGCTAATTTCTGGGAATGGGCAGAGGAAGGGCCCAAGCCACCAGCCCCTCTGACCTACATGTAGGTCGGTTCCATGCGGGCCCTTGTCCTCCCTCCCCACAGACAGTCCAGGGCGCGACAGAGCGACAGAGCGACGAGTCAGCAAAGGACGAGGGTGGGGACACCAGCAAAGGGAAGGCGTGGCGCTGGAAGGCCAGCTGGCTGAGGTCAGGGCTCAGGGCAGACTAGCTGGGGACTCCTCGCCTGCTGGGCGACAATCAGGAAGCCCAACCACATCCGGCTCCAGGAGTTCCCAGGCCCTGCGTGCTCCCAGAGGCAGGGAGAGAAAAACCTCACCTGGCCTGCTGCCGCCCTGCTAAATTAAAGCGGGAAGAAAACAGCCTACCCTCCGGGACCTTCCCACCACCCCCACCCCGCCCCCGGGCTCCAGTCGGCCGGCCAGTCCCTTCTCTGGTCCGGAGTCTCCAGGGTCTCCTCTTCTGTGTGGGAAAGGGCTGTGAGGGATGATGGCTCCAGGCCCCCCGCCCCAGATGGAAATTCTCTGCATCCATGGCACTTCCCCAGCAGGAAGAGGAAGGGGGTGAGGCACCCCACCCAGCTCCAGAAGGAGCCCCCTCCTCTTCCCTTCAGCTGCAGTCCCGCTCCTATTTTTAGAACAGGGAGTGTCTGTGCCAGTCCTGCCCTGCTCAGAGCTCCAGGTAAAACACAGCAGCTCCATTCATTCTGCTCCAGCAGGAACGCACTGGGAATTTATAGACCAGCCAGCCGACGAGACAACCTCTCCCCACACCCGTTTAGCTGGGCCCTGTCTCACTATTTCCATTACAGCTCAAAGTGGTGACTTATTGCTAATGACAACACAGCTGAATGACATGACAAGAGTGTCTCTAAGACAATCTGTGCCCCTCCCTGTCCCCAACCTGGCAGACTCTTCAAAGCCCCTGAAGAGGAGCACTGGGAGTGGGCCCTAATTCTGGCCCTAGCACCAACGATGCGCCCCTGGCCAAGTTCTTGCCGTTTTCTTGCTCTTGGTTTCTGCAAATCGGCTTGTTAAGCAATTGATCCCAGTTGGAGAGGGAGGGAGGCTTTTCTGTTCTACATGCAGAGTCTGTGGTTCTATCAAAATTCTAGTCACTCATAAAATAAATACTATTTTCTCTGCTTTTGGGTGTGGAGCTGTATTCCCCACATTAGTCTGAGAGTTGATTATGGGTCTCAGAGTGCATTTTCCTGTCGAAAACTGTGTTATAAGTGGTGGTCAGATTCCCAGGCCAGTCAACGGACCCTTAATGTTCTTCCACAAGGAGAAATAGCAGCAAACCGTCTTGTGATAGAATTTAACCAAAATGGAAAACCGCTAACACTTAAAAGATACTGTTTTAGAAAATGTACCCTGAGTAGTGTTTGAGCAAAAGAAGATATACATTAAAGGCAGTGAAAAAATCAGTGGCAGCTTCTGGGGACGAGTCTGAAGGAGATGTCTGACCACACTAGAAACTAAAGGCGCTGCATACGGATTCTCACAACTGTCTGTTGAAAGACAGCCTTATGCCATTGCCCAGTGGTTAGAAAGATTAAAGAACATATGCGTATGTGTGTGTGTGTGTGTGTGTGTATATACACATAAAGTTAAAACAGTGAGTCCAGTGAACAGAAAAAAGAAGGGACAGGGAAGGCTCCGGTTTGAAAGCTCTTTTGCTGCCTTTCCAAGGGCAAGCCTCGAAAGAGGCACCTTTGGGTGGGAGGAGGCAGGACTGTGCTTATAATGAGTGTCTATGACGAGGACTCCTTCCTGTATAAAGTACCTATTTGTCACCAGTGCATGAATGTTAACTATGCACAACAATTGCAGATATTCACACGTATACATTCTTGTTCCAGTGGGAGGACCAACATGTCTGATTTCTTTTCTCTTTTAACTTATTACCTGAGGCCTTGAAGATGACTCTGGGAGATCATCCCAACGCCCTCGTTTTTCTCAGTAAAGAAACTAATGATCGAAGAGGTAAAGTAATTTACGCAAAGTTACACAGTGAGTTATCAGCAAAGTCAAGATTTGAACCAAGATCTTCAGAATCCTACTGTGGTTTTCTCTGAGGGCAAGGGGCTCCCCCACCACCCAGGGAAGGGAAGCACTGGAGTGGTTCTGCTCAGGTCTTCTTTCCTCCGAGGACAGCCAAAAGTCAGCATGAAGTATGTGGTGTCCGTGACTTTGCAGTGAGCCTGGCCAGCTGAGAGGCTTAATAAACCAAGCAGGGAGCCAGGCTCTGGTCTTACAAACCAGGGTGCCATGGAAAGAGCTTTGGGGAAGTCAGGAGACCTGAGTCCTGGTCCTGGCTCAGCCACGACTTTGTCCCATGAACCTGGCCAGGTCACTTCCCCTCCTTGAGCCTCAGCTTCCTCATCTAGATTCCAGAACATGAGAGACATGACCATATGGCCCAATCCAATTCTACAGCATCTACTGAACACCCACCAAGGACCAGGCAATAGCAGAATCAGAAATATGTAACATATGATCTCTACTGGCTCCCACGGAGCTCACCGTCTTACAAGGAAGACATATCTGCCTAACATTGGGCTAAAAATGAACAAAATATTCGGGATGCAGAGGGGGAAGCAGCGACTTCTGAGGCGTGCCTGAGAAAGGTGTCTCAGGGGAGCCTTGAAGGTTGAGGACTGAGTGTGGCAAGACCAGTAGGTAGAAGAAACAGCCTAAACACAAATGTTCATGGGGAATTTAGAGATGGGAAATAACCCAGTGGGACCAGTCTGTAGGGGCAAAGCAGGAAGGCAGAGAAACTGGGCAGAGCCTTGAGAACTAGGATGGGACCAGGGCCTCCCACGATGGTCTTGAATCAGGAAGTGTGACAACTGCTCAGGCCCCCCACTCCTCCCAGTTTAGATGGTCCGTGATTGCTGGGAAGTAGGAGAGCAGAGCAATCAAAAGCCAATGCTCTGGAGGTGGGGCCCCCAGTTTCCAGTCCTAGCCACCCACTTGCTGTGCGACCTTGGACTCAGCATCCTCATCCATCGGTTGGGTACAATGAGAGTAAATGTGTAAGGACAATGTACCCCCAAGGCCGTAGTGAGGATCAGAGGGACAAGGTAGGTGAAGAGCTTGGCACTGCTCCAGGCTCACTGAGCAATTACCTGCCCTTAAATCAAGGATCTGAGAACAATCTAGAGGATGCGACCTATTCAGAGAAAGCCTTGAAGAAAGATACGGTCAAGACAAGATAGAGGGGAAGGTTGGGATATCTCCCTTAAAAAAAAAAAAAAGCAATAGGAAGATGGCTGAGACCAAAAGGAAGGTGGGAAAGAAGGCAGTGTCTCTATACCAGACAGGCAGCGAGGAGGGGAGGGCGGAAAGCTGGGGAGACTGGAAAATAGTTGAGCTTTTTTAGGAAAAGAGTCTGCTTCTTTGGGGGGACACCTGAAATCCAGTCCAATGGCCACCCAGTTACTTTGGGTTGAGATTCAAAAGCAGTCAACTAGCAAAATCTGAGCCCCAAACCCAGAGTGGGCTCTCTCCCCACCCTCGACTGGGCTGAGGTCAAAGGCCTCCTTCCTCTACTCATGCTCAGCCCACCAGGGCCTGAATCTGAGCTCTCCCTTTCCGCCTCAGGCCACCACTCCACTGCACTGGGTACCCCCAGACTGTGCTGCTGGTCCTCTTGAATGCCAGGCTCAAAAGGGGATGGGGGTAACCCAGGCAGGCAGCCCAGGGCTGCTGACGGCCTGTCATCAGGAGCTCTGTGTTGTCTTTCCCAGCAGACTTTTCAAACCTTGCGTGAAGCTAGTAATCTTTTCAGGCAGGGGCACCCCTCACAAATATGAACTCTGGGAGTTTATCTCCCACTGTGTAGAGAATAAAGCATCTCATTTCACTTGTCCTAAAGCATCCCTCTAGAGCTTAAAGGGCCACAACTTCTATAGGTAGGAGGTCGTCCTCCTGGCTCTTCCTGGAGGAGATGATTGATTTCTCTCATTTCCACTCTTAAAAGGCAAACCTTGGCCATCGGGAAAGAGCAATGGATTATACTGAAAGGTCTTGGCTTGAGGACTAGCTCGGCCTCTTACCAGCTGTGTGACCTTGGAGAAATCACTTAACTTCTCTGAATCTTAGTCCCTCTCAACTAGACAACAAGGCTGCGGGGCGGCCTCGGAGTGGTAATGCCTGGGGATCCCCACTGCCATCTCTGAAGCCCATGCTCTCACTGTGGGGAGCCCTCCACCCAAAACTGCCTGTATTTGTAGAACTTTCTGGGTGCCATGTATGAGAAGTACAGGCTTTAGCGGTGGAATGTATGAAAAAGAATTTAAATAATGAATAAAAAGCCAAGACATACATAAATAAATGTCATCATTATTTCCAACAGGTCCCAACCCCCAAACAGCCAAAAGACCCAGGCCGGCAAAGACCCGGGCATGACGGAGAGTTTCAACAGAGCCCCAGAGGCTGAGACAATAACAAGAAAATGGGATCAAAGCATGTGGCCGGGGAGGGGGACAACTTAAAGAATCACTTTGTATTCAAATCACACAGATGGCCTTTTCAACAATGAATGGTTGTGCTCCCTTGCTCCCAGCTCACAGACCCTGAGACACCACACCAAGACAACTGGCCCATCAGAAAAGGGACCATTGTCTGAGCTTCTTAGTGATTTATGTGGAGGGAGGGGCTCGACCACATTTCCCGTGATTATGCTTCTCAAACGCGATTTCGACGCTTGTTCATCATCCTGGACGGTCGGGATGGACTGGGCTGCTGAGGAGCAGGGGCCACCCGGTCATATTTCATCTGCTCCAGCCCATGGAGCCAAATTAACTGTTCCATCGATTTCAGAGGCAGAGCAGCGATGGCACTGTGGCTCGCCACAGTCACTGGGGGCCCTCCAAGAGCTGATGTCGCTTTCCCAGTTGGGTCTAGGACCCTGACGTGAGCATCCGCTTTGCTCAGCAGCTTGTTGGGACAAGCCGGGAGGAAAGTCCTGTCCCCAGGGCTGGGTGCCACCTTCCGAATTTCTGTTTCCCTGTGGTGGCCAGAGCTCCCAGTTTCTTCATCTGTCTGGTGCACAGAGGTAAGTCCCCAGGTCCAGGAGAGAAGAGCTTGCTGCCTTCCCAGACAGGCGATTCTCTTGTGCCTCACATTCCTCTTAATGTCATTTTGTAAGGGAATCAAATGAAACCAGAGCACAGCTTGCTGGCTGTGGAGACCCAGCTGCTCAGCCTCTCAGAATTAACCCTGCAGGCAGGAGTCTGGACACTGCGATCACTCGTCCCACTTTAGGCCGGTCTGTTCCTCTGCTGGGTGGGCACTGTCCCAGTCACAGGCAGATACGCCCCACCCTAGATGGCCGACAGGACACATCTGATCTTTCCTGGGATGGGAGCGGGGAGGATAAGTGGGAGGTAAGGGAAGAAGTCTTGGGGTTCAAGTGGCCACAGCAGCTGAGCAAACTCCCCAGGCCGAAAGACTCCTCTCTAAAGACACTGAGAAGGTCTTACAGGACACGATGCACAGAGTATCCAAGGTCCAGGGGCGTCTCTGACTCAAGCCATCTCCCCAGCCTCTCTGAGCCCCTTTCTGTGCAAGTGACCTTGATCCTGCACACTTCCTTTATGTGTGAGCTGAGTCTGGGCAGTTAGAAAAGGGCATGAAAGCTGCCTGACTCCGGGCTCCAGCAGGAGTTGCAGCAGGCAGCAAGCAGGTCCCCGCTAGGCCTTTCTTTAGCCTTGTGGCAGGACAGTCTCCTCTAGAGCTTCTGAGCCACACTGACCCTTTGTGGAAAGCAAACCCAGTCAGATCCGGGGGCGGGGGTGGGGTGCTGTGCTCCAGTGCCCCATCAGACCATTCAGCAATGGATGGAGGGACAGCACAGGCCACCCCGGCTGAGGCTGGAGAGCTGGGAACTTGACCATCTCAGCCAGGGAACGTGCTCACGGACATTCCCAGAACTCAGCACGGGTCCCCAGCCAGGCCTGGCCTGGAGGCGGCTCCAAGAGGAAGGAAGGCCCCATCCTTACCTGCATCCACTGAAAGAGTGCAATGCAGCTGAAGTGGGGGTGAGGGGTGTGGAGAGACAGGAAACAATCTCTTCTCCTCCCAGAGCCTCCCCTCCCCCAAGCTCTGGGCATTCACACCCCAGCACCCCAGCCACGGTCACTGCCCCTCACCATCGCTCTGTCCCGCTGATCTCCTCATATCCACTTGGACCTCCCCCTGGGCTCTCTGATCTTCCATAATTGTCCCTGAGACTCTGTAACCGCTTTCTCAAAAAACCTCCCATGGCTTCCCACTGTATCTAGGAGGAAATCAATACAACACTAACCATCAAAGCCCTGTAGGAGCGCGCCCCCACCCACCTGGTCTTCCTCCTCACTAAGCTCCAGCTTCACTGGCCTGGCCTCTGCTCCTCCAGCGCACCATGCGTCTCCCTATCTCAGGGACTCTTCACAGGCTGTCCCATCTGCCTGGAACATTCTTTCCAAGGTCCTTGACCGGCTAACTCCTTCTGGTCTCGGCTTAAAAGTTCTGTTCTTCCCCGGTCCCTCCCCAACCCCCGCACATAGCAATCTAAATAATATTCTCTCTTAGAGGAAGCTTTTCTTTTCCTTGATGGAGTATCGCAGTTTGTAGCCATGTGTGTGTGTGTGTGTGTGTGTGTGTGTGTGTGTGTGTGTGTCTTGGTGTATATGTAATGCTCACTCCCCTACTAGGACTGAAAGCTTGATAAGAGCAGAAACACAGCCATCTCATTCTCCCAGAATCTCCCAGAATCTCCAGCTCCTAGCACAGGGCCTGGCTTAAAGCAGATGCCCTTGAAATATCCGTTGGAGGAAGCACTGAACGCACGAGTACAGATGGGAACTGAGTGAATGGGTGGAGATAACTTCTGGCAGCAGTGGGTCTTGGCACTGTTCTCTGTCAGGGTGACCTCTTCTGCTGCCCTCAAGGCAAGCACTGGAGCCACCAGAAGCCCAGATGCTATTTTACCTCCTTCTTCTGTAGGGAATAAGCTTCTAGGTCTTCTCCATTTGGGACTTTCTGATGCCAGCCTGCATCTGCCCACAGGGCCTCTCACACCACTGTGGTCCTTCCGATGCCAGTCCACACACACCCGTGGGGCCACTCCCTTGCGATGACCCTAGGCCCACCATCTTGGTCCTCCGTTTTGGGTCCAGTTGAGGTGAGGGTACTGTGTGGTAGGGGGTGCCCACGAAAGGGTTAAGTTGCCAGAAGCAGAGTCCCGCCCTTGGGTTTGCTCAGCCAATCAAAGTCTGTCCTGATGAGGTAAAGCTTCTATCCTGGGTGGCATTGGTTGAGTTGGCCAGCCCCATCTCCTGCTGGAGAGAGCCATAAGGGTGGAGTTTCTGTGGAACCAGACAGAACTGGAATTAGCTCGCTGTCGACTCAGGCCAGGGCTGCCTGACTCCAGGACCTGCCTCTGCTCCTTTCTAAGGCGCTCAGACAGAACTGGCGTCTCTGGGGCCCCATCTCTAGTTGTCCCGGTGGAGATGACAAGGTGGCATGTGCCTTGGTGTCACATCTGGGAGGAGTCTTACAGCCAGAGCGGACCCAAGAGGCCTCAGTTTCCCTGGAATATCGCAGGTGGATACCAGGAAGTGACATGGAGCAGTTGTCACATGTGCTCAAAGCGGTAGCATTCGGCTTCAGTAAACAAGGCCACTAGATGACTCTTTCTATATAGACATAACAATGATAATTCACAGAGTTCTTCTTGTGCACCACATTGCTAAGCATGTTACATGAGTTCAGCCCTCACAAGAACCCTGTTAATCCATCCACTTTACTAATGAAAAACCTGAGGCTCAGAGAGGCTTGCTGCCTTGCCCGAGGTCACAGAGCAGTAAGAGTTACACCTCCCATATCCCTCGCTATGTTATTTTTGAAAAATCTGTTGGCATATGTCTCCACCACTGGACAGCAATTTCCCAAGAAAAGAATATGACAGATTCATCCATGCATTCCTTCACTGAGCCCAGGATGCACCCTGAAAAAGGACAGAGCCACCCCAACGGCTTGGTCAAAAGCCTGCTTTTCTCAGAGGCGCCCTTGCCCAGCCCAGCGCTAGACTCGTGATGGGGGTTCAGTGGAGGTTCACTGAGTGGACAGTGAACGTGCAGCCAATACCTCTCACCCCTGGACCACTCATAGCACCCATCAGGTATGGCCTTCAATGCTTGGATTGCCACTCCAGTGCCCTTGCCACCTCCATCCAATTTCATAAGGGCAAGGACCAGGTCTCATTCATCCAGAGGTCCCTATGACCCCAAAGGACCTTAAACTAGTGTCTGGGACAGAGCAAGTGTTTATTTCTATATTTGATTGACTAGCCAACATATGTGCATCTGTCTCTCCCTATGAGCTTAGAACCATAGCAGCCACAAGGAGGACCACCTACAAGTTATTCTAGATTTGCAGCACAGGAGCATTCCCCAGGGCAGGGAGTTTAGTAGAAGTTATCCCAGGTGAAAGAAGACAGGTAGATTCCCTCCAGGGGTAGATGATTAAGCCAGAAAGGGGGCAGCTGACGAGGAAGAAGAAGGTGGTGAGAAGGAAGAGGGCCGCTTATTTCTATAGAAAGGGGGAGCATGCCGGCCAATCCGGGGCAGCTCTTCCACCTACCGCGCTCAGCTAGGAGTAAGCCGGGGAAAGGCAACGGAGCCCCAGAGAAAGGATGCAGTCGGGTTGCCGCCTGCCTCACTGTATCCACCATGCCCCAGCCGGGACACCCCAGGGGTCACAGGCACCTCAGACACACACAGAAGGCCGGTGTCTGCCCCCTCCCCACCCCTCCAACGAGGGAGCAGACCTGGCCCTTAAAGGCAGCGCAGTTCACAGGCAATCAAGTTCTGCAGAAATCTCCCGAGTATGGTTCCCTAATGGAGACCGGACGACTCCTGGTCCTCGGCTTTTGATAATCACAAAGCCTGAAAAGCTGGGGGAACAGCCACCTGACCAATGCACAGAGGGGACCACCGAGGCCAAGGCAGGAAGCAGTTGCCAAAGGTCACACAGCAGGTGGTAGCACACCTGTCTCTCTGTTGTTCTTTGCCCATTTTCCTCCAACTCTCTCTGTCCTTCCCCAGAAGCATTTCATATTCAGAGACCATCACATGTATCATGTTTTGCAAATTTGGAAAGAACTTTGCATTCCCTGACGTTTGAAGGATCCCGTATTCCAAGCGTCAGCACACACTGCTGAAAGGAATAAGGTTGAGAAGGGGCAGCAGGGGAGTTTGGGGAGCTGCCTCACAGAGCCCGCTTTCCCCACAGAAGCATTAAAGTGGCAGGACAAGGAGTGGCTCAGGCAGCGGTTTCCATTCTACGGCAGAAGGCAGAGCAGTCTCGAAAAGAACCAAGAAAAGGTGTTTTTAAAAGGCACGCTACTCAGTCAGCACTGGCCAAGCGGAACTCTTTTGCCTGAAAAGCAAGAAGCCGATGTCCGAGCTCTGCTGGCCATCCCTCCCCTCTTTCCCCTAAAGGACAACAAGCCCAGCAAAAAGGCTGTGGTCCAGCCCCCAGCAAGGAGGTTCACACTCATCTCTGAGGCAACCAGGACCTGGGGAGCTGAGTGCGGGCGGCGGGGTGTTGGGGGGGAATAACCTGTGCCAGTGAGCCAGCCACGTGGGCCCAGTGGTTAAGGGGTTTTTTTGCTGAAGCACTCCTGGAACCACAGGGGGCTGGAGAAAAATCATATCTACTGGAACTTCCCTCAGGAAGCATTCTGCAAGCAACTAGAAGGAATGAGTTGTGAAGACTCTTCACATATATGGTGAGCGGGGGGTGGGGGGGGTGGAGATTTGGCCGTGAGATACCCAAGGGGCTTGCCTAACAAACAGTTAACTGCCTGTCTTCTCAGGAGGAGGGAGGGCCAAGTGGGGTGTGCCAGGCTGCGCAGGGCCCCATCTCAGGTGCAGGGGCAGCCCCGAGGCTCCCCCAGCAGTCGGGCCCTCCTTCTCCACCTCCTGCCCAGCACCGGCCTTCTCCGCTAAGCACACATGTAAGGAGTTTTGAGTTGAAGAGGTGGTCCAGCGGTTGCCTGCCCACGACGCCAACTTATCTTGGGGTGGCCCTGAAGCCAGGCCCCAAACCCTCAGGCCCTTCTGGAGTCCTGCAGCTCTACAGGGGACAAGTGCCTGTCGCTGAAACCCCGCCTCGCTTCAGTCACTCAAACTGCCCCCCTGCCCCTGCCCCGCAACTGACCGAAAATAGAAAGACTCCCCAAGGCATTCAGAAGGCTGTTGCCAACACTCTCCAGAGCCAGCAAACCTGAAGCTGAGACAGAAAGAACTCTTTTCCCCCAGACCAGAAGGGGCTAAGCCCAAAGCACAAGAAAATTGAGAAACACAAGGGCAAGCATGGGACATCCCAGCAGCCGCCCCAGGGAGGAGGAAGGGGCCTGGCTTCCGACCGTGACCAACCCAGGATCTAGGGAGCCAGGCAGCCTACAGCCTCGGCGCACGTCTCTGTTCAGTAGTAGAAGCTGAGCATGAGACCAGCCAGCGTGGCAAGAGTAGCTGGGTGGAGGTGGGGGCAGCGCACTCCTCTCAGCCTGGCTGATTGAGCACCTACTGAATACAAGGCACTGTGCTGACTGAGCACCTACTCAGTACAAGGCACCATGCTGTGAACTGTATGCACGGTCTGATTTAACTCACACACCAGCCCTTTGCAGAAGAAACTACTGTGCTCATGGGGACGCCAAAGCACACAGTAATACAGTGAGTGGCCCAAGGTCACCCGCCAGCCCGCAGCAGAGTCAGGCTTGGAATTCCATACTGTTCCCACTGTCCTACCTCATCACAGTTATTCCTGCCCCTGGCGAGCGCAAAACAAGCCACCTGTGAATCTGAGATTATGTCACTCTCAGACACTATTTTAGGAGCTGCCATCCACCACGGCCCTCCAGAAGAGGCTAGGCAGCCACCTCTTCCCCACCTCCCCTCCTTGGCAGGCCTGCCCCATGGCCCTGCTGGGCACATGTGTGCCCCCAACCAGGGCAGGCTTGGACCCAGAAGGAAGAAGCACGAGGCCTGAGAGTTTACCAGCCGCTGCTCACTTTCTGTTCCCCCTTCTCCCTGATCCCACTAACCAACCACCTAGACTCTTCTTTTTTTTTTAAAGGGCTGCACCCACGGCATATAGAAGTTCCCAAGCTAGGGGTCAAACCAGAGCAGCTGCTGGCCTAGGCTGCAGCCACAGCAATGAGGGAGCCAAGCTGCGTCTGCAGCCTACACCACAGCTCACAGCAATGCCGGATCCTTAACCCACTGAGCGAGGCCAGGGATCAAACCCACATCCTCATGAATGCTAGTTGGGTTTGTTACTGCTGAGCCACAATGGGAACCCCCCACTCGGCTCTTTGTGCAGCCAACCAGACCAAATCCCAAAACGGCCAACACTTTTAGCAAGAGACGAGACCTGAATGACTCACTAACAGGGGATACAGCTGTGCCTTGTGCTGGCATCTGGGGGACAAAGCAGAAGGCTGTGGTCCAGCTCCGGGCCACCCCCTTCCATAGACACGGGACCAGCAAGGGGTGCCTGCCCCAAATCAGCCTCAGCTGGGGGTCTCCAATCTTCCCTTATGCTTCAGCCAGCCAGTCCCCAGTCCCCAGCAAATTCCGCTTGGCTCCACTTGACTTCACTTGGCCGTGGCTTGCATGGAACCAGCACAGCTTCTGCCGCAAACGTCCCCTCCAAATCATGTCTGCCTTGGGCCAGTGTGAAACACCAGTGTGCTCTCCCAATTGGGCCTACCCCATGGCAGAGGGGGCCCGAGTGCCAGGCTGCAGCAGGGAGGCCGGCCTGAATTAGACCTTGCCACAGGCAAGCCAGAGAACGGAGCCGGGAATTGATGGGTCATGCTCAATTGGCTCTGTCACTCTACCCAAGCACTGTCAGACTCACTCATCAGACCTGGTGGCAGGCCAAGGGGGAGTCATTCAAGCACAGGCCTCCTTGCCAAGAGTTTGTTGTCCATATCCAACTTCTAAGCTAGGACTGGTTCCAAGCTCAATTCGGAGGCCCGAGGGTCTGGGCTGACTGAGGGGGAGCCAGGAGGCCAGGGCTGCGGCCCCTGGCGAAGCCCTTACCTTGCTCTCAGGGGATGGAGCTGCCAGCTGTTGCTGCTTGGCGATGTTCTCCGACAGGCACCAGCACACCCTCTTCTTCTGCTCCTGTGAGTGCGCTTCCAAAGTGAATAAGCACTCTGCCTTCTGACGTCAGAGAAAACAGAGAAAGGGCTGGTCAGGGCTGCTCCCCGGTTCGGGGGGCGCCCAGGCCCAAGCCCATCCCTGGGCTTCTGAGGGTGAGGCTGCAGCAGGGAGGGGAGGGATCGTTAAAAGCCATAAATGCACACTAGTCCCCGGTGACATCAAGGTAGCCAGAAGAGCAGGGAAGCTGGTTCAGGGGCCAGCTAGCGAGCCATGTGCCCATGGCTTGGGGGAAGGGAGGGAGGCAGTGGTTCCCAACACAGTGGAGTCCTGTGGAGAGCCGCAGACTGCAATGGTGAGGTCACCCCCGGGGACAGGCAGCACAAGGCGGCAGCTGGGGAACACACGGGGAACCCAGAGCCAAGGTCTCCACCCCTCTGATGCTCTGTGGAGCCAGGACCTCTCCCAGGGCTCAGCGAACCGCCCCCCGCCCCCCAACCTCAGCAGACTCGTGGGATCACAAGGCCAAGGTTAGATGGCTGCCCAAACAGCAACTCAGTCCCTTTGGAAAGTACTGGCAAGAAAGAGTTGTGTGGCCTTCCATAGCCCCACGACTGCCTGACACAGGAGCTGGGTCTGATCAATGTCTGTTCAGCTCAATTGAGTGCAAGTCTCTGGCACTGCTGTCATTTAAATCTTGCTTTGCTATTTAACCTTGTTAAGAGCTGCAATCTTGTCTAACTAGACTAGAAACTCCTTCTAGGAAGGCCTTTTTCATCTGGGCCTAGCAAGTAAAGTGCTTGGCATGTAAAGGCCTCTGTAAGCTCCGGCTGCCTGGAGGGACTTCTGGGATGAGGTCAAACCCAGGCCAGCTTTGGCACGGGTACCAGGGAGCTGCCAGGGACCCAGGCAGTCGGCAGTTGGAAGATGCTGGGGGCGGGGAGGGGCGAGACAGCGTGCCCAGTGTTATCATCCACTGCAGGACGCTCGGAACAGGGGATGGCAAGCTCCTTCTGTCTCTGCTTGAATTTGATTATAACCCCACAGGGCTGCGATTAGATGAACTCATCCAGAGAGCTAAGAGCCATGAGCTGGATGGCTGGCAACAGAGAAAAAAAAAAAAAATAGTGTTTCTCTGCAGTTCTGTGTTGTGCAGGCCTGGTTTGAATTCCAGCTTTGCCATCTCCTAGCCGCCAACCTCAGGAAAGTCTGTAAAATGGGAATAACCGTGATATCACCTATCTCAGAGCTATGGGGAAAGCAAGCAATAACTCAGGCCTCAACAAACAGCAGCTAGTGTTGTTATTACTCAGTACTTCACTTATTTAAGAAATATTTATTGAGCCCTTGTTTTGCGTCGGGGACTGTACTGGGCCCTGGGGGCCAAGGCAAAAATAAGACAGATGGAGCCCTTGCCCTCAGAATGGGAGCAGCGACAATAAACCAACAAACAATTAAACAGTGTGACTACAAACTGTGAAAGGCTGCTATTTGAAGAAGGCCTTTCTGAAGGGGCAGCCCTCCAGCAAAGTTGAATGAGAAAGAGCCAGCCAGGAAATTGCTGGGGAGAAACTGGTCCAGGCAGGAGGAACAGCAGATGTGAAGGCTCTGAGCTTGGGTGGTTATCAGCATCATCTAACAGGGTTTGGGGACATTTTCTAAGCTGCCATGCAACACAACGCTCAGGGAGGTCACCCACCCTTCAGGGCAGGGCCACAGCCCCTGCTAAGTATTCCCAGAGTGCCAGCCATTCCTCTCCGGCCCAAAAGTGCTCGGAAGTTGATGTTCCTAAAAGCATCAGAGGAGAGAGGGAAGAAAGCCCCACCTCCGGGCTTCAGGGAACTGAGTGGATGTGGTGAGGCACATCTACTTCCTAATAACAGATTCACTTCCTAGAACCCCCAGCCCACTACAGAGGAAGAGCAGGCCCAGCAAAGACCCCCAGGGAGAAACCAGGTGGGGCAGGAGCTGGCCCCAGGGCCCTCTACTCCCTGTCTCGGCTCCCTGCAAGGGGAGAGGTGGGGCGGGGCCTGAGGTCCCTTCCTGCTTGGAAAGGCCACCACTCCACAAAGCTGGCCTTGGCCCGAGTCTCCAGGGCCTGCCTCTACCTAGCTCTTTGGGCTTCAGCAAATCCTTTAATCTCCATCAGCCCCAACTTCCTCCTCTCTTTCTGTTCTGAAGCAGGAATTCTGCCTTAGTAATAATTCCCTTTAGCTAATTATCAATTTTTAAAAGCACCTTCTCAGAGTTCCCTGGTGGCCTAGTAGGTTAAGGATCTGGCCTTGACACTGCTGTGGCTGGGGTTCAATACCTGGCCCAGGAACTTCTGTATGCCATGGGCGTGGCCAAAACATAAACTAAAATAAAAAGCACTTTCCTACCCATGATCGCAAGAAGACATCTCAGGCACCAAGGACCTAAACCTAGGCCTGGCCAGGGGGTGGGGGTTGGCTGTCTTAGATGGGCACACATTCTGGGGAAGGCCCTCGCTCCCAAGGCTCCTAAGCGTTGCCTGGAGTTTCAGAGGCTGGCCTGGCCGAGAGAGAGCATGGAGCCAGCTCCCTCCCGGGAGACTGAATTCCCATCTGCCTCATTCAGGGCCCACATTGCCTGCCTGGCTGCCCCTGCATGCGAACCGTCTCTCGTGGTCCACTGTGAGCTCTAACTCACCAGCTTCAATACCGATACCCACTGTGCCCTCAAACATCAGGCTCCAGGGTCAAGGCTGTACGCTGCCCTGAAGGACCCTCACAAAACTCCCTCCAAGGCAGGGCCTCCAGCCTGTAGGGTGGCTAGCTAAGCACACAGCTCTCCACGTGAGACAGCACTGGGCCCAGCCCTCTGCCCTCAAATGTGAGCACCCCCGAATCCAACTAGAGAGCCGGCTCCTCCTGGCTTCTCTAAAAGCCCCGTCTTGCCTCAACCTCTTTGTTCCTGAATTAATATGATCTTAGTAAAAACTAAAACCTCTTCTACTACTAACATGTTCGAGTGCTGTTCGGGGGAAAGAAAATGCTATAAAATCGGGTTGTAACTTGTGTTTGTTCACTTGCCATGACAAATGCTCTCTCATTTAATCAGTTCTCCCAATGACCTTATGACATAGGGTTACCATTTTTCAGTTACCATTTTTCAGGTGAGACAACTAAGGCTCAGAGAGGTGAAGTCAGCAGCCCTAGGAAGTCTCAGGAGAGAAGGGATTCGAAGGCTGTCTTCTGCTTCCTCCAGAGCCTGCAGTCTCATTTGTACAACCGTATATGTACATTACAAAGAATGTGCGATATTCCTCTTAGCTTTTATTTTAAAGGATCAATAAATCATTGGTGAGGTCTCTAATGGAGAGTAAATGAATTTGAAAAGCTCTCCCCGTGTGATGAAGCTGACAGTAATAATAGCTACCATTTATTGAGCCCTGGCTGTGTGGCAGGCTCTGTGCTAAGTGCCTTGGACACAGTATCTTATTGAATCTCATTTAATCATTACAACAACCCTACAAGGTAGCCTCCTCAGGCTTGTTTCAGAGACGGGTATGTGACTCGCTCAGATCACTCAGCTGGAAAATCACAGGGCCAAGATTCAAATCCAAGTCTTCCTAACCCCAGAGCACAGACTCTTTCATGAATGGAGCCATGATCAAATTCTAAGTTAGAGGATGGTGGGAGTTCCCGTCGTGGCTCACTGGTTAATGAATCCGACTAGGAACCATGAGGTTTCGGGGTCGATCCCTGGCCTCGCTCAGTGGGTTAAGGATCCAGCATTGCCGTGAGCTGTGGTGTAGGTCGCAGACGAGGCTCGGATCCCGCATTGCTGTGGCTGTGGCGTAGGCTGGCAGCTGTAGCTCTGATTAGACCCCTAGCCTGGGAACCTCCATATGCCACGGGAACAGCCCTAGAAAAGGCAAAAAGACAAAAAAAAAAAGTTAGAAAATGGTCCCTGACCTGTGTGTCTTTGACTGCATCTGTCCCATGGATGTGTAGACGAACACTTGTCCAGGGAAATAGAGACCCCAGGGCCAAGGACTGCTCAGGACAATCCCACCCTCTTAATAATGAACCGGGACCTGTCACTGGGGAACAGTCAGAGCGGCGGTCATCCAGGCGAAGGGGCTTTCTCTATGCCGAGTGGAAAACCACCCCCAAGTCCTGCCTCTCTTGCTCTGGCTTCCTCTCTGGACACCACTTGCATGTTAGGCAATGAAGAGAAACCATTTGCTGGAAGTCCAAGCTAAGATGTGAGTCTGGGGTTCTCCGTGGGTTCCAAAACCACCATGTCGAGCCTGTTCCAGGCCACAGAGCAAGCAGGGAGCTTGTCTTCCTTGCGTTACAGACAGGCGTCTCCTAAAAAGCAGCCCATTAAGAGAAGAGAGGCTTCTGGCTGCCTGGGAGCTTCAATTCCCCAGCCCCTCGGGGTCAGCTCACCTGACACTTTAGTGAAATAAAAGGCCCAGATCAATACCCCTTCATCAATCTTTGGACGGCCAGGAGGTCACAGCTCCCTGGAAACCAATGAGCAGAAGTGCTTTTCTCCGGGAAAAATAAACCCAGCCTGGCAAGAAGCAGCTCTCTTGGCAATAAAGAACCTGAAGACCCATTTCAGACCCCGCTGGAGAGAACTAGAATCCAGTTGGGTGGGGCTGGGCGTGCAAATGCTCTGGCTCTTCCCAGTCTGCCTCACAGCTTCTCCTAAACTGCTCGCTCAACTCCATGGAAGTGAACACGCACCGGCCCCGAAGTGTCTCCACCAGCCACTTCCTGGGCTCGGCGGGGCTCTGTGGACACAGGGGAGGAGAGCAAAGCCTTCCTGGACTGCGAGTCATCGTTCGAGGCTGCCAGGGTCCCCGCCTGAGCTCTGACAATGTCCCCTGCCCTTTGGAACTCCAGATATCTCCTGAAGCTAACTCCTCATCAAGGCTTCTCCTCGGGGGTCTGTTCACCCAACGGGACTCACCCGAAGTCCTGAACTTAGCCAGGCCGTGAAAGAATGACTTTACAGGCACGACGCCACACAAATTCCTTCTCAAAAGGGTGTACTGTCTTGGTAGTAGACCAGGCCTCACCCACAATGTGTGGCCGGTGTAGACTCTCCCACAAGACAGGCGGTTTCTCAAGACTGTTGTTGGGTAAGCCAGCAAGCAGAAGCAGAGAAAAGGAGTGCATCTAATAAACCCCTGCTTGGAACGGGTAGCAGATGCACATGAGCCAAGACAGCAAGGTTGGGATTTGAAAATGTGCTGAAAATTGAAAAAATCTGTACAGCTCAGGGGATCTCAACTTTTTCATCACCACAGCCCTCTTTGATTAAACCCCTGGCGGTGATATTTTATCTCCCAAACCATAGCAGCAATAAGCTATTTGCTCCATTTTGCATCGCAAAGGCTCACTGCCCAGCTAAGCTTCTGATCAGACTGAGATAACCAGGGGAAGGAATCAGGGAAGAGCCATCACAGAGGGCATGTCACTCCAACCCAAAGCAAGACACTCAGAATTTTCTATCGCCTGTATTGTCGGACCCAGGCCAAGAACCATTACCTCCAGGCCTTTTCGAACACTCATCAGACCCTGTAGGAGGGGACAGGGGTGGTACCTCCTGGAAAGAGAGGCGGACATAAGAATCAGGGCACTCTCTAGAGGAAAGATGACCAAAGGAATAGGGTGATGCCCGGCTGTCAGGCCACACTCTCACTGGAGGCCAGGAAATCCTGAGCAGGAGACCACAGGGTCCCTCTGTCCCCTCGATGCACTTCATGCCCACTGCTCCTCTACACAGAAGTAAGAGACACCAGGGCAGGGACTGCTGTTCGCATTTCACAGAGCAGCACACGGCCGTCCGGGACCACTGCAGGACTCGGGGTGGAGGCAGCACCAGAACCCTGCAGTAGAACCCAGCCCAGCATTTCCCTGCAAGCACCAGGGCAGAGATCTCTCTCCCCATATGCAAAAGGAAGGACCACTCACCTCTGCTAGATACAGCACACAGAATTTCAGGTCTTCTGAGGAACCTTTGAGGAAACAAAAAGTAAGACGTGCATTAGAATTGGCTACAGAGTTTCAACAGTTTGCTTGAACACAGCCATCTGTCTCACCCAGAGGGTTGCATGGGGTACTTCCTGTGAAAAGAGGAAGAAAGAGGCAGGCACAGGCGCAGGGAAGTCTCTGGAGGAAAGCCCACTTAATAACTAACTAGGCTGCGAGACAGCTGTAAGGCCTGTGCCTGCAGGTCAGCCTGACCCAAGGAATGCGGAGTTCTCAGCGCCTGAGAGGTGGCCAGGAGCACCCTCTGGGCATCAGGCAGCTGGCGCAGGGAGCTGTCATCCACCCCAGGCCTCTTCCTCTCCACCTCCCTGCCTGCGTCTACCTGGGGTTTCTCTTAAACACTCCAACTGTCTTTGCCATTTTGAAATTCAACAAGGAGCCACCAAGGAATGTGTGGGCTCTACACGCCCTGGGTGGGGCCCAGAGATGGCTCCCAGGCCAGGCCTAATGCCCCCCAGTGTGTTTTCCGAGCCTTCTCACGCCTGGCCTAGTAGCCCAGTCTCAACCACTCACCAACTGTCTCCACCCAGGAGGCAACCGGGAGTTACAGTGGGCTGCTACCTATCCTGAGGCGGAAGATGTTCTGGCCAGCGTGCCGCTGATACGCAAGAGCCAAGAGACAACCTCCAGCTGTCGGGGAAGGCTTCCTGGAGGAGAACCCTTTTGAGCCTGCACTCAAGATGGGATGAAAGGGCACCCTGGGAGGTGGGAACAGCATGGGCAAAGGCACAGGGATGGAGACACACAAGTTGTGCTCAAGGGGAGAAGTGCGAAGAAGCCCTGCCTCTTCCTCCAGGTTGCCTTCCCAGACCACAGAAGCCCGCTCCTCAGAACCTGGCAGCACTCCCCCAGGGGGACACTCATCCGGGCACAGGCCGGGGATGGCTACTAACTTTCTGTATTTCAAGCACTCAGCTTCACCAGACAGTCGTCCTTTTTGAGCAAAGCAAACATACAGCATATTTAACAGCAAACATTTAAAGTGCCACAGGGAAGTTCGCATTGTGGCTCAGCAGTAACAAACCCGACTAATATCCATAAGGAGGTGAGTTCGATCCCTGGCCTTGCTCAGTGGGTTAAGGATCCGGCGTTGCTGTGAGCTGTGGTGTAGGTCACAGCGGCGGCTCGGATCCTGCATTGCTGTGGCTCTGGCGTAGGCTGGCAGCTGTAGCTCCGACTGGACTCCTAGCCTGGGAACCTCCATATGACCACAGGTGTAGCCCTAAAAAGCAAAAGACAAAAAATAAAGTGCCACAGAACTTTAGAGTACCCAGTGCTGCGTGGCAACCAGTGCGCCAAATGTTTTATGTGCATGCACTTGACTCTCACAGGGACCCTGGTGGGGCAGGAGCTACTATCCATGACTCACATGAGAAAAGTGAGGCACAGGAGGTAACAGGCCTCAGGTAGAAAGAGGAAGAACCAAGATTTACGCCCAGGACGCCTGGCCCCAGAGCCCACGCTTAGAACCACTACCCTGTCGCCTCTCAAATGCTTACCACACAGGCCCTACCCAGCCCCCTGTCCCCTCAAGGAACCTGGACCAGGGACTGGCTCAAAAGCAGAACCCTTGACAAATATTTGAGTCAACCAAATTGTCAAAAAAACAAACCCAAAATATGTTACAAAGTAAAAATGGCAAGGAAATAACAGAGACAGTGGGTTAAGCTTATTCCTAAGAAAAGTAGAGAGAGGCCCTTGATCGGGTGGAGGCCAGGCCCCCTCGGACCAAGTTTATGGCAGTTTCCTGGGCCAATGTATCCCTAGGTCTGGGGATGCCAGCCAGGGCCAGATAAAAATAGCTCATAAGTAAATGGGGGTTTGCTTTGGACTGAGAATAAATCCTCCTGCTTCTCCCCACCTAGAGATGGTGGGGAGGGGGAACCCTGCCTAAGAAGTCCATCATGTTGAAGAAACCTCTCATTTCAAAGTGTCTGCCAGTTCCTTGCGTTGCTGAGGGTGGAGTCAAGGGGAGGTGGTTTCTTTTGTTTAAGAAAACACACTGGGGCATTTCCTTGACTTTCCAGAAGCAGACTTTAGAGCCAAGGGAGAAACAAAAAGATCTGTGTAAGAAAATAACAGAAATTCAGGTTTTAGAAGCTGGCAGTGGGAGAAGAGAAGGTTCTAGAAGAGAGGGGAATGCCAAAGAGATGGGAGCGTCAGGGAGACAGAAGGCCAAGGTTGGGAGGACGCAGCCTAGGCCACATGGCCAGTGGTGAGGGATGGGTGACGGACTGCCTTGAAACTTTTCTGTGCCGTGACACCCCCATCGCACCCCTGCGTTGCTGCACACCTTCACTGCAATCCGCTCCCCCGTGGCAGCCTTGTACTGGGAGTGCTTTGGGAGAAGGACAGAATGGGGGCAGTGCTCAGCATGGCTCGGAGCCTCATTAAAGGACAACCAACCTCAGGAGCCAAAGGGGCCAGGACGGAGCTGCCACTGCAGAGAAGGAGGCTGACCCAGGAGAGAAACCTCAGCCCCATCAGAGACCCTTCCGGAATGCTGGACGGGCTCTGGACTTCCCAGGGTGTGGAAATGGGCTGAGTGTGAAGGAAATGGGACGGTGTGACAGAGCACATTTGGGCTTTCCATCCAACACCCCAGCTACTTTCCCATTTTGAAATTGAACATGGAGCCATGTAGTTCCTGGGTAAACCCTGTTTCCCACCAAGGAATGTGGGCTGTGGACCGTGGGCTACATGAGGGTGCTCCCCAGCCACGGACTCCCAGCGGGGTGTGGGCAGAGATGGCTTCTCGGCCCAGGTCTGAACCCTCAGTCACTCTCCCTGAGCCCTCTCAAGCCTGGTCTGAGATCCCCGACCAACCATTTCCCAGGGCGTCTCTGCCTGGGAGACAGGCCAAGAGGGCTGCTGCCTCCATTTTCCAGATACAGAAATTGAGGCCCCAGGAAGGAAAACAACGTGGAGAAGGCTTGATGTGGACAAGCAGCAGAGCGGAGATTTGAACCCAGGACTGCCTGCTTCCAAAGCCAGTGTTCTGATCCCTGCGTCACACTTCTGTCCCTCTACCAGTTAACTCATCTGTCATTCCACCAAGCCACACGCTCCTGAGGCAGGACTGTGTCCTTTCCTCTGCTATCATCCTGGGTGCCAGCGTGGAAGGGGACTCTGAGGAGGTGCTAAGAAAATGTCAATCGGCTAGATTTAACTCCAAGGTTCCAGAATCTTTTTTTTTTTTTGGCTTTTTTTTTTTTAGGGCTGCCCCTGCCACACATGGAGGTTCCCAGGCTAGGAGTGAAATCAGAGCTATAGCTGCCGGCCTACACCACAGCCACAGCAACGCCGGATCCTTAAACCACTGAGCAAGGCCAGGGATCGAACCTGCAACCTCATGGTTCCTAGTCGGATTCGTTTCTGCTGTGCCATGATAGGAACTAACTCCCAGTTCCAGCATCTTGAACCGAAGCAGATGGGTTTCCAAAATGGGGCACCTGGGCACCCCAGAGTGAGTGGTGAACCCAAGAATCAGCTGGACATTTCCAGGCCATCCTGAGAGACTGGGGTGGGTCAGGAAGACACGCTGTGGGCGGGATGCTGGCCGCCCAGGAGGCAGAAACACAAAGAACAGCAACGCCAGTGGGCGGCAGAGGCAGGAAGAGACCACAATGGGCCCTGGCTGACCGGAGATGTCCCGATTGTTAGCGCCAGCTCTCCGCCTGTTCCCATTACACTGCCATCCAGCGCTGCTGCTGAAGCTGGAGGGAGCCGGGCAGGAGGAGGGCAGGCAAGGTTTAGGGCCACATCGGGGGGGGCCCTGAGGGAGGAATAGAGCCCAGCCCCCAAGCTGAGGCCATGCTTCCAGTCTCCTTTCAGTCATTCATTCCCTCACTCACCAAACAAACATTCACTGGGCACCCACCATGTCCTGTGCCCACGCCCCAGCCTGGGAGTAGGCTGGGCCAGCAGAGCTGAGCGCCCTTCAGACACATTGCACGTGGGGTACACGCGGGAGTTTTCGGTCCCTGGGTGGGGCAGATTCTCCCCTACCAGGGAACAGCCCTCACCAGCCCCAGCCTGCAGGGAAGGCTGGGCGTGCTCCTTGCTTATCATTCTCTCTGCCCCAGATTGAACTCTCTATACATGTTGATTTGAAAGAGATGAGAAACACAGGAGTCATGAGCAATATTAATCAGAGACCATTCTGTAAAGAGAAGCTCCAGCTGAGGCCCCATATGCGTCTCTTAAAAGCCCCACTCAGGCCCTTGCTGCTGTAGCGAGTCTCTGGGGGCGTGGGGGGAGGCGGACTGGAATGCGGGCGCCAGGACTCAGGATACTGTGCCCTGAGGATCCAACTCCAATAGCAGGAGAAGGGGTCACTGGAATTCTGCAGCCCCCAGGACCCACAAGCCTGGGGGTGGTTCCTCTGCCACACCCCCAGGCCCCACACCACCCACCCACCCTGACCAGCCGCCACCCTGCCTCTCACTTCAAGCCCTGAGTTGGGGGCTCCAGTTCCCAGCGGAGGCCTCCACCAGGGGCGGAAGCCAGACAAATGGGTGCTATCCTGCTTCTAGGTCCCGCATCTGTGGGCATGTCAGGGCTGGGAGGGAACATGAGGGCTGCCCAACCCTGGGTTCACAGAGAAAGTGAGCCCAGAAAAGAGAAAGGGCCAGCAGCAAACCTGAGCCCAGGCCCTGGTGTTCCCAGCTACCCTCGGCTCTTCGTCTGGCCCACAATGCCCATCCCAACCCCCATCCACCGCACAGTCAGTTTGAAACCCCTCTTTTTCCTCCCTCCGATTGGCGGGAGGCGTAGCAGACCTGGGTCCTGGGTTTGCAGGCCCCAGACTTGTGTGAAGAGCACAAAAGAGCAAAGGTCTGGTTCTTACAATCAATCGGCATCTCTTAGTGAACACGGCTCCCCATCAGCACCCCTCAAATCTGAATGGTCCTAGATCGTGTGAGCTGGGTTGGGCCAGGCACGTGAGTGAGTGTGTGTGAGTACATGTGCCAAGCAGTGGGAGGGGCAGGAGGGTGGGTGGGTAGGGGAAGCTGGGCGGGAAGGCCAGAGGGAGGGGCAGGGCAGCAGGAAGCCAAGCCTCCCGCTGGCACAAGGGGCTCCCAGGAAGGCCAGGGTCTGAGCTGAACTTGCTCAGAGGGCTGCTCCTCACCATGACCTTGGTCAGGTGCAGCCTGCCAGGCAGGAGAGGCTGGCCCCAAGCTAGGTAACTTGCTTTCTCCCCTATGGGGCCACCCTGGTCAGCGGGCAGGAGAAAGCCAGAGGCAGGGGAGGGGAAGTTGGAAGTGACTTCCTGAGGGGCATCGAGAGTGGAGGTTCTCACGCGGGCTGGGTTTCTAAGGAGGAAGAACAGTGGGGACTCCGAGCATGCAGGCCAGGTTTGCAAACAGGCAGGAAGTTTTCCTGGAGCAAAACCCGTCAAAACAGAATTCTTTTGCTGGGTAATGTTTTCCTCCCTGCCCCTGTCACCCATGCTCCTACAGGTCTGGTGTTGTTTTCATAATCTGGGAGAGGAAATCGAGCCCCTTTCAGCAGAGACCTCGGGCGCCAAACCAAACCACTCAACAGATACTCCAGGCTGGCCTTCCGCTCCCACACGGAGAAGCAGGCACCGTGGCAAGTTTGGGGTAGGCTCAATTCAAGCTCCTGCTTGCCAGCCCCCAGCCACACGCGTGCCAGCTTCCAAGGGCTCTGGCCTGGACGACGCAGCTGGGGAAAGGAGCCGAGGTCTTCTGTCCCAGACACGTATGTGTGGTGAGTCAAAGAGCAGCTAGCGCGGCCTGGCCACCCGGTGTGGGCCAGCCATCTTGCATAAATGACCTTATTTCACCTTCACAACAACCTTCTGAGATACTGTTGGGATCCCCAATTACACATAAGGAAACAGGCTCCGAGAGGTCGAGAAACTTGCTCAAGGTCACACAGGTAGTGAGGGGCAGGGCCAAGATTTGAACACAGGTCTGTTTTTCCCACTCTACTCCCAGCCTCCCTGAAACCTCTCTGGAGGAGAAGCCTCCCAGCAAAGTTCAGGGGGCCTGCCAGCCTGGAATGGAAGTAGCCGTGTGTGTGTGTGTGTGTGTGTGTGTGTGTGTGTGTGTGTGTGTGTGTGTGTGTGTGTGCTTTTTAGGGCCGCACTTGTGGCATATGGAGGTTTCCAGGCTAGGGGTTGAATTGGAGCTACACCTGCTGGCCTACACCACAGCCACAGCAATGCAGGATCTGAGCCACAACTGCAACCTACACCACAGCTAACAGCAACGCCAAATCCTTAACCCATTGAGCAAGGCCAGGGATCGAACCCACAACCTCATGGTTCCTAGTCAGATTCATTTCCGCTGTGCCACAGTGGGACCTCTGGCCAGCCTGGAATGGAACGCCAGTGTCTGAGAGCCTACCAGCCCAGGGGGCCCCGACCACACCTCCCATTCGTGCGGCCCAGAGCAGGGAGGCTCAGGCAGCGTGGATGGTGTCTCAGGCATGCACTCACCTTCCTGCAGCTTCACACTCTGGAGGTAGAGGGGGTTCCTCAGGACGTTGCAGCGGCCCGGCTCATCCTCCTTGGTGAAGAGCAGCAGGTCCGAGTAGGCAAACAGCGTCACCTGCACGAGGAGAGAGCAAACAGAGCTGGCTGCTCTGCACACCCAGAGACCATGAGCCACAGCCTCCCCAGAGGTCGGGGTAACAGGTCCCCATCATCTCAGGCAGAACCAGGAGCACATGCTCAGCGTGGCCTCAGCCAAGGACAGAGACCTGAGCCGCAGTCGAGACTGCCCTTTGGCCTAGTCCTCATAGTGGGGGAAAAAAAAAAAAAAAAAAAAAACAGAACAAAAAAGGCGCCCTCGTCCTCATCCTCGTCCTCCATGCCAGGTGGCCTCTGCCAGCCTCCCCACAGCCTGACATCCACAGGCCCACCTCTCTGACTCAACACCTCTGGAATCTCCAGCCCAGTGCCCTTGGCTTGGTGCCACCCTTGAGCCACATTTGCTTGCGTTCTCTAAATGTCTGGCTGAAAACGCACTGGACTTGGAGTCAGAAGTTGAGGTTCCTGTCCCACTAAGGAACAAGGAACACTTGGTTAAGTCCCCTGGGTCCCCTTGGCCTCAGTTTTCTCATCTGTACAAACAGGGGGCAAAGTTCCTCTCTGGCTCCCACAGGCTCTGTGAAACCGAACTGAAGCCCCATGCAACGTGAGTATTCTTACCAAATTCCTTGCAGATAATTTTAACTGTGCTCATGCACAATCAGTTCAAGAAAAAGCCAGTTATGCTCCAAGACAGACAAATATAGAACTTTTGTCTGTTTTATGCACTGGCTGCTCCAAAAATAAAGGAGAAAGATATTTTTAGACATTATAGGTAAACCATCGGGGAGTTGCTGTCATGGAGCAGCGGAAATGAATCTGACAAGGAACCATGAGGTTTCGGGTTTGATCCCTGGCCTTGCTCAGTGGGTTAAGGATCTGGAGTTGCCATGAGCTGTGGTGTAGGGTCGAAGACGTGGCTCGGATCTGGTGTTACTGTGGCTGTGGTATAGGCTGGCAGCTGCAACCCCTGGCCTGGGAACCTCCATATGCCGCAGGTGTGGCCCTAAAAAGCAAAAAAATAAATAAATAAGCCATCAGGCATGCTCAGCATATTTTTATGCCCAAAAAAAAAAATCCACTGGATCCTCTTATGCCACTAAAGATTACACTGGTCTTTGTTTTGTAAATCCTGTGGTGGCCTTTAGTCAAAGGCAATAAAATCCTATTTTAGATTCTCTGATGGAGACAAAATATTATGAATTCTGTGGACTTCCCTTTGAGGTGTCAAAATCTGACACTTCATCTCATCTGAAGTGAGAAGAGTCAGAAGACTGACCTGTGCAGCTAAAGGCCATGATGAGGGTGAAACTAAGGGCCAGAGTGAGTGAGTGCTGGATTGTTGCTGAAGTTAGTTTAAAAAGTCAACATGTTGATATCTGGCTGTCAAGACTGTTAAAGATGACCTAACATGGAGTTCCCGTAGTGGCACAGTGGTTAACAAATCCGACTAGGAACCATGAGGTTGTGGGTTCGATCCCTGGCCTTGCTCAGTGGGTTAAGGATCCGGCATTGCCGTGAGCTGTGGTGTAGGTTGCAGATGCAGCTCAGATCCCAAGTTGCTGTGGCTCTGGCATAGGCTTGGTGGCCTCAGCTCCGAATGGACCTCTAGCCTGGGAACCTCCATATGCTGCGGGTGTGGCCCTAGAAAAGGCAAAAAGACCAAAAAAAAAAAAAAAAGAAAAGATGACCTAACAACTCCACCTTTAGGACTAGTCTACAGGCATACTTACAAGCACATAGAAGGATGGACATGTAAGGATATCCTCAGAGTGTTTTTGTAATTAATTTAAAAAAAAAAACATAAATACCCATTAAGAAAGGATAGAGGAGTTCTTGTTGCAGCTCAGCAGGTTAAGAACCTGACTAGTATCCGTGAGGATGCGGGTTTGATCCCTGACCTCGCTCAGTGGGTTAAGGATCTGGTGTTGCTGTGAGTTGCAGTGTAGGTCACAGACATGGCTCAGATTTGGTGTGGCTGGCTGTGGCATCATAGGCCAGCAGCTACAGCTCCAATTTGACTCCTAGCCCGGGAACTTCCATATGCTGCAGGTGCAGCCCTAAAAAGACAAAAAAAAAAGAGAGAGAGAGAGAGAAAGAGAGAAAGGATGGATAAAATAAATGATACTACTTTCATATGGTAGAATTTTATGCAACTATGAAAAGATTAAAGTATGTGGGCAGAAATGGAAATCTGTCCATCAAAAGTCAAAATAGTGCACTGTGCAGAAATACCTAGCATACAATCCAACTTTGTAAAACAAAACTGTAAACCTGTCTATATTTATACATTTTTTTAAATGTCTAAGACACTCACTGCACTCTTCACTATGGGGAATGGGATTTTACTTTATCCATTTCTGTTTAATTTTCATTATTTTGCAATGAGAATCTGCTACTTTTATAACTTAAAAATACATAAACGATTTTCAAAGGACCACTTGACACACAGAGGTTTGAGGGAATCTAGGCCACAGAGACAACAGGGGGCACCCTTGAGCAGGAGGCGCTCAAGGCTCCGGCTTCTCCAATGGGGACCAAACATGAGGGCTCCTGAAGCCTGGGCTAGAAAGGATCCCAGCAGGGGCTCTCTCCAATCCCCTTCCCAACGCGGCAACACGGAAACTTCCATTTATTGAGAGCTTACTTTCTGCTCAATGGATCCTCACTTGTAAATAACATCATTGCCCTCATGTATAAATGAGGACTCTGCCGCTCAGAGAGGGTAAGAGACCCAGCCAAGACCACACAGCCAAGGACCATTGCCCAGGTCTGGCTGACCCCAAAGTTTTCACAATATGGTGAGGTGGCAATATGCCTACAGCTTTCTTGTCCCTGAATGTGAAAGAATCCAAGCAGGGACCCAAGAAGAGGAGCAAAGGAGACAAAAAGATGAAGTTAGGGGATGGGAGGAAGATGATCCGAGAGTCAGAAGGATTTCAGGGGTTGGTTGTCCGGGAAGAAGACGTCAACCTCCAAGCAATGGAAAGGAGAGGGCTCTACACCGGCAAACATAAGGGAAAACCTCCGGCTCCCAACCTGCTTAAGGCAAACCTGGAAGTGGCCTCCAGACCCGCGGAGAAGCTGGCAGGGAGTTGGGGGGGGGGCGGTATGGGCCATCAGAGGAGATAGTCTGGCAGGAGTCTAAAAAGTCCAAAAATGGCCCAGGCCCAGAGAGATCTCGATGGATGGCAAGTGGTGAAGCGCCAGAGCAAAGGTGAGAAGAGACCAGGCCGCCGTGCTGGCCTGGATTCCCAGAGCTGAGAATGCGGTCTAGACAGGAAGTGATTAAGGCCTGAATGAAGAATTTCCCCAAAAGTCAGGTCGGGGAAAGGGCAGAGCTGGCACACGGCAGGAGGCAGGGCAGGGAGGCGAGCGTGCCAGGGGAGGTGGGCCCCTCTCCAGCACACCAGCATCCTGCTGGCCTCGCCCCAGCAGCCCCAGGGGAGTGATACCCATCTCCACAGCCCAGGTACCTGCTGCCTTCCACCACGGGGATCTGCGCCGCACCTGCTCCAAGGACACATCTGTTTTCCCCAAAGGGTCAAGAGTTGAGGGGTCGCTCAGTTAGGAAATCCTTGCAACTTATAGGGTCACTTCTCCCAAGTGGCCCTAATCAAGCTTCCTCCCAGGAGTCTTGCCTAAGGGCAGGGTTTGCAGAAGAGACCTTGGTGCCTTGGTTAATGGTAAACTCAATGAGTCAGTGTGTAAAGTGAGGGTGTGTCTGTCTTGGGCCTCACAGGACTCCTGGAATCCTGAGCGCAGGCCCTGGCTCCATGGCAGATGCTCAATAACCATTATTTGAATGTAGAAAGGAGGCCCTGCCAAAATGCTGATTCGATCTCGGGGCACATTAATCAAGTTTGTGACTTCTGGGAGGGGGACGACGAGGGCAGTTCACAGTGTGGGACTGGACCAGCTCGTGGAGCATGCCCAGGGAAGAGATGGGACAAAGAACCAAGGCAAACGTCCCAGGAACAGAGATTTCTGCTGAGCACCAGGGAGAACGTTCTATAATTTAGCACTCTCTAGGAATAAAACCACTGTCCAGAGGGGCCTCTGAAGACTCAAGTACAGGACGGAAACAATCAGCTGGAAACTTAAACAGGGAAGCAATCAGAATGGAAGGCTCCTGAGGACCCACCCAGAGCCTCAATTCT
This sequence comes from Phacochoerus africanus, assembly GCF_016906955.1. Classification (NCBI taxonomy): domain Eukaryota; kingdom Metazoa; phylum Chordata; class Mammalia; order Artiodactyla; family Suidae; genus Phacochoerus; species Phacochoerus africanus. The sequence goes on along the minus strand of NC_062545.1, from coordinate 256,101,929 downwards.
CCAAAGCTATCCGAACCCCTCTTGAATTGGTTTATATTTTTGGCTGCCAAGAGCCACATGTTTGCTTCCGATCAAAGTTCAAGGAAAAGAAATGTACTTTTTAAATCACTTCTTTCAGTCTTCAAAGGAGGTCTCTTCGTTCTAGGGCTTCAAAGATCTACTAAGCAAAGATGGTTTGGACAAATTATAACTACCATCAGGCTATCACTTCAGCATGTGTTTGCTAGTTTTTAAACAAACACATTAGAGGTAGCATGGAATTCTGCTTTTTTTTTTTTTTTGCTTTTTAGGGCCACACATGTGGCACATGGAAGTTTCCAGGCTAGGGGTCAAATTGGAGCTACAGCCGTCAGCCTACGCCACAGCCACAGCCACACGGGATCCGAGCTGTGTCTGCGACCTACACCACAATTCATGGCAACGCCGGATCCTTAACCCACTGAGCAAGGCCAGGGATCAAACCCGCATCCGCATGAATACTAGCAGGGTTCATTACCGCTGAGCAACAACGGGAAGTCTGTGGCATGGAACTCTGGAAAGCACTGCTGAGCCAGAGAGATCCTAAGTCCTAATCAGGGTTCCATCTTTTAGGAGCCTCGAGATCTTCAGGTCCTCATTAATCTCACTAGAGCCTCAGTCTCCTCATCTATTGAGGGGGGGAAATGTGCCCCTCCTGGTGGAGCTGCAAGAGCTAACTGGGGTCAGGCTCCAAAAACCCATGCAGTGGGGACATATAATCCGCTCCATGTTTGCAGGTTCAATGGTGAGGGAGCAGGGAAACAAAAGAACACATTTAGACATTCGTGTGTACTCCTGGGTGGCCGCAATTTCTAACTGCCTCCTTCTGAGTCTTGTGAACGTATCGCCACATTTCAGTTTTTGACCCTCGGCTACCTGACCTAGCTCCACCACGGACTTATTCACCAAGCACAGCTTCAGGGGACTTTTTGTTCCTAAAACTCAAGTCCCTTTCAAAAGATGAAGTTTTACTCCCGGGAAGCAATTCAGAAGCTAGGCCAAGGTTCTTCAGAAAGTTCCCAAAGAGGAGGCCCAGAAATGTGGTGAGCAGCACCAGTGTGGTAGAAATAAGCCTGCCATCTCCCCAGGAAACACCCCTGAAAGGGACAATGCTTATTTGGAAAATGTGAGTTCTGGTCTGCTTGTTTAAAAAAACAAAACGAAAGCACGCCTTCTTTAGCCACAACTACGCATAACAACCCAGAATGCTGAGGCTGAAAGGGCCCTTAGAGGCAGGCAACCGCGCCTTGCTGCCTAAAACACACACACACACACACACACACACACACACACACACACTGTTCAGATGGGAAGACTGAGGAAGAAGGAAGTCATAAGGGAGTCAGTAGCAGAGGGAGTGCTGGCTATCTGCTTTCTGCTTCCAAGTTTCCTGATCTTTCCATCACCTCAACTCAACCAAGCCACCCTGCCAGCTCTGAGTCAGGGCCTGCTCGGCAGCAAGCCCCCTATCCATTCGTCAAGGCTCCCAGGTAACCGAAGTCAGATCCCAGGGCTCCAACTTCTGTCCAAGTAGATTTAAACTCATGACACTGAGCCGGAAGCGGGCCAGCTCTGGGGATTGTGTGGGCGAGTGAAGTTCCCCCAGTTAGAGCTGAGCAGGGCCCGCTCCAGGAAGAGCAGCGTTACCTCCACGCCCAGGCCTCTGTTTGGCAGAGCTAGAGCCTAAAGAGATATCCCTCAGAAGAGGGTTGGGGATTCGGGTTAACACACACCCAGAACACCCAGGTAAGCGATGCTCTTCTAAAAATTCTCTGGCTGATGGCTTTAATCTTCTCACCCACAAGGTCATTCATCATAGCTGGAGTGAACTGCCATTTCTTCCGCTCCTTAGAGGAAGTTGGGATCAACAGGGGAGTGTCACTCGGGGCTGGAAAAACTTTCTAACCATCAAAAATGGAGTAAATATTAGCCTTGATAGGTGGTGAGTTTCCCCATTCCTGGAAATATACAAGAAGAGCTGGGTGGCCATTTGGTAGTGAGGGCACAGAAGAGTCCCTCCCTCAGCTTTTCAGGTCTTTTCCACCCTAACTGTACATCAGGAAGAGGGGAAAGTTAGAGGCCTGGAGGATGAAACCCACCAGGAAACCCGGCCTGGGAAACACGAGTGCAAGTCTTACCTCAGCAGCCTTGTTCCTTCCCTCGTACAGCAGCAGCTCCTCTGTCAACAGGAGGGTTCGGGCAGGGTTGCAGAGATCTAAAGGCTGAAAACAAAGAGCACGGTTCAAAGGGGCCCGATGGAGATGGGAAGTGGGGGTAGCAGAGGCAGCCTGCCAAAGCCAGCCACGAGCCTGCCAGCCCTGCCCCCGCCCCAGGAACCCACACGCCCCCCTCACACAGACAGAAACAGAAAGGCTGGGCTGCTCATCCTGGGCGGTACTGCCGCCGCTACCTTCCCCCTCAACCCTCCCTGTGAGAGCTACCCTCTCACTGCAGGAAGTCCAACCACAGGGTCGGCCTCCCCACCCCCAGCTCCCGCCCTGTACTGAGCTCCTGGGCCCTCCTGGCCCCACGCTCCCTGTCCCGTTCACGCTGTAGGGCCCAGGCTCTCAGGACCCCTCCTGCAGTATCCTGAGAGCCTCATGCCAGATTTGGTCACCTGAATCCCTTCAAGGCCCAGCCAGTCCCTGCTGTACGTGCATCACACAATTGACCTCACTGCGTCTTCTCAGCCATGAGTTCCCAGGGACCAATTCTCACCCAGACCTCTGCCTCCACACCGTGACCCTGCCCCATACCCGCTGCAAGCCCTGTCCCCCGCCCCCCACGCCCCCACCCCTGGCCCTGCTCAGCCTGAAGAATCCTCCCTAAGCTCAGGACTACCCAGCAGGACTTATCCTTGTGAATGTGTATGCATAACATGGCTTCTAGATATCTGACACCAAGCAAGGTGCTGGAAGAAAGATGACAAAACAAATGTCAACTACACGCAACAAGCTGGAGATAGCTTACAAGTAACGGGAGGCAAAAGAAGCAAAAGAAGATACGAGGTACAGTTTCTGTGAACCACGTTCGGAAGGAGGTCCTTTAGGAAAGCATGCAGAGATGACAAAGCCAAAGAAAAGCAAGGAATTATAATTCCTGATTATTATAAAGTCAGGCTGGCGGCTATGTCTGGTGGGGAGGAGGGCGCTGTAATCAGGAAGAGATAGTCATAGCCTCCAGAGCCATGGCCATGGTCTAGTCCTTTCTCTCAGTGCATGTCTGCCTTAGAATCACTTGCTAAACTATACATCTAAGGTTATGCCATTTGGAGTTTAGGTAGTTGACAACTTAAAAGTTTTTATAACTTTGAAAAACTAATTTTAATTTCTTGGTAAAAACTTTAAAATAAAAACAAAAAAATAAGCCCCATGGATGCCAAGACCTTTGTGGTTCCATCCTGAGAAGGAGGAGATACCAAGAGAAACGCAAGGGGCAGACCCTGCCCACGGAGTTGTCTGGGGAGAGGCATGTCACCTGCCAGAGATGCACCGCGTCCTAAAAAAGTATGGGTTCTGAGATCCACTGGGCAGTGACAGGCCCGGAATGGGATGCCAGGCGACCAGAGACGGAAAACCTGGTCAGAAATGGAGCCCTTAGGGCCGCGTCACCTCTAGGCTGCTGACGAGAGGATAAACTTGGGGTCTTTCTGGGGAGCAATTTGTCAAAATCTGTATAAAGAGCCTTCGAGATGTTTATGACCCATGACCTGGTCATTTCACTTCTAGGGATCTCTCCCAAGGAAAATCATCCGAGAGGCAATTTACGCATGAGGATTTTCATCACAGAGGTATTTACAATAGCGAAAGAGTAGACATAACACAAGCGTCTGAAGAGAGAACTAGTTAAATAAATAGGGTACATCCATATCGTCGTGGGCAACCACCACAAAACACAGACTCAAAGACTATTCAGTGATGTAGGGAAATACTCATGCTCTAATTCTTGTTTAAAAAAGGTAACCGGATATAAAATGTATGATATGATCTAACTGTGCGGGTTTTTTTTAATAGGGATACGCGAAGGCAAGCTATCTAAATCCTCATATTGGCTACATCTGGGGGACGGAATAAAGAAAGGTTTAGAGATGGGGAGGAGCAGAAGGAAGACAAGAGACAAGTAGGAAAAGGGAGATCTAAATAAACCCCAGGCCACCAGCTCATACTGGCCAGACACGAATGCTAAGACCAAGGAGACCAGACGAGATGCCAGACCTCAAGGCTCTCTCCCTTGGCCATGTCCAAGCAACGAGGCCCTGGAGGAGCCAGGAAGCAGGAGCCTTGTCCCCCAGGCCCTGTGACAACACGATGAGCAGCTGAGCATGGGACATGCCCCCAGAGAGCAAAGGGGGGAGGGGGCCTCCTTGTTGCTGAGCTTTCCTGCCCCCGCTCTCCTCCTCCTCCTCCTGCAAACCTCTGTTCCCTCTGTATAAGCCCCAGAAGCCTGAGCCCCTGAAGCTATTTGCCTTTCCCCAAAGGGGGCCCTTAGCGCTGGCAACGAGGCACCATCCCTGAGTCCTGGGGTAAAGGACCCTCTTCTTTCTTGCCTCCTCCAGGGGAAGCCCTCAGGGTCCGCCATCAGCTCACCTGAACAAAGACGGGGAACACCAGGACCTTGGGGGCCAGGGTGACGTAGGTGCCATAGCTTGAGTGTGGGGTGTGCGGCCTCATGACCGGGCAGTTCTGGTAGTTTCCGTGGCCCTTCATGGTCTGCACTGTCTTCATCAGCCGACACTTCTTCCCCAGGCCTGAGTAGGACTTCCCTTTACTGGGACTCCCCGATTCTGTGGGACAGAGACGGCGGGCTGTGAGGCATCTGCATCCCCCTGCAAAGGCACCCCCTCTGCAGAAACAGGGAAGAGCCTCGGTCCCTCAACAGCCACTGACAACAGCAGGTACCATGTGCCAGGCCCTGAGCAAGGTGCTGCGGAGACAGGGAGACCTCAGAAGGAATTCCCTCATCCTCCATCCTGACGGCCAACCAGCAACTCCAGGGCCAGGACAGAGCTGGGCACCACCAACCATGAGGCAGCCTTCCTCATCTGGTGACCCAGGACCTGAATCGGACCTGTCAGTTTGGGCTCGTACTTTTAAAAATCAGAACATCTCTCAGATTTAAGAAATCAGAAGATCTGCCCTCACTGGACCCAGACGGAGCAATCAATCAATGCAAGCACCCTGGGCAGCAGAGCACGTGTGCTCCCCCTTGGCACTGCCCCCACGGCTGCCTGCCCCACCCAGCACTGCTGGTCCCTTTCATGGCCTCCCAGGTCCCTTGAATGAAGGGACTGGAGATCCTGTCTCTGCGGTGATGGCAGAGACAGTGGGCTTTCCCAGGATGTGGGGGCGGGGGGGGGGGGGGTCGGAGCTCTGCTAGCCAAGGACACTGCAGCAGCCTGGCTCACTGAGTCAGTCTGGAATAAGGAGTGGCACCTGCAGCTCTAGTTCTCAGGGAAGATCACCAGCTCTGGGCCAGGGAGCTGTGCCCAAATCCCATTCCTCTTGCTGACCAGCTGGGTGACCACTGGCAACTCCTTTCCCCCTTCAGAGTCTTGGTTTCCTCAAATGCAGTAACAGAACCAAGCTCACTGGGCAGGGCGACGGGGGGTGCTGTGAGGATTAAATGAGATACCCCAAGAAAAGGCCCTAGAACAACGCCTGGTAGGTGCAAGATAAAGGTGAGCTGCTAACTTATTGTGGTTCTTGTTGTTGTGATTCCTCCGCCTGGAAAAGCAAGTTAATCGGGTGCTCCAGGGGACTCTTGAATCTTAGGTTTCATCACGGCCAGGAGGTTCTCCCGGGGCGGGCCACCCACTCAAAAATTATTCTCATCAGAAAAGGAGAGAGAGAAAATCATCACCAGGAAAGAGCAGAGGGCTACATGGGGTCCCTCTATAAAGCGACACTGCAGGACACACACCCTCACACTAAACAAAGGGTGACATCCTGGGGTTAACAGACGCAGACTATTGCCTTTGGAATGGATAAGCAATGAGATCCTGCTGTGTCACACTGGGAACTATGTCTCATCACTTATGATGGAGCATGATAATGTGAGAAAAAAGAATCTATACATGTATGTGTGACTGGGTCACCATGATGTACAGTAGAAAACTGACAGAACACTGTAAGCCAGCTATAATGGAAAAAATAAAAATCATTATAAATGAGAAAAAAAAAAAGGGGGGGTGACATCCAGATCTTTACCATGTCTCATCAATGCGCAGAGGAGCAAAACACAGAGTAGCTAAAAAGTCAGGAGTTCTTGGACTCAAGTAGGTAGGAGACAAACTGAAGGGCATTCGGGCTCCACACACACCTGGGCCTCCCTGAGGGTTCCTGCCGCCAGCTGGGCGACTGACCAGCTCTCCCTAACCTGCATGCTCAGCTCATGTCCTGGGGCCCAGGTCTCCTGCTGCCACCCCCGGTGCTGGCAGCTAGAGGGTAAACAGGTGGCCTGACCTGAGTGACATCTCAGGGAAGCTCCCCACCAACGCGTGGTCCACGACCTCAAAGGAAAAACCCAGCTCGGAAGGTTTCACACTTGCTTCCTCCACCCACCCAATGCCCCTTCTCACCAAGCAGGTGAGAAAAACAAGTCAGCCCCCCGTACACAAGTGACCACCGATCACAGCAGTATCTTGGGGCATCACTCAAACCATGATCACCTAAACCACTTCCTGCCTCTTCAGGGAGTCGCTAAGAGAAGAGCAGAAAGAGCGGGAGCCCAGGCGGGGGCGGGGGCCTGATGCATGAAGTACTTACACAGCCCTGGACGCCAGCCCCAGAGGGGTCTGTGCAGCCAGGCCCTGGCTCCTGTGCTGAAAGAACCCACTCCCTGGCTCTCAAAATCTGCACTGGATGTGAGGTGGACCAGACCCCTAAACTTGGCCACTGGCTTCCTCAGAGACTGGCTGTGCAACATTGAACAGGCTCTTTCCCACTCTGAGCCAGAGTTTCCGCCCCTGCAAAGTAAACATAACACAGCAGAGGGGGCCCACGTGAGAGACCCAATAGGACAGGGTTTGATGAGTGGTTCCAGAGTGTGAAGGCACGAGGATTACCAAGCCAAGCCGGCAAATAGTCTATCCGACAGGGCGGGCAAGAGGACAGGGCTCCTGGGCCACAGATCACACTATGAATGGGGGTCACGGGTCAGTCTGCGACGAGATAGTCTAGTTTAAGCCAGCCAAGCCTAGACCAGGGAGGACAAAACCACACAGGACTGACAAGCAAGGCAAAGCAGACCAAACGTAAGGAAGGGTGCTGCTCGCGCATGCCAAAATCTGGGCCCTGGGCCTGCCAGTCTGACTTTTAAAGGAATCCTTTTCTTCCCTTCCTTGCCCAGCTGCACAGGGCTGTCACAGAATAAAGAGTCATGAATGAGCCACCTGACACACACTTCTGCCTTCAGGTAGGAAGCAGCTCCATTTTACAGACAAAGCAACCGAGGCCTGCAGGGATTGCGGGACTTGCCCAAAGTCATCTGGCGGGACCAACCCAACCTATGAGGCATGCCCTCGGGTCCCATCTCCAGCACCCTGGATAACGTGGGGCAAGGAGGCTTGGTTCTCCAAAACAGAGTTTTTGAAGTATCTTTCTTAAAAAACAGTCCAGGTTGAATCCCAGCTCTTGAACTCTGTGAAGGCAAACTCCTTGACTCCCCCTCTGCTAACTCGTACACTCTCTGGTCCAAACCCCCATATCACCCCTTAAATACCTGCTTCACTGACCAAACACAGTAATTACTTGGCTTTTCTCTAGCTTCCAAGACAAGCCCTGGCAGCTACCCGACCAGGGCAGGGGCGAATCTGAGCCCGGGCTGCCTTTACAGGGCAAAGGACAATGCTGAGGGCCCCAGGGGCCCCAGAGAACATGTCAACCACAGGCGGACAGCCCCCGCCCCCGCCCCCCAGGCCCCGGAAGGGCACAAGACCCCATTCAATTCAGGTTGGCTCAGCCTACACTCCTGAAAGGAGGCCAGGCAGCCCAGCCAGAGGAGGGGACAGAGGTCGGCACGCTGGTGACAGCTTTAGCCTCTACAGAGCCCTACCCGAGGAGTGCATCTAAAGGAGGATTTGCGTTCTGAGTTTCACCTCTTCCTCCGAACCTCAGGACAAGGAGCCATGAACACTTGACCCCTGGTGAAGAGCACAGATGACCCTGGATACCAAAATAACTACTATTGTGAAGAATAAATGAAGTCAAGCTCTTAATAGAGTGCATTTGAGTTACCATTATCATTAGCAGCAGCAGCAGCAGGATGTTCTTGCCTGTCTCTCTCCCACGACCTGGATGATGGTGCCTGTCTTGGTTCACTAAGTACTATATTCTCAGAGGGGAACCAAAACTTGGATACAAGCTGGGGGACACCAAGAGGCATGTCTTAGGCTGAGAAAGAATCACACCAGTCCCCAGCAGGCCACATGCCTTCCAGCTCCCCCCCGCCGGCCCCATGGCCAGGATAAAAAACACTTAGCAGCAGCAACCCGGGGCATTTCCCTTCAGTCACTCAGCAAAATTCTGTTGAGTACCTGCTGTCATGCTGCCTGTCGGACCCTGGGTCCAGCATCAGATACACCGAGATGAGCCGACCTAGGCCCTGCCCTTAATGGGGTCACCATTTAGCAGTGACATCCCCATTCTAACCTAATTCCCCAACTAAAAGCTTTTTAAAATCTGAGAGTTGAATCACTATCAGAGTTTTTCTAGAAGGTACACAGATTCATTTCCAGCAGGCCAAGCCCAAACACCCAAATGCCCCAGTCTGGAGAGAATGAAGAGGCCTTCCACCCGCAACTCTAAGCCTGATGGGAGCCCTTTTTCCCAAAAAAGGCATCTGCTATAAGCAAAGCATTGTCTTCACACTGCTGACAAGAAGCAAGTCTGCGAGTGGCTAGAAAAGGCCACTCTCAAGGAAAGACGTCAAAGGGCATTCTGTGTGCACTGAAGGAAGGGCTCAAGCATATCCAAGGTCAGCGTCATGGACCATCAGGCAAGGCTGGTCTCAACCTTCTAGATGCCAGCTGCACTCCAGCTAGCTGGACTCTAACAGGCGCAGAGAGGGAATGGCCAGCCGACTCCAGCACAACAGCGATGCTGCAAACCTCCTGAGAGGAGGGACTGGTTTGGAGCTCAGCTTCTCTCCCTGGCCCTGAGAAAATCAGGCCGGGATTTAAAGGGAGGAGCTCCCTTTGTGGCTCAGCAGTAACAAACCCCACCAGTATCCATGAGGATGCCGGTTTGATCTCTGGTCTTGCTCAGAGGGTTAAGGATCCAGCGTTGTTTTCTAGGTCGCAGATGTGGTTCACATCCCGCATTGCTGTGGCTGTGGCTGTGGCTGGCAGCTGTAGCTCCGATTGGACCCCTAGCCTGGCAACTTCCACATGCCTCAGGTGCGGCCCTAAAAAAAAAAAAGGCCAAGGGAGAAGAATTCTTTCAAACAGCAGAGACATCTGTGCACTTCAAAGACAACCATCTTCCATGTAGCATGGCTCAGTAATCAGGCTGCTGCTCAAAACCATTATCTCCTTTAGTCCTCCCAGCAACGCTCCGAAGTGGGAAGTACCAGCCCCATTTTATAAAGAAAGAGGCTCAATGAGGGGACATGAATTGTTCAAACTCACTCAACTCCAATTTGAGATCTCCCAGTTCCAAATTCCATCCATCCTTCCAGGCGGGCCTGACCAGTGCCTATAGCATCTTACACACACTGGGTGCTCAGTAACGTTGGATGAATCTCAGCTGAATGCCTAAGCCTGTCTCTTAGGCTGCTCTGGGAAGATGCCCTCTCTTGCTTCTCAGTTCAGGCTCCAAGGAAGAAAGACACTGGTTCAGTGAGGGAGAAAGGGTCCCAGGAGGAGAGTCTGTGTCCACATGTGGGGGGATCTTGACACTGCTGGGAAGGCCTCCCAGCTCTGAGCGGGATGCAGGGCACAGCCTCCCAGCTGACTCGCCATCTCACAGCAGCCGAGGACAGACTCACCTTCAGGGATGGTGTCCTCCTGGTACACAGGCCGCAGCAGCTGCAAAGGAAAGACAGAAACCACCTGAGCCCCAGGACCAGGGCGGAGGACCTGGCAGGCTGCTTGGCCCTGCCCTGGGGAGAGCAGGAGAGCACCACAGGGCACGAGGGCAAAACAACAGAACCGCTAACAAGCTCATGGGGAGCTTAGAGAGATCCCAGAATCTAGACTCCTCCAGGATGTTCGAGTTGAGCTTTGAGCTGTCTAAGACTAACCCCTGGACTGAGTCCCCAACTTCCCTGACAGCAGCTTGTTCCCAAGTACGTTCTGTGGAACATCAGCGCTTGAGACACCAACAACTCTGTGACAAAGGAGGTTGGGAAACACTGGGCTAAACCACCACCTTCACCGCAGATGCCCTCAGGGCCTCAAATAGGCTAATATGCATCGGGAATCACCCAGAAAAGGCAGAGTGAGTGAGGTATTTCTCAGACGTCTCTGACCTCAGCACACTTTTTCCTCAGAGTATCTCATGGGATCAATGTCTGGGGGCACACACTCCATCGGCCCCCTTTGCCATCTTGTAGCTCCAATGACAGGGGCCCAGGGCCTATTCCGGGCCCATTCCGCTGGAAAAACACAGACTGGCAGAAAGCTCTTCCTTCTTTTAAGGTGAAATCTTCCACCCTGTGACATCCACTGGTCCTAGATCTGTGCCCCTGAGGCCACGAAGGCCCATCTGCTCTCTACCCAGGACAGCCCAACACAGGCGGGAGCAACGCGTACCCCACTTCCCCACCCCCCACTCCCACCCCCTGGCAGGCTCCTCGCAACTCAATTTTGAGTCTTCACGTCTCCCTGGCCTCACACAGGGGCCCGTGCTCCTTCACCTTCCCCGAACCAGCTGTCCGTACCTGGCTCCCAGGGTTCAGCGGGGCCAGGATGATGTAGTTGGGGTCGGTGGAGGCAGTGGCACGGGACAAGGCAGGCAGGGTGTGCTGGCCCCCGCGCTTGGTCACCTCTGTATAACGTTCCCAGCCGCCAAGCAGCAGCCCATCTGAGCTGTCACACACCAGGTGACAGCTGTGGCGCTGCTCTGGCCGTGCCTGGGCCCCATGGGTGCAGTTCTTCTCCCGCTTGTTGGGGGGCGACTGGAGGTCATGGGTTGACTTGCAGGAGGCCCGCCGCAGGACCCCGCCATCAGGCCCCGGCTTCACCTGGGGGACCATGCGCCACACGAGCAGGATGATCTCGCCAGGGCAGCTCCTGGAAGTTGGAAGGGGTCACACGGAGAGGTTGAGCCTTGGGGAGACCCATGTCAGTCAGGGTTGGGACTTGTGGAGGCGGAGAGGGGTCCTTTAGGTCGACTCTAGCTGACTGACAGAGGCTGGGAAGGGCGCTAAGGCCAAGGCCAGGAAGACAAGAAAGAAGACCAAACGCAACCAGCGATGTCCATCACAGGCAAAGCATCATCAAGGAGGAGCAAGCAGGCCTCCTGTGCACAACCCCTGACCCAGTCATTCTAGAAGCAAACCAAAAATGGCCATGAAGGCTTTAACCCGGAAGGTCGAAATTCAGAATAGCTGTTCAACTGTGCAATTAAAAAATTTTACCATGTCTACACATCCTCAGGAAACAATGGGCTTAGCTCTCAGGTCAGGGAACTAACGAGCTACAGGGGAAAGAGACCCCCCCCCTGGAGCCCCGCCACGAACCACAGGGTCCGTTTAAGAGCTTCTTCCCCACTGCTTGCTCTGAGCCTGACCCTTCAAATTTAAGGCCAAGAAACTCCATCCCCGAGGAGCAAAGCGAATTTCTCACGGCTGGGAAGGAGGGACAGGCAGGGCAAGCGCCCAGGGCTGGGGAGGGGAGGCACGCATTTGCCCAAGGCCCCAGGCCGCCCCGCCACCCCTGTCACCGGATCTCATGTGCCAGCTCCACGCATTTCCAGTGCTCCACAGGCCTCTCATTCAGCTGCAGCACCGTGTCCAGCTGCTGCAGCCCTGCCCGCTCTGCCGGCCCCCCTGCAGGCACAAAGAAAAGCCACTCAAGGGCTTCTGAAGCCCACAAACCCCTCAAAGGCCCTGGGGTCCTTTGTTTCTATGGTGACCTTGGCCAAGGACTGCCCCCCCCACTCTTCATCTGTGAATGAGGGGCTGACCTTGAGGCTTTTGGGGACCTTAAAGGGAGGCTCCCTTTTGCCCTCATTTCCTCACTGCCTGCATAGCCAGTACTGGCTAACCTCTCTGCTGGCCACCCTTCCCTGCAGGGCCCCCTTCTTCAACAGGGCCTCCCCTGGTCCCTTGAGAACCCTTCCTTGTCGCCAGGCTCCCACACTTCATTCATGGGGCACCAACCTCCAGCCCCTCCCTGCACAGGCATCGTGGGCCCCCAGATCGCCATGGTCTGGCCTCTCCTCCTAGGATGCTCACTCTGTGAGCAGGAGAAGTCTTTTATTTGTGAAAAATAGGGAGGGAATGACTACTTTTAAGGGCCCAGCAGGCTGGACTAGGATAATATCCACTCCAAACTGAGTTCATCAACAACTCTCATTTTCCCATCTAGCCATAACTGAAAAATATAGATTTAGTTCCTGTTTGAAATGACTGGGAAACAAAATATAAAAATCTATTTTCATTTTGATTAAAACAAAAAAAAAAATAGAGAGTGGGTGTATTTTCACAGACCTCACTTTCATCTGCGGCCATTTAAAAATATTATTCTTTTCATTTTGAAAAACCAGGACATTTTGCTCCACTTTAGGGTCCCCCTTTCAGTTCCAAGGTCTTGTTTGCAGAGCCTCAGGCTGGCAGCACCCAAGACACTCACTCACCGGAATCCACGGCCTGGACTCGGACCGGAGAGTCACAGCAGATGGTGAAGCCAAAGCCGTCCTTCCCCCTCGGGATGGTGATCTAGGACACAGCCCTGCCCGGTTACTCCCAGAAGCCGTGAGGCTGCTGCCCCTGCTCCAAGGTCAGAGCAGGCCCCACCCCAGAGCCACCTTCCTCTCCAAGGTTGCTGGAGCCAAGGAGGAGGCTGGCCAGCCCCTCGCTGTCCCTATCTCGGCCCAGGCATCTTGAGCACTGGGTTGTGGGCCAAGCAGGAAGGCTGGGAGCTCATGCAGGAGGACCTGGGATGGGCAGAGCCTTGGGAGAGTGAATCTGCCGTCCTCAGCCCTGGCAGACATGGGGCCTAGCCCTTCCCCTAAGGGCCCGCTGTGCTGCTAGTCCCACCCCACCTGTGACCTGCTGCCTGCCCAGCCCCTTCCTCCTTTCCCCGGGGGTTCACGGAGCATCACCCCAGGCTGGCCCTGCCCTGATGGCCCAGAGACGAAGCTGACCTGTTGGCTGTTGGCTGCCCTTCGGGAGCACAGGGGAGGAAAGACAGGGATACACACACTCGCCACCTCGGGCCAAGGGGCAGGGGACATGTGCTCACAGTCATCCTCCCTTGCAGGTAAGGGAGCAGGTGAGGGCAGTGCTAGGCCTCCTGGCTGAACCTGAACTGGCCAATGACCTCACGGTGCCTGCTGAGGCCCGTGTACATGCCTAGTTCACAACCCCTACTTTCAGAAGCCCCCTGAAAGTCCATGGATGCTCTTTTCAAAGCAACATGCAATAACTGAGCTCTGTAAACCAGGCTCTGCTGAGGCACTAGGGCATGAGGCCTTGGTCTCTGGCTCCCAGAGGGGCAGGAGGGTACACAGATCTCTCCAAAGCAAAGCAGGACATGAAAAGCATTAGAGCAAAATGTGAGGATGGTGCTAGAAAGAGTTCTCTGTGCCTTTTTTTTTTTTTTTTTTTTGCTTTTTAGGGCCATACCTGTAGCATATGGAAGTTCCCAGGCTATGAGTCGAATCAGAGCGGCAGCTATCAGCCTACACCACAGCAACTCAGGATCCAAGCCTCAGCTGCAACCTACACCATAGCTCAGGGCAACGCGAGATCCTTAACCACTGAGCGAGGCCCGGGACTGAACCCACACCCTCATGAATACTAGTTGGGTTCATTACCACTGAGCCACAATGGGAACTCCGCGTCCTTTGTGCGTTGACTTTAGACAAGGGGCTTGGTGCTCTGCAGGAACCAGCGAGGGCTGTGTTAGTGAGGACAGCGTCCCACCAGCAGCAGGAAGCTGTCGGGATGCAGCACCGCCTACTGGCTCAGCTCAGCTCAGCCTTGCTGCGCCCCCTCTGTGTACCCCTGGCTAGGCTCTGGGAGGCCTGCAGCCCCTGCCCACCCAAACAGTGATTCTAGCCTGCTTGAATCAGGTGCATAAGAGTGACAGACTAAGGGTGCTGAAGTCAGAAAGGGGGTCTGGTCCCCTAGAAGAAGCGGACGTGGCGTGGGCCCTGGTGCAGCATGGGGAAGGGTACCCCAGGCAGGCTGACCAGGAAGCCAGCTCAGCAGTCCTGGAAAAGATCAAGAGCTGCTGTCTCATTAGGAGAATTCTGTCTCCTTCCTTTAAGGGCTGCTTCTTCCAGGCTGGGCACCTAGCATTCACCTGCCAGCCATTCCAAAGGCCAGGCATGGGAGCCCAGGGCCACCAGAGCCCTTGGATGTTGCCGGGGAGGCCCCTGAGGATCTGCTTCCCACCAGCCCTGGGCCTGGATTCAAAGTGAGTTTGTAAAACAGGAAACCTGACAGACAAGGGGAAGGGGGGGGCAGGAAAATACCCCGTTCCCATAAGAATTCTGGGAAAACACACAGCTAAGACAGGAAGAGGAAAAAAAATGGAGAGAAAGAAAAACAAACTCTGGAGTGAGTATGGAAAGCCCAGGCTGAGGCCAAGGGACGATGACAGGAGCCCAGTCCACTCCATGCGACCAGCAGGGATTTTAGGGGCCTCAAAGCCCATCCTCAACCCAGGCAGCAGCTGAGATGCCAGCATCTTACCAGCCCTCCCCCAGTCCTACCCAACAAGGGGCCATGGTCCCTCCTGCCCGGGGCCTGGCTCTCAAAAGCGGGGCCCAGCACCCACAGGCTCAGGGCTGAGAGTCTGAGGACCAGCCCCAGAGTTGACCACACCCTGGTCCCCTCATCCAGGTGGGACTGTGGGCGGGAGACCCCTCCACCTTCCTGGGCGCCAGCCTAAGGAGAGCCAGTGCAGAAACAGTCTGGGCCCGCCGGGGGCTGGGAAGAGGAGGAGCAGAGAGGGTGTCCGGGAAGCAAGCCCCTCTCCTGCTCAGCGTGAGCGGATGGGACGCATGAAGGAAGCAGGATTATGCTCTGTCCGGGATGACCACTGCCCTCGTGGAGAGGACAACGTCCAAAGAACCTGGTTATCACTGCAGCCCTGAGGGGGACACAGGGCTTTACTGGGCCCATTTCACAGAGGAGGAAACTGAGGCCCGAAGCATAAGTGCTCAGCCCTCCTCTCTGACCTTGGGCCTCAGGGTCAGGCGGTGAAGGGGAGCAGCCCCACCCTAACTCTGGGACCTCAGCGACTCCTGGCAGAGGCCTTCCTTCCTCGGGATGGTTCTTGCTCTTTCCTGTCCAGAGCAGGAACTGCTACTGCTCCCAGATCTCAGCCACGCCAGCACCTCACTTCTGCCCTCCTGCCTGGTTTCTGACCCTCTGTCATGCCCAGATTTCAATGCCAATCCCTAAGTGCTACATTTATTGAATGTGTACATACCAGGCCCTGCACCAGGCACTGTACACCCATTCCTTCCACTCTCGCAGCATCATCCCGTGATTACCCTCTTCCACTGACAGGAAGACTGAGGCTCAGGGAGGTCAAGCGACGTGCTCCAGAGCCAGAGCTCAAGAAGGGCAGAGCTGGGTGTGAGCCCGGGTCTTGCACAAAGCTGGCGCTCTCAACCCTGCCCTGCTTTCTGAATCTGGGATCTCAGATTGAACTTGAGATCTGCCTTGAACTTGAGCCCCAGAGCCCCAGGCCCAGACCGCACTCATGCCTGACCCCACTCTGCCTGCCAGTGCGTCCCATCCTCAGGCCAGTAGTGACCAAGGACTTCTGACCTCCCGCTCTGCCTCACCACCCTGCCACCCAGTTTCCAGGGTCACAGGGGCAGCTCTGCAGGCCCCCGGGGCGGGGGGTGGGGGCCCTAAGAGCTGGGGGCTGGAGAGAGAACACGCGCGTCCCCTGCGCAGTGCAGGAGGCCCCTCTGAGCATCTCCCTGAGACTTACGTTGTCTGTTTGAGGGAGTTCAGGACCCAGATTCTAGTCTGGACATTAAAACACACAGAGGGACCTCGCTATACTTTTAAAATCAGGACCTTTCCTTGGACATTCCTGAAATCCGGATGCCCATTGCCTTCACCCAGCCTGACACCATGCTTTTTAATAAGAAAAAAATGTCTTGGGGGCTAACATGTCATCACTCCCACTCTGCCCCCGATCCTGAGACCCAAGGCTGAGAGGTCAAACCCTCTCCGTGAAGTCAGGCTCTGGAACCAGAGGACCCCGAGCTGCCTCAGAGCATCACGGCTACAGGGGAGGAAAATCTAGCACACCAGCACGCACCAACACGCACCGAAACACAGTCACACCTACACGATGCAGGACAGGCACTGCCATCCCATCGGAAATAGGGAAAGTTAGCAAAAATACAAAGTTAGCAAGAAAGACAAACCCAGCTGCTCAGCAAGCTAGTGGCTTCCAGTCTCAGGCCGGGGATGCTCCCTTTAACTACCCTTCTCCCAAATCAAAATGACTAGAAAAATCAAGTAGATAATCTCACCACGGACACTACCCGGTCCGTGGTTAGGATGGGGCAGAGCTGGCATCGTCTGCCCCTAGAGAGGGTCTGCGGGTTCAGCTCCTGCCTCTGTCCTCCCCTCAGATCACATTGAACCTGCAAGGGGCAAGAGGAGGCAAGGAAGCCCTTGTGGGGAGAGACGTCCTGCTCAGTGAGCCCCTACTCCCGACCCCCAGCGACACCCCCGTGCCCCACCCTCAAGGGGCCAAGCACCCACCTGGCGGTAGCGGCGCTCCGAACACACCTTGCAGAGCCCATTGAAGCGGTTCATGGCTGCGGGTCCTGCCTCGGCTGCCACCCCATGAAAAGCCGGCTCTCCCCCCAGCAGTGGGAGCCCGCACTGCGCCCCGTCAGCCTGGCATGACCGCCCTGGGAAGCCCGCCCCACAGAAGAATGGCAGGAAATCACCTCTCACCTCCCCAAGCCCTGTCTGTGCTGTGTGCCTCTGCACGATAAGCCCGAAGGCTTCCTGAAACCTCCGAATGACAAGGAAGAGGGAGAGTTTTATATTAAAATTCCTGTCAACTAGTTAGTATTCCCCGGGCCCCGGCGGGGAGAGGGCGCCTTTGTTCTGGCTGCATTCTCCGCCATGGGCCACTTTGTGATTCCAGAGTTCTCACAAACACCCCTGGCTGGAGGGGAACCCAGGCAGAAAACGCAGCCGGCTCTGTAACAACGCGCCTTCCCCTGCAAAGCCCAGGGTCCCCAGCAGCAAATCCAGGAAACCAACCGAGCCTAAGAGTCCAAGGACACCTTTGGGGGTGCACCCACAGACTTCCCACGTCAAGACAGGGAACACAAAACCTCTGGCGTCTGCCTGCTGCTCAGAAGCTACTTAAAAGTCAGACTCCTCGCCCATGGACGTGGGCTGCTTTAAGGATCGGATGACAAGCAGACTGTAAAGTCAAGTGGGGAAAGGATTTCCAATCACCAGATGATCCAACCTCCTCATGTTACTGGTGAAGAAGCGGGGCCTTGAGCAGTCAGGGTCAGCCAGCAGGGACCAGGGCCCGCCTTGCAGAACTGTGCCTGGTGAGCCCCTCACGCCCCCCGCAGGGCCCCTGGGGAAAATCACCCAGCCACCCACATCCTCCACGCCAGAGACGTCCCTTGGTCCAGCCCGGCTCTGGCTGCTGTGACGGGGGACAGGTCACCCAGGTTTCTGAGCCTCTGGCTCCCCACACACATGATGAGGGGGCTGAACACGTCTCCTCTCAGGGGTCCTCCCCCTGCCCTAACCAAGTCTCTGGCAATCACCCCAACTTTGCTGAGTCCTATGGACATGGCTGCCTGTACAAGCCTGGGAAAGCCAAACATCCCTAGAGGTCAGGGCCTGTGTGCGGGGTCCAACAGGACTCTCTCAGGCCACCTAGAAACCTGCAGTGCTGATGTCCCTGTAATTCCTACAAATCCCCAGGGAGGCTCCCTGGTCACTGTCCCCTCTGTGCTCGGTGTGTACAGAGAGAGGGAGAGAGGCCTTTGTAGCCCGTCCCTCACCCCAACCCCCCAAAGCCAGAAGAAAGCTTTTAAGCTTGTAATGAAGCCACAGAAAGCAGACCCCTGGCAAGTTACTCTAATACTGTAATATCCAATATTGTAGCAACTAGACACATGTGCAATTGAAATTTAATTAAAATTAATTAAAATGTAAAATTCAGGTCCTCGGTCATACTAGCCACATTTCAAGTGCTCAGTAGCCACGTGGCTGCCACAGTGGACAGCAGAGCCCTAGCCTGTTGGCTCTGGTGGGGGGCAGGGACCTCTGGCTTGTTGACAGCTATACCCCAGCACCAAGCACAAGGCCTGGTCCATGTGGATCTTCCATAGGACCGAATGGGAGTTCCCATTGAGGCTCAGTGGAAACGAATCTGACTAGTATCCATGAGGGCACAGGTTCGATCCCTGGCCTCGCTCAGTGGGGTAAGGATCCAGGGTGCCATGAGCGGTGGTGTAGGTCACAGACCCGGCTCGGATCTGGCATTGCTGTGGCTGTGGTGCAGGCCGGCAGCTCTAGCTCCAATTCAACCCCTAGCCTGGGAACCTCCATGTGCCGTGAGTGCAGCCCTACAAAAAAGACACACACACACACACACACACACACACACAGGACTGAATGACTGAATGAATGACTTGAGTAAACAAAAAGGAAAATGTCTTATAGATTATAACACACCTCAGTGTCACATATTATCATGGAAAATATCACCATCTTATCTTCCTGGCTAGGCCACTGGTAAGAGGTAGCCATACCTCACGTCAGATCCTACCTCTGCCACTTGCTGGCTGTGTGGACATGGAAAGTGACCTAACACCTCTGAACCTCGCATGTCCCGCTCATCCTCAGGGATGCTGTTAGGCAACCACAGAAGGGCTACTCAATCACTGGGAGTTTGTTCCTCCCTCTCGGGCGTTAGAGAAGACCATAGATCACCTGACACATCCTACAAGGAGAGGAAGTGAATTTGGACGAATTCCCCAAAATCCCAACAGGAAGGTTCCTCTCTAAATTCAAAGCCCTAATGAAGTGACAACCCATCAGCCTTGGGCTCAGACACACAGCTGCTCCCTGACATCAAGGGAGCCTAACAGGGAGGGAACTCAGCCACAGTGCCAGGGAACGCAAGGGCTCTGAGGGGGCCTGCAGGAAACAGAGGACTCAGCTTCAAGAGACCAAAAGTCGGTACCACCCAGACTCCCCCATTTCCAGGGACCGGGGCCTGGTGCTCTCCCCACCCCTGCCCCAAGCCTGAGTACCCCAAGAAAAGCACAAGAAATGACCCTTAAAATTGCACAACTTGCTGAGTTTCCAAGTGCCAAGTGGGCTGGCACAGAATGCCAGTCTGTTTAGGTGTCTCCTGGGCCAGGGGACTGATCCGAAGCAGGTTAGAGCCCAGAGCGGTTACTGTCCCCACCTACCTCGAATTTCTCCCCTTCCGCAGGGTCCTCACATCCTGGCATTGCCAACAACGGGTCTGGAAGGCGATGGAGCAGAGTCAGAAAGTTTCTTCTGACATGTAAGTGCCCGTCCCGCAGACCACCCGGAGGACAAGGCCAAGATGCCAGGCCCACGTGGCTGCCTGAGCCACTCCTGGCCTCTGGGATGTGGGAATGTCCAGGCTCAGGCCCGGCAGGGGCTCGGGAATCAGGTCTGCGTGTGGGGACAGCACAGAAAGAGACAATCCTCAGGGCACCCCAGGTCGGCAAGGCAGCCATTGACCTCAGGGCGGGGCCCCCGAAGCTCAGCCCACCATGAGCCAGAGGTCAGGGGAGCCGAACCACATGGGGTCAGGCCATAACCCTCTCCAACCAGATAAATAAAGGTGTCATGTATTCTAGGGCCGGCATTCTAGCAGGTGCTTGCAAGAAGTCCCTGGACCTAGGGTCTGATCACAGCCTGGGGTGACACCTGTCACAAAACACTGATGTTGCTATGTAGGAACAGGGGGAGGGGCAGCATGTCTGGGCAGAAGGTGGTGTGTATGCACCTCTCAGGGGCCGCAGTCTTCGCCTGGCCACTTTCAGGTGCTTGGTCCGGCCCAGGTCCTCCCCAAGCAGGTAGTACCAGCCGCTGATCTCCTGTCACAAGAGAAAGCATGACATGCTCAGAGGAGCTAGAGGGCACAGGTCAGGCAGTCATCAATCCTCCTCAAGAAGCAGCAGCTGGAGAGCCTCCCTCAGAAGCAGCCTCTCTCCAGAGACAAGACACTCCAGCCCCCCACCCCAAAGGAGCCTGCACTTCCAGGAAGCCCTCCTTGATGCTCCAGGCAGAGCTGGTCCTCCCCTCTGCCCAATTCTCACCACTTCTTGTTCCCAGAGAATAAGTCTACTCACGAGCCTGCCTCCCCACAACTCCAGGCTGTATACAGGCTCTATGATGTGCCTAGCACTGTGCCTGGCATGCAGTAGGAGCCAAATAAATGTTGACAGAACAGAAGGGGGAAGCCAGAAAGTAGGCCTCCTGAGGGTCCTGAACGGCGCGGGAGCATCTTCTCCCACTAGGGAATGAAGCTGAGGCTGAGGCTGTGGTTAAAACCAGAGATTTGGGACCTACGGGTAGAATAAAGGGTCCTCAATCACCTTCCCCAGACTTGACTTCCAGGACACAGAGCTGGGTGGCAGGGCCACCTGGCACCTGCATGCAGCAGGCCATCAGGACATCTCCAGGGATGTGCAAGAGGAGCACTGCCTCTCCCTGTCTTCAGAAGCCTCCAATGTGGGGAATGCAGTCCGACAGAGATGGGTAAGGGACTGGCTACCCAGAGGGAGGGGCCCCTAGATCCCAGAGTCTTTACCCGGCGGAAGGAAAGCTCCACAAAGGACACTCTGAGCACCTGCCAGGCCCAGAAACACGAGACCTGATAGACAACATCAAGGTCATCCCTGGAATAGACCATGAGAAGCACCTGGCCCTCATCCTCCAGGGCAGGGCATGCTCTGAGCTCTGAGGGACCTGCCAGTGTCCTTAAGGATGCAGGCCAGACCCAGAGCCGCCTGGCAAGACTTGGAGCTGCCTAACAACTGGTCTCTGATAAGAACGAGCCAAGACGGGGACCCTTGGTCACACAGGTGACAAACAGTTGCTATCAAGCCACAGGGCACTTCTCTCAGTGGGGCACCGTCTCACAGTCAGAAGCCCCGCCCAAGGCCTGCCTGTACCAGGTCTGGCCTAGGTGGCCTGATGCCGCCAGAAGCTTCCCTAGGACCCACCTTGTCCGGAGCCAGGAGGGACTTCACCCCGAAGCTCATGCAGCCGATGAATCCACTCTGTCTGGGAGAATAAGAGAAGCACAAGTCAGCATCTTTTCACTGGGCTATCTCAGGAGGTCGGCAGACGAATGCAACACAGGTTTGCCTGACGCACTGCAGTTCACAAAGCACTCTTACCTGCATCATCTCATTTGATCTTTCCAACTTTGTGAGTTAGGCTGGAGCAGATTTATTCTCTCCACCTCACAGATTAAAAAAAAAAAAAAAAAATGGAGGCTAAGTTGATCTCCTTCCCAGGTCACAGAACTAGTTAGTGGTAGAGTCTCATGGGAAACCAACCACAGAAGCTCAGCGCTACCTCATAAGCTTGAGCTGTTCTGGTGCTGGGAGGCTGAAGAACTGGTCCCCAGAGGGAATTTCAACTCCCACATTGGCTGGTGATATTCGATCCCAGAGAGAAGTTATGGGACCTCAAGCTCAAGAAGCTTTGTCTTAGGTCCAGGTGGGACCTGGGCAGTGCTTGGACATTTCCAGTTCAAGGTTCAAACCAAGGTGACACACAAAAGTCACTGAGACCAACACAAGCTGGCAGTAGGCATTAGCCAGGGTCAGGATGCACGGCGATGTCACGCTCAACCAACAGGCTGAATTCAGTTGGGTCTTTCTTGACTAAAGGTAATCAAAGTTTCTAAAAAAGCATCCATCACTGAGTCTCAATGTCCAGGCTTCAGAGACTGATTGATATGTGGAAGCTCTCAATAATGATGAGAAGATTAATATCAATGAAATGCAAACATCATCTTGCTATTGTGAGGCAAAAGCAAGTTTACAAATCTGTGATTTAATGAGAAAGATATCCACTAGGAGCTCCTGCTTCAGCGTGGTGGGTTAAGGGTCTGGTGTTGTCATAGCTGAGGCATAGGTCATAGCTGCTGCTCAGATTCAGTCCCTGACCTGGGAACTTCCATATGCCACGGATATGGCCAAAAAAAAAAAAAAAGGAAAGAAAGATGTCCACCAAAATATTAACAATGGTTGTATCTGTATCTGCTGAGTGGGATTAGAAAGGTTTTTGTTTTCTCCTTTGGGTTTTTAGTACTTTTAAATCTTCACAGGGAACAAGCACTACTTTGGGAATTAGAAAAGCAAAAACCAGTATACATGTATTTGAAAGTACTTCTTTCCTACCACATCTTTCTCCATCCCAGCACCTCTTAGAGTTGCTTTTTTGCCTTCTGTTCTCTTCCTTCTTGGCACATTCCCAACTTGGGCCCCTACAGAGGTTGGTTTAATAGCTATCAATCAAGAAACAATAAGGAGAGTCTGGAGAAAGCTGTCCGCCCACCCATGCCTGCCCCGGTCGAGGACCAGTGGTTTACGATGTCTTTATAAACACATTTTGTTTGGATTCTCAAGAAAGAGGGGCAGCTCACCACCCAACAGTCCTAAGGAAAATAAAACCAGCTTCTTACAGGCAGCCAAGCCAAGCATGGAACAGGACTGCAGAATGCTGGGAATCGGTTCTCAAAACTGGCGCCTCTGCCCTGCAGATGCACGCTCTGCACCAGGCCCTGCCTCACCAGCTACTTGCACTCTGCTCCTCCCTCTGCGCTCTCTCCACGCCTCCCTCTCCTGCAGCCTAGGCGCCCCCTTCCCATCATACAGGCCATATGAATCATCTACCCATAGACGACAGTGCAGTCACCCCATTAAAGTGACCTTTCCACATCTACCTCCCCACCCACCACCGAAAACAAATACTCCTCCCTCCGGGGACGCAGACAAGTCAGCACGAATGGAGGGGCAGCTGCAGTGACCAACACAAATGGCAGACACTGTCCTGAGCTGCCATTCCAGAAAAACCTTGTCAAGACTTTGCCAAAGTCCTCATCACTGATTTAATTTCGTCTGTTGACACATTCGAGAGCAACCCAGCTGGTATCTAGGTGCCCACCCTGCCTTGCTGTACACTTTTCTTTCACTCTGGGCATGGCTGTAACTTTTGAAATCTCCAGGCACAGTGCTTTAGCTGTAATAAAACCTGCCTCTCCCTGTCTTCAGTAAGTGGAATTTTCATTCCCTGGTGCTTAGAGAATGATAAACGGTTAATAGCCTCTGGTGAGCCTTGCTTCCTGCTAAGGGGCCTCCAATGATTTCATGATAATTCGGGCCAAGCAAACTGTCACAGTTAATGTCCATAAGCAGGAATCTCTCTCTAAATGTTCTTTGGTTAGCTACTTCTGAAGCCTGCTTTTGAAAACCTTCGGAAGAAGACAGACGTCTTTTACACGCAACCTGAGTACTTGACATTATACCAGGCAGGTAATAAACTTGGGAACTGGTGCTCATCCTGGAGAGCACCCGAAATTTCGCTAGTCACCGAGTGTCAGGGGCCAAGCCTTGGGTACTTCTGAATGCTGAACCCCGAGCTCAGGGGCTGGTGCCCTCGGTGAGAGCTTGACAAATGGATGCATCCATCATATCCATGTTGGCAGGCAGTGGGCAAGGAGCCACAGCATTAAGGAAACAGGACAAATATGCAGGAATTTAAATAGTAGTTCAAGACAGCAATAAAAGGATGTCACTCGACAGGGCGAGATTGACAGATGAACAGGCCAGGCAACAAATGCTGAAAGCTCAGAGAGGCAAGAAGGAGTTTAGGACTTAGATGCTCAAAGAAGGCCTCAAGAGTTTAGCCAGAGAGAATGAAAGGAAGGGCATTTCAGGCAGAGGGAACAGCCAGTACAGGAGCTCGGAGGTAAGGCTTCAGGGAACAGTCATGGGATATAGTACAGCCAGCCCTCCATAAGCAAGGATGTAGAACCTGTGGATACAGAGGGCTGACTGTACTACACTGCTTTATAAAAGGGACTTGAGCATCCACGGATTGTGGTATCTTTGGAGGGCCTGGAACCAACTGCCCTCAGACACCGAGGGATGGCTGTACCTGGCTCAGCTTACTTCTGCATGCAGGGTAGGAGACCCACTACAAAACAAAAATGCATTATTTTGAGGGAGTGCACTTTAATTCTCTCTCTCAGGGGCCTTAATCTATTTCTGTTACAGAGTCATCCCATTTAATCTCAATTTATTTTTAATTTGATGGCTGAAATTGCACACATATTTTTCCATTCATTTTTTTTCTTTCCTTAGACTCAGTCCCCATCTCTGGTCACAAGCTCTCTACCATTACAGCGCTGTACTTGGCACTGAGGTCCTGTTTATAAAACATATTAAAGGAAAGAGCACAGAGCACCCAGGATGGTGTGTGACACATAGCAAGCAGCCTCTCCATATATGTAGCTACTATTAGCGTAAAAGACTATGTTCATCAAACATATACTGTGTGTGTGTTATGGTTTTTTAACTTGGTACAAAACACTATCATTCTAAGATTGTCCTCTGACCGTAAGTTCTGAAAATGCTATGATCGATACCAGAAGCTTCAGTTTCATCCAACAAAACTTTTAAATAGCTGAGTTCCACAGTCAACAATATTAAGGAGTTTCTGTTACTTCATAATGTGATAATGGCATTGTGGTCGTTTTTTTAAGCCGTCTTATAGAGAGATACATAGCTGAGATGAGATCATGCCTGAGATTTGCTTTAAAATAATCCACTGGAGGAGTTCCCGTCGTGGCGCAGTGGTTAACGAATCCGACTAGGAACCATGAGGTTGCGGGTTCGGTCCCTGCCCTTGCTCAGTGGGTTAACGATCCGGCGTTGCTGTGAGCTGTGGTGTAGGTTGCAGACGCGGCTCAGATCTTGTGTTGCTGTGGCTCTGGCGTAGGCTGGCGGCCACAGCTCCGATTAGACCCCTAGCCTGGGAACCTCCATATGCCACAGGAGCGGCCCAAGAAATAGCAATAAATAAATAAATAAATAAATAAATAAATAAATAAATAAATAATAATAATCCACTGGAGGCGGGGAAAGCGAGTGAGGCCCCTAAATGAAACAAAATTGGCCATATATTGATAACTGATCAAGCTGGGCTATGAATACATGAGGGCTTATCCTAGAAGATGTTTTAATTTCTTAAAAACTCACAGAACCTGCAAGCTTGAAAGAAACCTGAGCGACCACTGCGTTTGAGAGGTGAGGAAGCCGAATGTCCAGAGCGGGGAGGGGACCTATCCACAGACTCACAGCGAGTGAAGCTAAGCCCAAACCTACTGCTCTCAGGCCTGGTTCTCAGCTCCCATTGCGGTCACCACGTGAGCGGGAACCATCCAGCCCTTCCCCAGGACTTCTTTGCAGATCATCCTGTTTCTCCGACACAAATTTACAGCCATCACTGGGAGGATCATGAGAATTCGAGAAACAGGTGCTTCCCTTTTACCTCCCATCAGTTTCAAAACATAACTGCCACATATTCAGCTGGATGCTTTGTATATAAACCACATCATAAATGCTGTGAGAAGTGGCCTGAGGCCTGAGACACAAGGGTACTGACAGAAAGTGGCTTGGAGCCCTTTATCACCTGTGTGAGCCGGTCAGGGGAACTGTCATGTGGTTATGAGTATGTGAGTTTGGTGCCAGGCTGTGCATCTTGTTTACACCACATCCTGGCTGTGTTACCTTGGGCAAGTTACTTAACCTCTCTGTGTCTGTAAAAGGGTGACAGAAAGAACGCCTACCTTATATGGTGTTGTGAGGACTAAATTAGATAATGCGTGGAATATGCTTGATGTCCACACTCTTAGTGGACATCAAGTGCTTAATAAACACAATCTATTATATAACCTCGGGCGAGTTCCTTAGCCTTTGTAAATCTCTTCTCTGAAGTGAGGGACGATAACAATCCCTACCTCTCAGGGTCATTATGAGGATTAAACGAGATAAAGTACATAAAGTGCTTGGCACAGAGAAGGATTCGTGAATGTTTGTTTCCTTCCTTCTGTAATTGTCCTTCATGTCATTAAGTTGAATGTCCGTCCCTCAGAGGAGGACAATTTGGGTTGAGAGTGTTGAGCAGGGCCGAAGTTTCCGGCCATCGCCCCATCTCCTCCAGCTCAGAGGCCTTCTCACTCAGAGATGGATCGATATTCTGCCTCCTCACCCGCGGAAGCCGGCCCCTGTGGTGCTGGCACCTTTGGCAGGGCCATCTGTTCAGAGCGCAGGCCTGCCTGAGCCTGCTCTGTCCCTCCTGAGCCTTGGGTTGGGACTGTGACCACGAGCTTGACTGTGTTTTGTTTAAAAAGGAATCTCACTTTCCCAAAATAGGCAACAAGTGGAGACACTGCCTCTGTCACGCTACCTCACTGGGTGCTGACTCACTTTCCCCGGCCTCACTCTCTTTTCCAAAAACCGCCAACTGCATTGCTGCTTCGTCTCCCGTAGGCTCTGCCCAGCTCGCTCTGGTCTCACACAAGAGCGGGTCAAAGTGGAGGGAGGGAGGGAGGGAGCAGAGGAAGCGGCCGCTCCCGCAGTTTGGTGTCTGCCTCGGGCACCTGCTCCCCTCTTCCCGCCTCCATCCAGGGGGCTCTTCAGGTGCCAGGCGCCCTTCTACCTCTCTGCCACCCCTGTCTCCGTCAGGGCTTCCCTTCCTGTGTTCATCCCTTCAAGACTGGATCCTGACCCTTGGTCCTTGGCACCCATTGTCTTCCTGGGTGGCCTCACCTGTTCAAAATTTCACCCACTACCGTGGCAGCCAGGGCTCCCACCGCTCCACCGTGGCCACAGGCCTTTCTCCCCCGAGCTCCAGGTCAGTAAAGGCAACCTCCTACAAGCGCTCAACGGGCTGCCGTCCAGGCACTGCCATCTCACCATATCCCAAGCCGGCCCTTGCCCCTCCAGCACACTCTGGCCTAGCTGGAGACATCGCCAGCTACCCAGAAGCTATCCTTGGCTTCTCCCACTGCTCTCACAGCCAAATCACCACCAAGTACTGTTGGTTTCATCTCCTAAATATATCTGAATCTGTTTCTCTCCCCTCTATCCCTAAATCATCTCTCTCACAGATCACCAGAATCTCCCAGCTCCTCCTCCACCTTCCAAAGGCCCTCCGGAATGATACACACCTCTGTCATCCCTTGCTCAACACCCTTCAGTATCTCCCCATCACCAGGGTCCCAAACACCAAGCTGGCTGCATGAGAGTCACCCTGAGAACATGGGTGAATGCAGATTCCTAGGCCTCGCCCATGAAAATCTGGACTTAATCAATCCGATATGACACCTGGGCACCTGTGCTCCTCACAAGCATCCCGGGTGAGTCTGAGGCACAGCCAGGATTGAGAACCACAGGCCCTTTGGAGAAAACTCATACTCCAGAGAAAACCTATGCAATCATCTGATGTGCTTTACGCCAACCTCGTCATCTTATCGTCGGCCAGCCCCTACTCTGTAACTGACCCCCCAGCAATAAAGAGTTTGCAGATCCCTCCCCATTCCTGCCCCTTCTGTCCAATCCAGGGTCAAGACCGAAGATCCCAGGGTCTAAATGCCTGGGCTCCCATCTTGGCTCTACAGTTAGTTCACTAGTCATGGGACCTGGAGCAGGTTACTCCCTTTCTTAGTTGCAGTTTCCTTTTCTGGAAACTTAAGACAAAAACACACTTTTCTTGGAGTTGTTTGAAGAACCAAATGAGATAATGCACTGTTAACCCTTGGCTTGTGGTCAACACCCAGTACATGGTTGCTCTCATCATCGAGGCCGTGTCCTTCTCCTCACCCCCAGCCCCCAAGTCTCTGTCAGTGGTCCTCTCCTGAGCAGGACAGTCTCTGATTGGCCCCACGTGTCCCCAGCACCTGTGACAATGTTGCCACTTGGTTTTGGTCTTGGTTTTTGTCTTTTTGCCTTTTCTAGGGCCGCTCCCGCAGCATATGGAGGTTCCCAGGCTAGGGGTCTAATCGGAGCTGTGGCCACCGGCCTACACCACAGCCACAGCAACGTGGGATCCGCATCTGCAACCTACACCACGGCTCACGGCAATGCTGGATCCTTAACCCACTGAGCAAGGCCAGGGATCGAACCTGCAACCTCATGGTTCCTAACTGGATCCACTAACCACTAAGCCATGATGGGAGCTCCAATGCTGCCACTTGGATAGCTAGGAAATGGCAGCCCGACCGATGAGGTTTAAAGCACCCTCAGCACCATTCCATGATAACAAGGAGACGCTCTACTGAAAGACAAACCCTTCATTATAAAGGATGAGGAAGGCTCTACTTTAAAAGCATACTGGCTATCAACTTTAGGGTACCAAAAAGCCTTGAGCCCCCAAATGTTTCCTGGGTCTAAGTTGATGAGCTTAACTGATTTTCATTCACCTCTGCCCTTCTCCGGTCCCATCTGGCTCTACGATAGTTGGACAAATGTTACTGGCCACAGAGTCCCCCAGATTTCTTGGGCTGAAAGAGCCCCTGCTGCTCACAGGGGACCATGCAGTCAAGTGGCCTCAAGCCCTTCCTTTAGCAGCCAGCTCTCCCCCGCACTACCTCCCCTGCTCTGTAGCAGCTGCCCTCACCAGTGACCACATCTGCTTCCTGAGTCCTGGGCTGCCTGAAAGATCAGCCTGCTTGCATCCTCCTACACGAAATGCTGGGCCTCCTAAAACCGGCTGCCTCACGGCAGCCTTAAGCCACCAAGCATATTCCTGCCTCCTCGCCTCTGCCCCTGGTGTGCTCCTGGCCTGAAGTGCCCTTTCCAACCTTCTCTCTTTGTCTTATTGGCAAGCTCTGACCTAAGCTCAAAATCCCACTTTCTGCATGAAGCCTTCCTGGATCACCCCAGCTTGTGATGAATTCTTTTTCTTCCACACCTACTGTCCTATCATTCATTTCATTCTTCTATTCAGTCAAAAATCACCGAACATCCACGTGTGAGTCACTGGGTACAGAGGTAGCTAAGAGAGAAATGGCCCATTTTTTCATGGAGCTTCTACATCTGTGGAACTGAGCCTTTGGGTGTTGCTACTGTGCTGTTTCTCCGTGAAGAGCCTGGTGTCCCCTCCTGAAAGTAGGTGCCTTGAGAGCAGAAGCCACTTGTAGGCTGGCTGCCATCCCCAGTGGCCAACACAGTATCTTGTTGATACCAAGGACCCGGCACACGCACCTTGGTGAACACGATCCTTGGGATCACCTACCTGGAGGGACAGGAACTCAGCGGGGTGGCAGTCTCTCAACTTTAGTACCGCCACTACCATTCATTTATCCCACAAGCACTAACGGAGCTCCTGCTGGATGCTGGCCACCTGGCTGCCGACCCTTAAGCCCAGAGCAGGGTCTCTCCGCGAGCTGAGCAGCTCTCCTCACCTGGAGCCACCAGCCCTGTTCCACACAGTGACCAGAAGGCGCTTCTGCTCGTCTTCCTCTTGGACAGGCCTGCAAAGCAAACCAGACAGTCAGAGCTCCAGTCCAGACCCACAAAGTCCATCCTAACAGCAGATTTTGGAAATAAGCTGAATGTCCAACCATAAGGGGCTGGTTAAATAGAGCACAAAGAGTGTGGGAGGTGAGTATTTATATTCATAAGCGAGTTTACATTATATTGTTAAGGATGAAAAGGAGGTTACAACAACATTATAGAACAATGTCACCTTTGTAAACACACTCCCACACAAATTCAAAGATGCGAAAAGAAAATACCACAAAACCTGTATCAGTGGGTAGCAGGACTAGAAGTGTTTTCTCTTTCCTTCTTTTGTTTACCCGTATTTTCTACTTCTGCTACAATAAGCAAAATCACCTTGTGTATTATGGAAAATAACAAAATATTATTAATTTTCACTAATAAGAAAAAACAAAATGTCCATGACCTTCCCACGGGCCCCAAAGTTTGAGGGCAAGGGAAAGAAAGAATAATAACAAGAACACCCGACACTCTGTGTTACACTGTAATATGTACACTTCTGCTCTCTGAGATCAGGACTCTTCCTAGCCCCCTCTTACAAACAAGGAGGCTCAGAGAGGTGAGCAAGTTGGGGATGGCTGGGTAGGGAGGCCAAACAGCCCCTCAGCTTGGAAAATTCCTTCTGCTCAAGGAGCAAGCTTGGCCCAAGGCACAGTGGGAAATTGCCGACTTTTTTCAGGAGCTGCCAGCCTCAGGCTGGGCATTTTAGTTATGAGAACCAGCCACATGATACCTTATCACTGTGGCCTTGCTGCTGGGCCGGGTGCCAGGGATGCAAAGACACAAGTGAATGAGAAAACAAAGACATCCTTTCGAAGGCATTGTTTTTTCTGCTTAGATCTGGTCCTAGATTTGGCAAACAGAGCTGCTTCCAGATAAAGATCCCTTCCCTCTCCTCTCGAGGGCCCAGCTGCCCCAGACTCTTACAAGAAGAAGTGCTCATGGAAGACCGGGTCTCTGCAGTCTGGGATAGTCTGCGTCTTCTGGCGGCCCAGCCGATTATCTTCAGGGATCAAAGAAATCTCGAATAGGAGAGAAGCAAGCATTAGCTGATCTCAAAGCCACATGATCACCCAAGCCCGAGGCCAACTCTGCACATCTCCAAGTTAAAGCCTCCCCAGTGCCCTTCAAACTGGCCTCTGCAGAGCACCTAGTGGTGTCCCCAGTCAGATGCTGGGAAAGAAGGAAGAGCCCAGGACTGGAGGCACTGGTGTCAGAGGCCAGGAGAGGGCCTCAGAGCGGGGGAACCAAGGAGGCAGCCACAGGCCCAGGCAGAGATAGGGTACAACTTGACCGCCTCTGCTCTTCCTCCAAACAGAGAGCTTCCCCCGCCACCACCCCCCAGCACCAGTCTCTTCTAAGTTCCCAGCAGCTGCTGAGGGCTCCCTTCCCACAAGGCTCCCAGTCAGCCTCCAGGCCCCCAACCACGTTCTCATTCCAGCACCATACATCCCCAGCCTCAGGTTCCCACCCTGCTTCTGACCTTGTCCTGGTCCAGAAGGGCCTCCCCTGGGGGCTTGGGGAAAAACGCCCACACCTGACATCTGACTGTCACCCTCTGGGAGGTGCCTGGCCTTGGACTTGGGCTGGAAGTAGGCCCCTGCCCCTGTGAGGCCTCTATCTTCATAGCCAAGCTTCCACTCAGATGGATCTTCCAGCCTCAGAGACATTCCCTCCACTCCACCACCCAAACCTGCCATCCTGCCTCTAGTCTCGGGGGAGGGGAGCCGTGAAGATGTTGCTTTTCACGAGAGGGTGTGGGACTGCCATGGATTTCCGGCATCCACTCACTCGCTCACGGTGCCCACCCACAGGGTGACGCACAAGATCACCCAGAAGATTCCTGCTCTTGTGGGAAGCCCTAGGGACCGAGCCAGGCTAAGGGAGGGGGTCTGTCTCAGCTCAGGGCCTCATCACTAGGCCTTACGAATGGCTGCTGACCAAACAGGTAACCGTAGCTGCCACCTCGAATGGCACCAGGCCCACATACGTGCTGAGACCTTGGAACTCAGTCCTATGATGTGGCCCCTCACTACCCCCACCCCCCGCCCCTCACTACCCCCACCCCCGCCCATCACACCCCCACCTCCAGGCATCATATACCTTCACGTAGGAATCACAGGCGCCAGGTTCCTTGCTCATCAGATCTTTGCCTTCTATGACTAAACAGAGAATTACAATGTTGGGGTGAGGAGTTCCTGTCATGGCTCAGTGGTTAACGAATCTGACTAGGAACCATGAGGTTGCGGGTTTGATCCCTGGCCTTGCTCAGTGGGTTAAGGATCCGGCATTGCCGTGAGCTGTGGTGTAGGTCACAGACACGGCTCAGATCCCATGTTGCTGTGGCTCTGGCGTAGGCCAGTGGCTACAGCTCCGATTGGACCTCTAGCCTGGGAACCTCCATATGCCACAGGAAGTGGCCCTAAAAAAGGCAAAAAGACAAAAAAAAATGTTGGGGTGAGAGGGAAGGATCATCACCAGGCTCTTTATCTGCAATAAGAACCACTGGACGTCGGCCCCTCTCTGGTCTGGCCCACTGCCACCAACGCCCACCATCAGGCAGCACCTGCACTGAGACATTATATGGGCGTTCAATGCCCTGAATCCCACTGCTGGAAGGGAATGTAAAATCTGTTGAGTCCAACCCCTCAGTCAGCGGGGAAAATGAGGCTATGAGGAGGGCCCAGAGAAAGTAAGAAACTTGCTCAAAGTCACGGAGCAATGGGAATGACAGAGCTGGGTTCAGATCCCTGTCTCTGACTCCCAGTCCAGTGCTCCTTCCACCACACAAGGCTGCCTCCTGGGATGGAGGGGCCGAGCTGGAGAACTTAGCCTGCCACTTACCAGCCATGTGAGCCAGAGCAAGTTGCTTCACCCCCGAGACTGACTCTGCCATTTGGTCAGGCGTCAGTGACAACAATAGGTTGGTAATAATAACATCCACTCACATGGTAGTTGTGCAGATCAAATGAGATGATATGCTTAAGAGGCTTAGCAGAGTGCCTGGCAAATAAGTACTTGCTCAACAAAGGTTTGCTAAAGGAAACAAGAATAAATAAAGACAAGGAAGAGGCAGGGGTGGGGTGGAGGTCTGGCCATGAGAGTAGGTATGGCTTGTTTGCCTGAGGTCTGTAGAAATCAGACAGTGGAGGCTTTCCTGTCCTGGCTCAGTGGTTAATGAAATCCGACTAGGAACCGTGAGGTTGCGGGTTTGATCCCTGGCCTTGCTCAGTGGGTCTGGCGTTGCTGTGAGCTGTGGTGTAGGTTGCAGACACGGCTTGGATCCCGCATTGCTGTGGTTCTGTTGTAGGCCAGTGGCTACAGCTCCGATTCCCAGCTCCCTAGCCTGGGAACCTCCATACGCCGCAGGAAGGATCCCAAGAAATGGCAAAAAGACCCCCCCCCCCCAAAAAAAAAAAATCAGACAGTGGACCTGAAAGAAGCTGAGCCTCTTTTCTATTTTCTTTTCTGATCAGTTTAGAACGAGCCCTTGGGCTTGGCTCAGATGGAGCCCTTGTAGTCTGAAGCGTGAGGCCTGGGAAGCCAAAGGAGAGAGGACAACGGCCTGGAAGGGATGAAGGGCCTGAGACTGGGGAGAAGCCAAAGCAAACTGTGCAGGACAAATGGACTGGGGGAGGCCAAGATGCACTTTGCAAAAACTGTTTGCACAGCTGGAGTCAGGCTCTGGCAGGCAAAGAACTCCCCTCTGCTGGTCCTTGGGAACTTCACCCTGGGCTCCCCAAGGCCAGGACCGGAGGGCCCTGGTCGCCTGCTGGCCTACTCTGCCTGGTATCCTAGTTACTGCTCCTATGTGCATCCTTCCTGTGGGTGTGGTTCTTGAGGGCAGGGTCCAGGCCTGATGAACCCCTGGGTCTCCCTGGCCCCCCGTGGATGTGAGGCAGGCATGCCCCCCCCCCACTACATGCCCTGTCTTCTGAAGAAAAAAGAACAGAGTGACACAATGTAGTCAGAACTGTGATGAGGACCCAGAGGAGGAAGCAACAAACTCGCCCTGCAGAGGGGTCAGGGGGCGACTCCTGGAGGTGAAAAATGAGGCAAATGAGCCTTCCCCCCACATCTTAATGAGATTAAAGCCAGGATATTTCTTACAAAGTCAGAGTAAGGAAGACTTACTTTTCAAAGGGAGTTCAAAAAGCAGGCAGGCTCAGACACAAGGAACAGTGGGCGCAGAGGCAGAGACATGAGCAAGCATGATGCATTCAGAGGTGAGGGTGGGGGTTACATAACCAGACAGAACAAGGTGGAGGGTGGGTGCCTTAAACAGAAAGAGCCAGGGAGGCTGGAGAGATAGGCAGGGCTTGCTGGGCCAAACACAAAGAGTGCGGCCACCACAGAAGTGGTGTGTGGTGTGCTGGATGGAAGGACGGACAAATGATAAATGGCAGGTCAGGTATAAAACCCTCTGGGTGGGACCTCAGACCTTCATGGTCTGGCCCCAACTGATCCCTCCACACCTTCCTGTGCAGTGCTCTCCTGTGCAGCATGCTCTCTCTGACCCCCGGGCCTTTGCACTTGCAGCTCCCCATGTGTGGAGAACCTGGCCTGCCATCTCCCCTCTGCCTGGCTCAGGCCCGTTCCTCCCTGAGGATGGAGTGTGGACATCACTCCCGCTGCCAACTCCTCTCTGCCATCCTATCAGCACCATCTTTTAAACTCAGGTGAGTACTCTTCCTTGGCATCCCAGACCTTAGCCCACGGCCAATGCTCAAGCCCTATTTTGGGAATTTATGGTTTTCTATCTCATTTAACAAACACTAATACAGGGCTTGCCACATGCTGGGCTCTGTCCTAAGTGCTTTACTAGTATTAACTCCTTTAATCCTTGGCACAACCCTTAAGATCGGTACTAATCTCACCATTCAGCAGGTGAAAAACCAAGCTTGCTTTTAGGTCCCTTGGGAAGACAAGTATCAGAGCCAGGTTTCCGACGCGAGCAGCCCAGTGACACTAGGCTGCTATCAATGAACCCATGACAAGAAAAAGAGAAAGAGAGAAGAAAGGAGGGAAGGCCCCCTGCTCCATCAGGCCAAGGACAACGCATAAGTGCTGGGGACAGCTCCTGCCTGCTGTGGACTCTGCCTGCATCCAGGCAGGACAGGGCAAGGTCTCTAGATGGCCTCCTAAGTGAAGAGCCACTTTTTTCAATGGACACTTGGGCAGGATACTATACAAAGATGAAAAAGAGGCCTTGGCCACAGGGACGGGGCCACCTGTCCCTGGCTCCATGCAAGAGGCTGAGTGACTCCCCCGCTCCCTGGTGAGCCCAGTCCCCAGCCATACTCACTGTGGAGCAGCAGGCCCCGGTCCTGAGCGTCAATGGACAGCTTCAGCTGACCTGGGGAAACAAGAGAGATCATGTCGCCTCGTCTCCTTGCTGGATGAAAAATGGAGTAAGAGGGATGAGAATGTCCTTGAACAGATGGAAGGACTGGGGAGGAATCATAAGCTATTACAATAAGGACAGGATGTCAAAGTCATTCTCCTCCTCGCTGCAAAACACCCAGATATTGGAGTTCCATCGTGGCGCAGTGGTTAACGAATTCGACTAGGAACCATGAGGTTGCAGGTTCGGTCCCTGCCCTTGCTCAGTGGGTTAACCATCCGGTGTTGCCGTGAGCTGTGGTGTAGGTTGCAGACACGGCTCCGATCCCACGTTGCTGTGGCTCTGGTGTAGGCCGGTGGCTACAGCTCCGATTAGACCCCTAGCCTGGGAACCTCCATGTGCTGCGGGAGTGGTCCAAGAAATGGCAAAAAGACAAAAAAAAAAAAAAAGAAGGGAGCTCAGAAGCCACTAGCTAAGCCTCCTCACTGCATCAATACTTTCAGGGGTGGTTTCCCAGCCGAGGCTTACACCCCCCGCCGCACCTCCTCACTGCTTTACAAGGCAGACCAGGTCAATGCTCAGGAGCTCTCACTACTGACAGTCAGGAAAGTTGTTGCATCCACATCATGGTGAGGCTAGACTGCAGAGGTAAGGATCCTGGGCTTCAGTCAAGAGTCTATGACTGGGGGGGCGGCGGGGTTGAGGGGCTTGGCCAAAGCTCTCCAGCTGGGATAAACAACTAGCTTTGTTCTGGGAATGCACTAACAACACAAGGATCTAGGATGAGTGAGTCCAGGGAAAAGCAAAAGGAAAGAGAGCAGCTGCAGGCAGAAAAATCCTTCAAAGTCAACATTACTGCCCCCAGCTCTTCCACAGAATCTGACCTCTCTAAAGAAAAGCTAAAGAGCCTGTCTTTAACCGTGACATAGAGCCTTGCTACTCAAAGTGAGGTCCAAGAACCAGCAGCATGAGAAGTGTCTGATGATAGTTTAAAAATCAGCATCTCAAGCCCCAGCTCAGGAATACTGAATTCAGGTCTATAGCTTAACAAGATGCCCAGGGAGTTGCATGTCCATGAAAGGTCGACGAGCCCTGGACTAGCGGATGCTAAAGAGCTTCTGAACATGTTTCTAAGCTTGGAGAAGGCCCTCTTAAACAAGATACAGGAGTTCCTGTCGTGGCTCAGTGGTTAATGAACCCAACTAGCATCCATGAGGACAAGGGTTCGATCCCTGGCCTCACCCAGTGAGTTAAGGATCCAGCGTTGACGTGAGCTATGGTGTAGGTCACAGACATGGCTCAGGTCCCGAGTTGCTGTGGCTGTGTTGTAGGCCGGCAGCTATAGCTCCAATTTGACCCCTAGCCTGGGAACCTCCGTATGACGCTGGCGTGGCCCTAAAAGACAAAAAAAATAAAATAAAATAAAATAAAAATAAACAAGACACAAAATGCAGAGGGACAGGGAAAAGATAGATAAATCTGACTCCATAAGACTTTATAAGTGTCTCATAATTAAACATATTGTAAAAATTTATGAGACAACACAAAAGCACAAAGGAATTGGAAAATCAGAAATGATAAAATGGCCAATAAACACAAAAAAAGATGTTCAACCTGATAGAGATCTGAGACACGTAAATTAATAGTAAAATAGCAGAGTTCTAGTCATGGCTCAGTGGTTAACAAATCCAACTAGGAACCATGAGGTTGCGGGTTCAATCCCTGGCCTTGCTCAGTGGGCTAAGGATCCGGCATTGCCGTGAGCTGTGGTGTAAGTGGCAGACATGGCTCGGATCCCACACTGCTGTGGCTCTGGCGTGGGCCAGCAGCTGCAGTTCCATTTCTACCCCTAGCCTGGGAACCTCCATATGCCGCTAAGCGGCCCTAGAAAAGGCAAAAAAAAAAAAAGTAAAATAACATCTCCAATCTGATTGGCAGATAATCTAAAAGATGGTAATGTCAAATGTTGGTAAAGATACAGGAAAATAGATACACTCACACCCTGTTGGAGGAAGTGTACAGGGAGGGTCATTTCTGGCAATATCTATTAAATTTAAATGCTCTTACCCTTCAACCTAACAATTATACTTCCAGGTAACTGTCACAGATAAAAACTCAGGTGTGCACAAAGGCAGGAACTATAGCATTGTAAAAAAAAAATTGGAAATACCTGAAAAATTCATCAATATGGAAATGATCAAATGAACCACCTGTAGCTGTGTTGTGGAATAGTATGGTCTGATTTATTTATTCATTTATTTATTTATTTATTTTGCTATTTTAGGGCCGCACCCTAAAATAGAGGCATATAGAGGTTCCCGAGCCAGGAGTCAAATCAGAGCCACAGCTGCTGGCCTACACCATAGCCACAGCAACGCGGGATCCGAGCCACATCTGCAACCTACACCACAGCCCACAGCAATGCCAGATCCTCCACCCACTGAGCAAGGCCAGAGATTGAACCCACACCCTCATGGATCCTAGTTGGTTACACTAACTGCTGAACCACGAAGGGAACTTCCAGTATGGGCCAATTTAAAGAATGGAGGAGCACTGGATGTCCTGGAATGGAAACATTACCAAGATGGGTTTTTAAGCAGAACAAGCAAATACAGAGCAACACGTATGGTATGTATTTCTCTCTGTGTGTATATGTGTGTCAAATTAAAAACAGTGATCACCTCTAGGGAAAAGACTGGGAGTTGGAGTGAGGAAAGTCAAGAGGAATTTCGATCTATCACTGTTGTAGTTGCTGTAACTATACCAATATATCTATGACCTATAGCACTTCTATAATTAAAAATAAAGAGGTGGCGTTCCCCCTGTGGCACAGTGGGCTAAGGACCT
This sequence comes from Phacochoerus africanus, assembly GCF_016906955.1. Lineage (NCBI taxonomy): Eukaryota > Metazoa > Chordata > Mammalia > Artiodactyla > Suidae > Phacochoerus > Phacochoerus africanus. The sequence continues at coordinate 256,063,970 of NC_062545.1, read as the reverse complement.
GGGGTTGTCTCTGCAGCAGCTCAGACCACTGCTGAGGCACAGGTTCGATCCTCAGCCCAGAACCCTGGTTTTACGAATCCAGCGTTGCTGCAACTGTGGTGTAGGTCACAGCTGCAGATCGGATTCAGTCACTGGCCTGGGAACTTCTATATGCCATGGGTGCAGCCAAAAAAAAAAAAATATATATATATATATATATATATATACATATATATATACATATAAAGAAGAAAGAAAGAAAGAAGGGAAGGGAAAGAAAAGGGAAGAAAGAGCAAAAAGGAGGAAGCAACAAAGAGGGGGGAGGGGAAAATATGAAAATAATCAGAGGACCAGGACTGGAAAACAGGTGAAGAATAAGGAGCTGGACAGGTTTTTCCCCTGGCTTTTCCAATTTTTTTTTATTTTTATTTTTTGTCTTTTCTAGGGCCGCACCTGAGGCATATGGAGGTTCCCAGGCTAGGGGTCTAGTCAGAGCTGTAGCCGCTGGCCTACGACACAGCCACAGCCACTGCCACACGGGATCTGAGCTGCGTCTGCGACCTATACCACAGCTCACGGCAACACCAGAGCCTTAACCCACTGAGAGAGGCCAGGGATCAAACCCGCAACCTCATGGTTCCTAGTCGGATTCATTAACTACTAAGCCACGATGGGAACTCCTCCAATTTTTATATTTTAAAAGAAGACAATATAAAACAAAATATACAGGTCATCCTCACAGACACCCAGTGGCCCTCCAGCATGCGTATAGGAGAGAGACCACATTCCTCTCCCCCAAAGACATGTGGGAAACTCTTCTCTCAGTCAAACAGACTCCTCCTAGAACCTCAAGGAGCTGCTGGAGGGCCATACACTGGGGAGCCAAGGTCTACCCAGCGGTCATACACTGGGGAGCCAAGGTGGGGAGGGGAGGGCTTCCCAGCCTGCAGCAAACTAGCACATCAAGCAGAAAGCCCTGCATCTGCTTCATCCGTGACAACCCTATCTAGCAGTTCTCTGCCTCTGCTTGGTTACCTCCAGTGATAGGTTGCTCACTTCCTGTAGTGAGAGCCCTTTCCCTTTTGAGATAGCTCTGACTGTCCAGTGCTCCATCTTCATTGAGCCAAAAGGGGTCTCTCTGTAACTTGCATTGACTAGACCTCCCTCTGCAGTCTCTGGGCTCTTTCCTTTAGACCAAAGTCTAAAGTCCTTCTCCCATTCCCCATGGCACAGTGAGATATCCCTCATCGCCCCAACTGTTGCCTCTGTACACACCCCATGAAACTGAGCTGATGGTTAGGGGATGTGCTTTGTTGCTGCCTGGAGGATGGGCGGGGCAGAGAAGAGAACAGAGGGGACCAGAAAGGAGGGAAATTCCACATCTCATAGCTTTGCACTAGTCCACCAACCACTCTGACCTTGCCCTCATGTTTTGGGATGTTTAGATGTTCTGTGTGAATCGTTCTACATGTAGATGGGGTTTTGTTTGTTTTTTTTAACATGTTTGTGGGAGAAGGTGAGTGGCACATCTTACTCCTCTGCCATCTTGATCCCACCCTCCCCCTTTGAGGTGTTTAAACTACAGCCTCAAGCAATTCAGGCTCCAGCAAACCATGGTCCAGCTCTTCACCCATCAGAAATCCCTGCTGCTCTCCTGCCCAGGACACTGATCCCAGAAGCCCGGGAGGCCTGTTCCAGTTGCAGCCCTGACTACCCTCCTCTCTCTCCAACCACAATGTCCACAGCTGTGAGCTAGAGCTAATAATAGGGATTGTCGCACTCTCTGAGCTGTGTGGGGATCAGATAACGCTGGAGGGTGAGGAGGTCCTTGGATGAAAGGCACCAGGAGAATCTATGGTATTATTAGCTCAAGGTCTGAGCATTTACCACTTCGGGGCTCCCTTGAGCTGAAAAACCTCAACCGTCCTACAAGAGCTGCTCCCGACTGAGTGTGGAGTGGGAGAGGGAGGTCAGAAACAGACAAACAGGGCCAGCAGCCATGGGCTGGATCTCATCAATCCAAAGGCATCTATGTTTAACACTTTTTTTTTTTTTTTTGGAAACTATTACCAGTGCAAAGCCAGCTCAAGCCCAAACACGTCTGGTTTTCCATAGCGTGGGAACCGCTATGCTGCCCAGCACCTAACACCTTCCAACGCCTCTTTTCCAGAAATCAGAACGGAGAAATGTCCCAACACAAATGGTCACTAATTCCATTTCACAAACATCTGCTGGGTACCTGCCCGAAGGCCTGAGTGAGGAAGCACAGATCCGAATGCTGCCTGCCGTCAGGGAACTCACTGCCTGGTGGCTAAGACAGGGGCCTGGGCAAGGCCAAGAGCTGGAGCAGAGGCCGGGCCTGGGATGAAGACTGACTGGGAAATCAGAGCAGTCTGTGCGGCTCCACACAGCTGCTTCTTCCAGGCTCTGCCACGCGTGTCTCCTCGGGGAGGGACCAGGAGCCTAGACCCTGTTATGGCAGAGAAACTAAAGCCAGCAGACCAGGCTCCAGGCCCCCAGTGCAGGGCACACCTTACCCCAGGTCACAGATGAGGGAAGGCAAGATGGAGAATGGGACCCTTCCCTCAGCCATGCCTGTCGCCTCTGTCCTCGCCCCTAGCCCACTCCATCGGATGTCTGAGGCTTGAAATCACCTGGCCCAACTTCCCCATTTGTTAGCTGGAAGAGTCATGCCCAGAGATGGAAGATGACTTGTCCTGGGCCCACAGTGACCAGGGTAGGCCGAGCCAGAACTGGAGGCCAGAACTCTTCCCTGTGCACTGAACCAGTTTTCCAGAACACTCACAGCCCTCTGCTGTGCACCACTGCATCAGCCAAAGCAGCCACAGGGTCCAGAAGCAGAGAGCCGTCAGGCACAGGAAAAGGGTTGTCCTTTGCTTAGAAGCCAAGAAGAAGACAAGAAAGGGCAGGCTCCAAGAAATGCCTCCAAATCTAGAGAAGTGAGCCATCAGAAGGAGGGAAGTCAGGCTCAATGCCTGGGGCCTTCGGCTGCTCTCAGCTAATCAAGCCCCTCACGAGCCCCCCAGATCTCTGGTCTTGACAACAACCCCACTTTCTCCCCAAGCTCAGGGTGTGGCCTGAGAGCCCAGCAAGTTCAGATTAGAGGGCCTGAAGTCATCCTTGTCGGCGTAATCAGGGGCCCTGGAGAGGGCACAGCCCCAGTTGCCATGGGGCTACAGCTGGACACCAACTCTGTGTGCACAGGGTGGTGGTGACAGGTGCCCAGAGAGGCTGCAGAAGTGCACCAGGGAGCAGGGGCCCAGAGGTAAAGGGAGAACAGACGGGCCCCATATAGCGGAAAAAATACTGGATGAGAATGAGCATCAGAAAGGACAGGGAAGGCAGCGAAGTCACATTCTGCTGGGCACAGGACTTCGGGGTTTTGGACTCACTGGACATTGTGGGGAAGAGTATGGAAGCTAGCTAAAGAAATTCAATCTGGCTGACCTCACTAAATAGAGGGCCACAGGAAGATGGACTCTGACTCTCAGGATGCAGGAAGAGCCATACTCAGAAGACGAAGCAAGATAGGGGCTGCCCACCACTGCTGGGCTCAGGGGTCAGTGGAAGCATGTCCTAGAAGGAGCTCATGCCACCCTGGGGTGTGCAGAGAATACATCTCTGAGGGACTTTCCTGGCCAGCATGGAGCAGCAGTCATCCCCAGACTCCATTCGCCCCCAGAGCATTTCCCTGTTTGAGAACTGTCATGTGTGGACGGCTGCAGGAAGGAGGATGGAAAAAGGATAAACATACAAAGGAAGTGGGGTCTACGCAGAGCCTAGTCAGCCGCTAAGACTCAGCAAGGTTGTGCCCTGTTTATGGATTTCACCTTCTGCCCTCTAAGGGAGAAATGGTAGCTGCAGTGGCGCCGGGGAACTGGAGCCACACAGCTCTTAGGATGGAGCCCTACAGAATTTCAAGGGCTTTGTTCTGAGGAGGGACAATCTTGAGTTCCACTTGGAGAAGCAGCCCTGGCTTTTGATGGTACCTGCTGGCTGAACAAAAGTGAGCAGGGGGCTGCTGTGGTAGAATAAACCTCATGATGGGTCGATTCAATCCCTCTCATTTGACTCTCTGCTTCCTGTGAAACCTGATATTACAGTGGCTTCTCAAGCTTTTGGGCTTTTCCTTCCAGGAGTTGATTGCACTGGCCAGCATACATCTTTTCTGCAACCTCCCTGGGAGACCCTGGACAAAAACCAACTAGCTAAGCCATCCCCCAATTCCAAACTCACAGAAACAGTGAGGTAGAAATGTTTGGTTTTTTTAAGCCAACCCATATTGGAATCACTTGTTATGAAGCAGTAGATAACTAATTAATATATACCTATATTGCCCCCACAGTTGGGTGACATAAATCTGATCTCAATTCTGAAGCAATTTTTCAAATTTAAAAATTGTTAAGAAAACACAGTTCTAAGACAAATCAGTATAGTGTGACTAAGGACAAAGAAGACTTCCAGTTTTCGAAGTCCTTGATTTTCTTTTCTTTTCTTTTTTCTTTTTACAACCACACCTATAGCATATGGAAGTTCCAAGGCCAGAGGTCGAACTGGAGCCACAGCTCAGGCCTACACCACAGCCACAGAAACAGCAGATACGAGCCATATCTGTGACTTACACTGCAGCTTGTGGCAACGCTGGATCCTTCACCCACTGAGCGAGGCCAGGAATCAAATCCGCATCCTCACAGAGACATTTCAGGTCCTTAGCCCACTGAGCCACAACGGGAACTCCTAGGTCCTTGATTTTCATAATAAAGAATTCTGATATATTTAAACTATACTCATTACTACCAAATTGCAAAATCTGGAAAGGTCCCACATTAACCCAAAGATAGCCTAGCACATGCATGAAAATGCTTCATCTGCAGAGCATATGGTTTTCCTTTACACACATTTGTGTATGATACTATAACATATAGAAAATTCACACTATCCTCCCCCTCCCAATTCTCTTTTGGATTTATTATAATAACTTTAATCACATCTATAAAGTTATATGTTTAATTACAAAATTGTCAGTTTATCACATTTTATAACTTACTCAGCATCCTTACTTATTTCATATTACAGACTTCTTCTCCAAAGTTTAGCATGTTATTTTATACTGATTAGCACCTGTTATGTGCTTGCTGCTAGCTTTGAGGCATACAATAGAGTCAATCATTTTTTTCATTATGCTTTACATTTGCATTATTTTTCACTATCAAATGAAGTTTTCCAGCAAAGCAAGTTTAATATGGAAAACACAAGAGAGGAAGCATGGAACTCTAAGCAAAGTGTGGGTTTTGGAATCAGTAAGACCTGCTTTGGATCCTGGTTCTACCACTGATGATCCTTAATCACTACATCTTCAGTTTCCTCATTTGTATAATGCAAAGAATAATAATAATACAGCTCTCGCAGAGCTGTTGTGAAAATGGGAACTAATATATGTGAAGCACCTGGCAAACAGAAGGCACGCCCACTGAAATAGCAAAAGGAAGGCAGGAAAGAAGGAAAAGAAAGAACAAGTCAGAAAAATTAGAAACATATGTAGGGGACTTCTATTCCTGGGATGACAGACTCACTGAGGAAATATAGAAAAGCTGGACAAAATATTTGAAGGCAGCTTCTTGGAGCTTGAACAAGATAGGAACTATGAAGCACGATCTGAGGGGATAGAGGACCGAGGAATTAAATTTAATGTTTTCCTGAACTAATTTTCTCCTGGGGGTATTTTCAAATTCCAAAGATAACAAAGCCTGAGAGTCTGAGCAGAGTTTCCGGTTGCTTCTTGAGGCTGGAGGAACAGCAGTGGGAGACGAGGGCTTGCCAAGAAGTGGGGTCCTTCTGAGCCCCTTCCTCTTGGGTTGAAGCCCAAAGGGTTGCTCCTTAGCAACAGAACAAACCATGATCAGAACACAGCTCCTCAGGGGATTCAACTCAATTTCTATCCCTAACACTGAATGAAAATTATTCCAGATCACTAGTGACCTCAAGCACCCGTCAGAAGCACATAAAGCTCTTTTTGAAGAAAATAGCATCCCAGGTCTGCATTAAGAAGGGAAAAAAAGCAACGGTGTGTCTGCTATTTGTAATAGACATAGTACACCTAAAACATAAAGAAAAAGAAAGATTGAAAAAAATAAGATGGAAAAAGATATGCCAAGCAATTATTAACCAAAAGGAGCCTGAGCATCTATGTTAATTTCTGGAAAAATAGACTTATCTGCACTAGAAATAAAAAGAAGACTTGGAGTCCCCGTTGTGGCGCAGTGGTTAACAAATCCGACTAGGGACCATGAGGTTGTGGGTTCGATCCCTGCCCTTGCTCAGTGGGTTAAGGATCCAGCGTTGCCCGGAGCTGTGGTGTAGGTTGAAGACGCAGCTCGGGTCCTGTGTTGCTGTGGCTCTGGCGTAGGCCAGTGGCTACAGCTCCAATTAGACCCCTAGCCTGGGAACCTCCATATGCCGTGGGAGCAGCCCAAGAAGTGGCAAAAAGACAAAAATAAATAAATAAATAATTTTAAAAATTTTAAAAATAAAGGTTTAAAAAAAAAAGAAGAAGAAGACTTGAGGAATTTCCATTGTAGCCCAGTGGGTTAAGGATTTGGTCTTGGCACTGCAGTGGCTTGGGTCCCACCCCCTCACCCGCAAAAAAAGTCTTTATAACAATAAAAGGTTACTTCAAAATAATAATAGTCTCAGCTCACCAGAGAGATAGTAATTCTTAATATGCATGCTCTTAATATTGCTTCAAAATATATAAAAGAAAAACTGAGTGAACCTTAATGAGAAATAGATAAATTTATAGTCACAGTAGGAATTTTAACATACCTCTCTCAAACTGATAGAACACATGAGGTAGGGACTCAGCAAGGATATAGAATATTTGAACAACCTAAGTAAACAAACTTGACCTAAACCTGACATGTATCAAGAACACGACACCCAACTATTGCAAACCTTTTCAACCACACACAGAACATTTATAAAAACAGTATATGACAAGCCACCAAAGGGCTGAAAAGATGTAGAACAGGTTCTCTGACCAAAACGTAAATAAATTTTTAAAAATTACTAAAATCCCCAACATTTGGAGGTTAAGAAATACACTTCCAAATAACTTATGGATTCAAGAAGAAATGACTACGAAATTTAGAAAATATTTTGAACCGGGAGTTCTCGTTGTGGCTCAGTGGAAACGAATCCAACTAGTATCCATGAGGACGAGGGTTCGATCCCTGGCCTCAGTCAGTGGGTTAAGGATCCAGCATTGCCATGAGCTATGGTGTACATCATAGACATAGCTCGGATCCCGCATTGCTGTGGTGTAGGTCAGCAGCTGCAGCTCCGATTCGCTTCCTACCCTGGGAATTTCCATATGCTGCAGGTGTGGCCCTAAAAAGAAAAAGGAAAGAAAATATTTTGAACTGAATGATAAAGAAAAAAACTGCATACCAAACCTAAGACTTCTGGATATTGGCGATCTTGACCCCAATAAATGTTACACAGTGTTTGCTCTGTGACAATAAATCAGTGAACTGCCCATCATGTGGAGGGACACTTCTCTGTATGTGTGTTATATTTCATAATAAAACTTTTTTTTCAAAACAATATCAAGTGCAGAATTGGAAAAGAAAGCAAAGGGCTCTCAACAGGCCAGGAACTTTGAGAATTTCTGAACACCCCCAAGCAATGGACTCCAAATGACAGCAAAGCCAGTAAATGCTGAGGACCCTGATTAGCAAAAGATGAGCTCCTGAGAAATGGTTGGATGGGTTTCCCAGCCAGGTCCAGGGAATGTCCTAGCCTCAGAGCAGCTGGGTAAGCCAGGGGCAGCTGGCAGGGACATGTCACAGGCCTCCAGCTTAGGGCCTGACTTCACATACGCCTGGCATTTCTTCCCAAGCTTCATTCTCACTGCAGAAAATGGACTTTTTTTTTCGCTCTGTGGCTTCTAATGAGAGACAGAGAAAGGAGAAGGATGAGTCCCAGCTAACACTATACTATCACAGCAAACATAGAAAAACAAAGAAAATGCCGAGCACATTGATGACAAGACTTAGTCTACTCTGCCTTCGCAACCACATCTTCCCACCTTCCCTCCAGCAAAGCAAAGATCCCAGGCCCTTCCTCTAGAGCTTACACACAGAGCCGCTCCCACAGCTTTCATCTTGCAGGTTCACTTGGGGATAATAGTTCTAAAGAGAGTTGGGTTGTATCACCCAATGTCCACAGCCACCTGTCCAGCCTGCCTATCACCTCCTGGTGCAGACACCCTGAAGGAAAGGCAACCTGTTCTCTCCCATGACCACTCACCACGTTCAGGCCCTGGACCAAATCCCAGGTAGATTAATAATCTTACTTCATGCAAGGTAATAAGTTGGTATTCTTTGGAGTTCCAGTTGTGGCTCAGCAGAAATGAATCTTATTAGCATCCATGAGGACGCAGGTTCGATCCTTGGCCTTGCTCAGTGGGTTAAGGATCCAGCATTGCCATAAGCTGTGGTGTAGGCCAGCAGCCACAGCTCCACTTTGACCCCTAGCCTGGGAAGCTCCACATGCCACCTGTGTGGCCCTAAAAACAACAATGACAACAAAAATAAGTTGATATTCTTTCAAAAAGTAGTCTTTTTCTCTTTCTTTTCCTTTTCTTTTCTTTCTTTTTTTGTCATTTTTGGGGCTGCACCCATAGCATATGGAGGTTCCCAGGCTAAGGGATCAAATCGGAGCTGCAGCTATAGCCTACACCACAGCCATAGCAATGCCAGATCCTTAACCCACTGAGTGAGGCCAGAGATCAAACCAGCATCCTCATGGATACCAGCTGGGTTCGTAACCCACTGAGCCACAATGGGAACTCCCAAGAAGACATTCTTTAAACATTCATCAGACACGTTGTGAACTTGGGTTTATATTTTCTATACAAAATATTTTGCCTAAAATTCATATAGAAACTCAAGGAACCGAAGATAGACAAAACAATCTTGAAAAAGAAGAACAAAATTTGCGGGGAGCCGAGAAGATACAAGAAGCCGAGGAAGCGAGCTTGCTTGAACGGTGCAATTCCGAGGGCAGGCTCCTATCAGGAAAAGGGGCCTGTCTGAACAGTACAATTCCGAGGACAGCTGCCTAAACAAGGGGATGCCTGCCTGTATGGCACAATTCCAAGGACAGGCCCCAGAAGACAATAAGGCTCGCCCGCTGACATAGGTCGAAAACTAAATTTCCCAGGAAATAATTTCCATTTTGTGTTGCTGAGTGGGGATTGTTCCATGGATAACTTAGTCTTTTCTGTTATTCACTTGTTATTCAGTTTTCCTCAGTCTTTCCTGATTATTTACTTATTATTCTTATTTTCCATTCTTATTTTCCTGTGGTGATTTGTGATTTAACAAAATTACAACAATAATATAATAAGAATTTCATCCTAAAGGACTTTCCCCTATTTAAATCCAACTTAATTAAAACATAGTGTTTATCTACTAACTAGTTATATTGTAAACTTTAGAGTTAGGATTTTAATAAGGTTCATAGAAGTTAGACATATATTATTCTTGACCAAAAGACACCTAGCTATGAATTATAAAAGCTTTTAAGTGATAGCTAGTTAAGTTGGTTTATATTTTCTTACACTGTCTCCCTGCCATAATGCTTTCAAGATAAGCACCAGTCTAAAAACAAGATTTGTAAATGCCAAATTCTTGTGTCTGTGACCTCTTCAACTTGTGGAGACTTGCTGGCCATGGGATGATTTGTACTGAGTCTCCTCCTTTCCACATGATGTATTGTACCTAATTGCCCTTAAACTGTACTCACTAAATTTAGTTAAAACAAAGATCTTAGAACATGATGTATAGCTGCTGTACCATGTAAAAGTTAACCAATGTACTTTTAACACTATGATGTAATCTGTAGTAAAAAAAAAAAAAAAAAAAACCTGTCTATATGATCAACCACTTATGCCAATAAAATTTGAGCAGTCCAGCGCCCTGAAAGAAGGGACAAAGAGGCTGTCTCCATTGCAAAAGCCGACGTCCGTCCATCTTCTTCGGCAAAGTATACACTCCCTAGCCGCCAGAGCTGGCCTCCAGCAAAAATTGAAGGATTCACACTTTCCAATTCCAAAACTACTACAAAGGAACAGTAATCAAGATAGTATTATATTGGAATAAGGACAGACAAATAGATCAATGGACTAGAATTAAATGTCCAGAAAGAAACTCATATAGGTACAGTTAATTTCAACATGTGTACCAAGACCATCCAATGACAACATAACAGTATTTTTAACAAATGGTGCCAGGACAACTAGCTACCATATACACAAGAATGAAGTGAGAATCCTTTCCTCACACCATATACAGAAAGTAACTCAAAATATTTTTTAATATGTTTTTTAATTCAAAGACCTAACAGTCAAAACTATAAAACTCCTCCATGAAAGCATAGAGGTAAATCTCTGCAATCTTGAATCTGACAATAGATGCTGAGATTTGACAACAAAAGCACTGGCCAACAAAATTCAAAATAGATAAACTGGACTTCATCAAAATGAAAAATATTTGTGCTTCAAAGAACACTATCAAGAAAGTGGATCAAGGAGTTCTGTTGTGGTTTAGTGCGTTAAGAACCCAACATAATGTCTGTGAGGATGCAGGTTCAATCCCTCGCCTCACTCAGTGAGTTAAGGATCTGGTGTTGTAGGCCAGCAGCTGCAGCTCCAATTCAACCCTTAGCCATGGAACTTGCATATGCTGTGGGTGTGGCTGTTAAAAAAAAAAAAAAAAAGAAAGAAAGAAGAAGAGGAAAAAAGAGAAAGAGAAGGGGAAGAATAAGAAGAAAAAATAAGAAAGTAGATCAAGGAGTTTCCATAGTGGCACAGCAGAAACAAATCTGACTAGGAACCATGAGCTTGCAGGTTTGATCCCTGGCCTTGTTCAGTGGGTTAAGGATCTGGCATTGTTGCAAGTTGTAGTGTTGGTCACAGATGCAGCTCAGATCCAGCATGGCTGTGGTGTAGGCCAGTAGCTGCAGCTCCAATTCGACCCCCTAGCCATGGAATTTGCATATGCTATGGGTGTGGCTATAAAAAAAAAAAAAGTAAAAGAAAGAAAGAAGAAAAGGAAAAAAGAGAAGGAAGGAGGAGAAGAAGAAGAAAGATAAGAAAGTAGATCAGGAGTTCCCGTCGTGGCGCAGTGGTTAACGAATCTGACTAGGAACCATGAGGTTGCGGGTTCGGTCCCTGCCCCTGCTCAGTGGGTTAACGATCCGGTGTTGCCGTGAGCTGTGGTGTAGGTTGCAGACGCGGCTCGGATCCCGCGTTGCTGTGGCTCTGGCGTAGGCCAGTGGCTACAGCTCCGATTTGACCCCTAGCCTGGGAACCTCCATATGCCGAGGGAGCGGCCCAAAGAAATAGCAAAAAAAAAAAAAAGAAAGAAAGAAAGAAAGTAGATCAAGGAGTTCCCATAGTGGCACAGCAGAAATGAATCTGACTAGGAACCATGAGCTTGCAGGTTCGATCCCTGGCCTTGCTCAGGGGGTTAAGGATCTGGTGCTGCCATGAGCTGTGGTAGAGGATGCAGACCAGGCTCAGATCCTGCATTTCTATGACTGTGGTGTAGGCCAGCAGCTATAGCTCTGATTTGATCCCTAGACTGGGAACCTCCATATGCCACAAGTGTGGCCCTAAAAAGACAAAAAAGAAAAAAAAAACAAAAACCGCAGATTAAGAGAAAATATTTGTAAACACTATCTTATAAGGGACTAGTATCTAGCACAAATAAAGAACTCTTACAACTCAACAATAAAAAGACATTTGGCCTTGAAATTCGCTATTTTAATTTAAAATTTTTTAATTTTTAAATTAAATGGGCAAAGAATCTGAATAAACTTTTCTACAAGAAGATATACAAAGAGCCAATGAGCACATGAAAAGATGCTCCATGGCACTGGTCATCAGGGAAATTAAAACCACAATGAGATACCACTTTACACCTACAAGGATGGCTAGACAGAATCAAAAGTCAGATAATAGCAAGCGTAGGTGAGGCTGTGGAGAAATCAAAACCCTCATGCCTTCCTGCTGGACATGCAAAATGGTACAACCACTCTGGAAAAGGGTTTGGTAGTTCTCAAACAATCTAACACAGAGTTACTTTTTGACTTAGCAATTCTATTCCTAGGTACACACCCAAGAAAACTGAAAACATTTGTTCACACAAACACTCATGCATGAATGTTCATAGCAAAGCAATATTCATAATAGCCAAAATATGGAAACAATCCAGATATCCATCAACGAATGCATAAACAATATGTGGCATATCCACACAATGGAATACTACTCAGCCCTCAAATGAATAAAGTACTGATACAGGCTACCACATGAGTGAAACTTGAAAATATACTAAGTGAAAGAAGCCAGTCACAAAAGACCACATACTATACAATTCTATTTATATGAAATGCCCAGAATAGGCAAATCTATAGAGACAGAAAGTAAATTAGTGATTGCTTAGAGCTGGGGGTAGAAGGCACTGGGAATCAGGGGTATAGTATTTCTTTTTGAGATGATAAAAATGGTCTAAATTAACTGTGGTAATGGTTATACAACTCTATGAATATGCTGAAAGCCATTTAATTATATATTTTAAATGAGTGAATTGTATATATGTGAATTATATCTCAATAAAGCTATTTTTAGTCAACAAATATACTGATAAAATTAAAATAGATAATCCTGAAGGAAAAAAAAAACTTATGTGCATCTATAATGGCTTCTTCAAATTATATCATTTCTCATGAATAAAAAGCCCTTTGGATTAGTTGCTCTGAGCTCCAGTTTACTTACTCCCCTCCCCTGAAACCAGGCCCCCTCCTCAGAAGGCAACTTAATTACAGCCAATTAACATTACTTGATGTTGCCCCTTATTGGGGGACAAGGAGCTGTACTCATGCGCATGAACACACACACGTACACAAATACAAAAACCACAACATATTCCATATAGTGTTCTCTCTGAAAGGAATTCTAATCCAAACAATTTTGTTTCTTTATCATTCCAGAGATGCTGGAAATTTAGCTCCCTTTAACTGAGCTCAGGAAGCTACCAGCCAGGCAGCAGCTTCATCTGGCTCCACCAGGACAAAGCCCATTGCTGAAGGCCAGGAACTACCTGCCATGCTGGGGAAAAAAAGCCAACAAATTGAAGAAAACTTAGCAAAACCCATCATTTTAAGGGAGTCCACATTGGCTGTCAAAGCTGACTCTGAATCCTTAGCCTCCAAACCTAGCTGATGATCAAAATACTTCTTGACTTCTTAAAATTACTGATGCTCTGGCTCCAGCCCAGACCTGCTAAACTTGGATATCTGGGCAAAGATCCTAGGAATCTGTATTTTTAACAGGTTCTCCAGGTTCTTCTGATAATTAGCCAGGTTTGATAACCACCGATAAGACTCTTCAAGTACAAGCAGACCAGCAAAGATCGCTCAGTGCATGAAGATAATCAGCAGCTTGGAAAGGGACGATGGCCTTTGTCAAGGAATCAGAGTTAATGCAAGAAACAGAAGAGAGCTCTTCCAGTGTCGGAGAAATCTGAGAGGAGCTGCATATATGCAGCAGGAGGCTCTCCACCCGACCAGGTCCCTGCCTGCCCGCTGCACACTCAGGTCACAGTCACTGGTTCAAGTGGCAACCTCCCCTGATACCCACCCAACCCCGCCCAGAGGCCATGGCTGGGCAGGGCATCCACTCCCTGCTGGGCTGGACCCCCCACACACACATACACACACACACACACACACCCCAACTTCCCAGATCTGGCAGGGACATTACCTCAACAAAAGAATATGGACTGATACAAGGAAATAGTCACATCATACCAGTAAGGAAAAGAAATGGGTTACCAAACCGGATACATAATAGGATCTCAATATGGATAAAATCAGGCACAGACAGACGCATAGAAATAAGTCTGGAAGGATATAAATCATGTTAACAATGGCTTTCTCTGGGGAGTCAGATTACAGGTGATTTTCCGCTTTCTCCTTTTCATTAAGTTTTCAACAATGAATACATCTTACGGTGATAATAAGGAGGAAAAAACAAGGAAAAGGATTTTCTACTTTTTGATCAGCACACAGCTAAGGTAACACAGCCTCACAGCTCTCTGACACTCTTTCCTGACCACCCAACCAAATCAGACTATCCTGGCAACCTCCCCTATCTGGTAGAGTCTCAACATCCCCATAGGGTTAACAGGAATTGCCTCCAAGGGTTAGAAGGATTAAATGAGATGATGCAGGGAAAGCCGTTGGCACAAAGCATGGCATATGATGAACGTGCAACAAAGAGTGGCTAATAATTACTCTGATTGTTATCCTCCCCCAACTGGACCCATGAATTCCAAGATGCCGGACCACAGGCCATTTCCAGGGGCCAAGCCACTGCTTTTCCATCCTTCCCCCGCCCCTAGAGAAGGCAGGTGGTGAAGAACCAAGCGAGCCAACAGAGGTAAGCCTGAGAGTGGGAGAGCCAGAAGCCCTGGGAGGAAGTAACTCCTTAGGTGCTCTGTCTTTGAAATGTGGGCAAAGTCCACTTATGTTGCAATAACCGCTCCAACCTCCATAAAGAAAATTGTTTACAAGTTTGTGTGTCTGCTGGACATATCATCGCAGAAGGCTTGAGCCCAGGTACCAACTCAGCAACTGGCTCGATGGGAGACCTTCCTCTCTGGATCTCAAGCCTTCACAGAGGAAACATAACTTTCTCCCCCCAGGGAATTACAGAACCAGTGGGGAAACAAGAGCTGTAAGAAGCTGTATTCTAGGACCG